>NC_053396.1:226317702-226686161 GCF_905171765.1 Bufo bufo
GAGGGACGCCCTGCGCTGCAAAAACCGAGGGACGCCCTGCGCTGCAAAAACCGAGGGACGCCCTGCGCTGCAAAAACCGAGGGACGCCCTGCGCTGCAAAAACCGAGGGACGCCCTGCGCTGCTAAAACTGAGAGATGCCACACACTGCAAAAACCAAGGGACGCCCTGCGCTGAAAAAACCGAGGGACGCCCTGCACTGCAAAAACCGAGGGACGCCCTGCGCTGCAAAAACCGAGGGACGCCCCGCTCTGCAAAAACTGAGGGACGCCCTGCACTGCAATGACCGAGGGATCCCATCCTGAAACAAATCTAGCAGAGCAATTATAGTAGGGGGACCATACATCCTCTTCTTCCCAGGCAGGTCCTCTTTCAGGTGTAGTCCTTTTCGGATTATGAAAGTGATCACCCTAAATTGCAGCAATGAATGGGGAGATCTCTGGACCCATTAGTTTGATGGAGGTTTTTGTGTCTCCGGCACACGCTGCATTTTGAAGTAATGTTTTTCTCTGTCATTTTGTTTTCAACTCTTCATAGGGAAAACGCCTTCACACGCTGCCATTGTTTTAGCGATAAGGAGATCTACTGCACATGCACCATCTACAGAATCTATGGCGCATGCGCAGCATACAGGACCAGGCGAGAGCACAATAAAGATACCTGCTCCTGTCAATCAAGAAAGGGGGTGTGGCTAAGTAAGAAGAAGGTGGAGCCATCAGCAGGATCAGCCCTACCAAGCAGTATGCCTGGTTGATGCTGCTGAAAGGTGCTCTTTGTTGACTTTAGTGTTGCATAGCGTCCACTGAGCGGCTGCGCAGGTGAACGCCAATTACTATAGTTTTACTGCAGATCTGCATAGTTTTCATTTGGCTATAAAATCTGCACATAAAATTTTAAACATTGCCCCTTCATTGTCCGACACTTAGGAGTCGTTCTGCTGGCTGCTGAATACATCATTTGTTTTTCATTTTTCACATTTTTTTATTCAGTTTTTTTTTTAGATTTATTTTTTTATTACATTTTTACGAGCTGTGTTTTATTAGGTGAATCTTGTGAGTGCGAGCCTACTTAAGTACATTGGACAGCCAGGCGTGGAAATGAAGGCGTTCGGCGCAGTCTTTAAGCCCGGAGCTCCTCATAAATCTTGTCCAGAAATGGTCTCCTTGAGAGTCTCACACGTCTCATTGGGATGGGAAGGTCATTCCGTCAAAACAGATTTGATTTTATAGACTTCAGGGCAGGTGACTGCTTTGTTGGTGTTTTCTATCTACGCTAATTTAATTTTCTTTTTACAGTTTGATCCGCTGTCGTCTATCGGAGGTCACAGCTGACGTCTGAGATATCTGCTGCCGGGCTGCGAATGAAGGAACCTTCTTTGATTATTTAAAGCAGCTTTCCAGCTTTTAATAGATGAGGATTAAAAAGTGTGAAAATGAAAACTTCTTCCATTTCCTAATAGATTTTAAGCTTCAGTCCTTCATCATTTTAAGATCTCTGCTTCCTGTCATTGAATGGAAATGCAGCAAAACCTATACATTGCTAGTCCTGCTCTCATTGGATACAATTGTATTTATACACTGCTCAAAAAAATAAAGGGAACACTTAAACAACACAATGTAACTCCAAGTCAATCACACTTCTGTGAAATCAAACTGTCCACTTAGGAAGCAACACTGAGTGACAATCAATTTCACATGCTGTTGTGCAAATGGAATAGACAACAGGTGGAAATTATAGGCAATTAGCAAGACACCCCCAATAAAGGAGTGGTTCTGCAGGTGGTGACCTGACCACTTCTCAGTTCCTATGCTTCCTGGCTGATGATTTGGTCACTTTTGAATGCTGCCGGTGCTTTCACTCTAGTGGTAGCATGAGACGGAGTCTACAACCCACACAAGTGGCTCAGGTAGTGCAGCTTATCCAGGATGGCACATCAATGCGAGCTGTGGCAAGAAGGTTTGCTGTGTCTGTCAGCGTAGTGTCCAGAGCATGGAGGCGCTACCAGGAGACAGGCCAGTACATCAGGAGACGTGGAGGAGGCCGTAGGAGGGCAACAACCCAGCAGCAGGACCGCTACCTCCGCCTTTGTGCAAGGAGGAAGAGGAGGAGCACTGCCAGAGCCCTGCAAAATGACTTCCAGCAGGCCACAAATGTGCATGTGTCTGCTCAAACGGTCAGAAACAGACTCCATGAGGGTGATATGAGGGCCCGACGTCCACAGGTGGGGGTTGTGCTTACAGCCCAACACCGTGCAGGACGTTTGGCATTTGCCAGAAAACACCAAGATTGGCAAATTCGCCACTGGCGCCCTGTGCTCTTCACAGATGAAAGCAGGTTCACACTGAGCACATGTGACAGACGTGACAGAGTCTGGAGACGCCGTGGAGAACGTTCTGCTGCCTGCAACATCCTCCAGCATGACTGGTTTGGCATTAGGTCAGTAATGGTGTGGGGTGGCATTTCTTTGCAGGGCCGCACAGCCCTCCATGTGCTCGCCAGAGGTAGCCTGACTGACATTAGGTACCGAGATGAGATCCTCAGACCCCTTGTGAGACCATATGCTGGTGCGGTTGGCCCTGGGTTCCTCCTAATGCAAGACAATGCTAGACCTCATGTGGCTGGAGTGTGTCAGCAGTTCCTGCAAGACGAAGGCATTGATGCTATGGACTGGCCCGCCCGTTCCCCAGACCTGAATCCAATTGAGCACATCTGGGACATCACGTCTTGCTCTATCCACCAACGTCACGTTGCACCACAGACTGTCCAGGAGTTGGCAGATGCTTTAGTCCAGGTCTGGGAGGAGATCCCTCAGGAGACCGTCTGCCACCTCATCAGGAGCATGCACAGGCGTTGTAGGGAGGTCATACAGGCACATGGAGGCCACACACACTACTGGGCATCATTTTGACTTGTTTTAAGGACATTACATCAAAGTTGGATCAGCCTGTAGTGTGTTTTTCCACTTTAATTTTGAGGGTGACTCCAAATCCAGACCTCCATGGGTTAAAAAATTTGATTTCCATATATTTTTTTTGTGTGATTTTGTTGTCAGCACATTCAACTATGTAAAGAACAAAGTATTTCAGAAGAATATTTAATTAATTCAGATCTAGGATGTGTTATTTTTGTGTTCCCTTTATTTTTTTGAGCAGTGTAGTTTGCAACAATGTGTCAGTCTGGAGTCCAGAGCATTGTCAGACTGATACAATTGTATCTACTTCTAAACTGAGATCAGGACTAGCTGTGTACGGGTCTTACTGCCTCTGAAAGGATATAACAGTGCTCTTACTCACTGACAACAAGCAGAGATCTAAAAAAATAAGATAGAATTGAAGCACAAAGGCTCATCTTTATTAATGTGTGTGTACCTAGATTTTAGCTTTTAAGTAATGTAAGAAATGAAAATCAGACATCATATAGTAACAAAGCTAGATCCAGAGATCTCCTTATTCATTGCTCTGCTAGATTTATATCAAGCGGGCAGCTCCAAGGGAGTGTCCTTTCTGCTGCAAGTCAGGGGGCGTGTCCATTCTGCTGCAGCTCAGGGGGCGTGTCCATTCTGCTGCAGCTCAGTAGGTGTGTCCATTCTGCTGCAGCTCAGGGGGCGTGTTCATTCTGCTGCAGCTCAGGGGGAGTGTCAATTCTGCTGCAGCTCAGGGGGGCGTGTCAATTCTGCTGCAGCTTAGGGGGCGTGTCTATTCTGCTGCAGCTCTTTCCCTATGACAGCTCAGGAGGCAGTTGAACGATGAAACTGAGCATGTGCGGCCATCTAAGTGAGCAGGACAGAGAAATAAGAAAAAAACTAGCTGCAGATACACTTTAATGAATATCTCAGTGACTAGGATACATTTTTACTTAACTCCTTAAGAACACAGCCTTATTTTACCTTAAGGATTAGGCCATTTTTTGCAAATCTGACCAGTGTCACTTTAAGTGGTGATAACTTTAAAACGCTTTGACTTATCCAGGCCATTCTGAGATAGTTTTTTCGTCACATATTGTACTTCATGACACTGGTAAAATGGAGTCAAAAAAATTCATTTTTATTTATAAAACATTACCAAATTTCCAAGTTTTAATTTCTCTACTTCTATAATACATAGTAATACCTCCAAAAATAGTTATTACTTTACATTCCCCATATGTCTACTTCTTTTTATTTTTGGGGGACGTTACAAGGCTTAGAAGTTTAGAACCAAATCTTGAAATTTTTCAGAAATTTTCAAAAACCCACTTTTTAAGGATCAGTTCAGGTCTGATGTCACTTTGTGAGGCTTACATAATAGAAACCACCCAAAATGACCCCATTCTAGAAACTACACCCCTCAAGGTATTCAAAACTGATTTTACAAACGTCATTAACCCTTTAGGTGTTCCACAAGAATTAATGGAAAATAGAGATACAATTTCGAAATTTCACTTTTTTGGCAGATTTTCCATTTTAATAATTTTTTTTCCAGTTACAAAGCAAGGGTTAACAGCCAAACAAAACTCAATATTTTTGGCCCTGATTCTGTAGTTTACAGAAACACCTCATATGTGGTCATAAACTGCTGTACGGGCACACGGCAGAGCGCAGAAGGAAAGGAATGCCATACGGTTTTTGGAAGGCAGATTTTGCTGGACTGTTTTTTTGACACCATGTCCCATTTGAAGCCCCCCTGATGCACCCCTAGAGTAGAAACTCCATAAAAGTGACCCCATCTAAGAAACTACACCCCTCAAGGTATTCAAAACTGATTTTACAAACGTCGTTAACCTTCAGGGCGCAGAAGGAAAGGAATGCCATACGGTTTTTGGAAGGCAGATTTTGTTTTTTTTTGACAGCATGTCCCATTTGAAGCCCCCCTGATGCACCCCTAGAGTAGAAACTCCAAAATAGTTACCCCATTTTAGAAACTACGGGATAGGGTGGCAGTTTTGTTGGTACTATTTTAGGGTACATATGATTTTTGGTTGCTCTATATTACACTTTTTGTGAGGCAAGGTAACAAGAAATAGCTGTTTTGGCACAGTTGTTTTTTTTGTTATTTACAACATTCATCTGACAGGTTAGATCATGTGGTATTTTTATAGAGCAGGTTGTCACGGACGCGGCGATACCTAATATGTATACAATTTTTTTTATCTATGTAAGTTTTACACAATGATTTCATTTTTGAAACAAAATAAATCATGTTTTAGTGTTTCCATAGTCTAAGAGCCATAGTTTTTTTCAGTTTTTGGGCGATTATCTTGGGTAGGGTATGATTTTTGTGGGATAAGATGACGGTTTGATTGGCACTATTTTGGGGTGCGTATGACTTTTTGATTGCTTGCTATTACACTTTTTGTGATGTAAGATGACAAAAAATTGCTTTTTTTACACCGTTTTTTTTTTTTTTACGGTAGGGGTTAGGTCATGTGATATTTTTATAGAGCAACTTATTGCGGATGCGGAGATACCTAATATGTATACTTTTTTTAAATTAAAGTTTTACACAATGATTTCATTTTTTAAACAAAAAATAATCAAGTTTTAGTGTTTCCATAGTCTGAGAGACATAGTTTTTTCAGTTTTTGGGCAATTATCTTGGGTAGGGTATGATTTTTGTGGGATGAGATGACGGTTTGATTGGCACTATTTTGGGGTGCATATGACTTTTTGATCGCTTGCTATTACACTTTTTGTGATGTAAGGTGACAAAAAATGGTTTATTTAGCACAGTTTTTATTTTTTATTTTTTACGGTGTTCACCTGAGTGGTTAGGTCATGTGATATTTTTATAGAGCCGGTCTATACGGACGCGGCGATACCTAATATGTATATATTTTTTTTTATTTATGTAAGTTTTACAGAATAATATCATTTTTGAAACAAAAAAAAATAATCATGTTTTAGTGTCTCCACATTCTGAGAGCCATAGTTTTTTCAGTTTTTGGGCGATTATCTTAGGTCGGGTCTCATTTTTTTGCAGGGATGAGATGACGGTTTGATTGGCACTATTTTGGGGTGCATATGACTTTTTGATCGCTTGCTATTACACTTTTTGTGATGTAAGGTGACAAAAAATGATTTAGCACAGTTTTTATTTTTTATTTTATATGGTGTTCATCTGAGGGGTTAGGTCATGTGATATTTTTATAGAGCCGGTCAATACGGATTTTTTTTTTATGTAAGTTTTACACAATACCAGCTTTTTTAAAACAAAAAAAATGATGTTTTAGTGTCTCCATACTCTGAGCCATAGTTTTTTTTATTTTTTGGGCGATTGTCTCAGGTAGGGGCTCATTTTTTGCGGGATGAGGTGACAGATTGGTACTATTTTGGTGGGCAAACTCCTTTTTGTCCCACTTTGGAACTTCAACTTTTGGGGGTCTAATCCTTTACAATGCATTCCAATACTTCTGTATTGGAATGCATCGGCTGTATGAGTAATACTGTGAGTATTACTCATACAGCTTCTGGCCTGTGAGATCCCGGGGGCTGCATCTCACAGGCTCGTCACAGGAAGGCAGCGCCGATGCCTCAGGAAGCCATCGCAGCCATCCTCCATTCATTTCTATGGGGCCGCCGAAAATAGCCGAGCTGCCCCATAAAAATGAATGGGAGCAGGGGTTCAGTTCTATGGGAGCAGCGCTTGGTGGTGGACGGACCCCAGGAAATCCGGGGTCCTCCAGCCACAGCTCTCCCCGCTCTGTTCTTGTTGTAGGTGGGACCTGCACCTATCAGACAATGGGGGCATATCCTAGCAATATGCCCCCATTGTCTGTGATGGCAATACCCCCTTAACTGATAATTCACAGCGATATTATGTTTTACCAGCCAGACAATTGTATTGTCTGAATGTATCAATTTCTTGCCTCATTTGTTTCTTTTTTGTTTTGCTTTATTTTTCTCTCCAGATGATACATTGTTACATAGAGATAGAATACATTTATTGAATTATCCATTGACCGTGGTGATCTCCAGCTTTATATTATTATTCTATTTGATTTATTCGCTGTAGTTTGAAAAAGGCCATAAAGGCCGAAATGTCACAACAGCCGCATGTCTAAATAAAAACCAGTAATCTCCACGCTGCAATCTCTGTTTTGGGCTTAGTAATAATGTTATATATTATGTATAATGGGAATGACGCAGAAGGACACAATGTTTTCTTCTTCAGACATTTTAAGGTTCTCCAAGCCGGGAGCATAGGGATCGGGCAGTCACATGGGTGCAGCTATAGGGGACCTGAATCCCCCTGTGGCCCATTAGAAGACGCAATGATGAACGGCACATGGTATGTGCGGGGCCCAGTCACTGATCGGGGCCCAAGGGCTGACGGTACGCCTTGAAGAACTCTAACACCTTG
Organism: Bufo bufo; assembly: GCF_905171765.1. NCBI lineage: Eukaryota > Metazoa > Chordata > Amphibia > Anura > Bufonidae > Bufo > Bufo bufo. The sequence continues at coordinate 226,325,038 of NC_053396.1, forward strand.
TTCCCTTGTTTGTGAAGACGTCTCCCCGTGGTCGGAGCATTCATGTGAACCCTGACACTCATCATAAATAAGAATGACAGACATCAGCGCGGTATTTGCCGCAGCCTAGCGTTACTTCTGCGGAAGCGCGAGAGAAATGAGTTCCTTGGAGACAGCGCCGATTTCCATCCCATCTCCTGTCAGCGTATGAAGTATGTATCCACTGGACTCTGGGGTCGAGTGAAGGGTGGACCATAGGCGCAAAACACAACCAGAGTTTGTTTCAAACCAATAGGTTTTTTTAAATTGTTTTTGTTATCGTGACAACGCGTTTCGGGGTACTGTGGACCCCTTTTTCAAGTCTGTGAAAATGCTGCTGATGGAAATTGCGCTGCTCCCAGCTTCTGGACGCCGCACGTGCCAGAAGCTGGGAGCAGCGCAATTTCCATCAGCAGCATTTTCACAGACTTGAAAAAGGGGTCCACAGTACCCCGAAACGCGTTGTCACGATAACAAAAACAATTTAAAAAAACCTATTGGTTTGAAACAAACTCTGGTTGTGTTTTGCGCCTATGGTCCACCCTTCACTCGACCCCAGAGTCCAGTGGATACATACTTCATACACTGACCCGGACGGCGGCTTGGCCCCCGCCAAAGGTGAACACGGACGTAACCGGCAGCACCACCCAGCAACACCGAAACCACTCCTACTCGCCTCCAGTATAGTTGCACCAAACATTAGGTGCAACAACAACAGGTGAGCAGTACCACTCTTCCTGTATTTGGAAGCTTGTTCTGAACCTACTCACCCTATGAGCGCCTTTTTCCTCCTTTGGCCATTTCTTACTGTATCTCCTGTCAGCGGCAGATTATCAGGTCTCTCATCATCCTGTGCGGGTTAATGACTAATTTTGTGTCCGGCAGAAATCTGTGAATATGTAAATCAGCCTCGTAATGAGCAGCCAACTGTCAGTTATCACTACTCGGTGTATATACTATATACTCAGGAACTTCTGTTATATGAGGATACTATAATAAATCATAAAAGTCCCTTGTGTGAATTGTCTCTCTGCTATTTCTCTTCCTGTGTGTCAGTCTTTACTGTGATTTTGGCATTGCATTCCTGAACAAGGAAGAGCAAGATAAACTGGCTCCTATATTATGTCTGAGAGGTAGTCACAGCCCCGCCCCCTGCTGATGACATCACTGATATAATGACATGTGATCACACACCTTATACTACAGGAACATCTATTATTGCTGACAACCTGCCTGTATATCCTGTCTGAGAGGTAGTCACAGCCCCGCCCCCTGCTGATGACATCACTGATATAATGACATGTGATCAGACATGAGATCACACACCTTATACTACAGGAACATCTATTACTGCTGACAACCTGCCTGTATATCCTGTCTGAGAGGTAGTCACAGCCCCGCCCCCTGTTGATGACATCACTGATATAATAACATGTGATCAGACATGAGATCACACACCTTATACTACAGGAACATCTATTACTGCTGACAACCTGCCTGTATATCCTGTCTGAGAGGTTGTCACAGCCCCGCCCCCTGCTGCGCTCTCCCATGATGCACATCAGTAGCAGATTCAGGATATGGCTATTATTACATGGTGATGTTCCCCTCAGTTGCAGGGCCCCATAGTAGCTCCTCTGACTGATCCTTGTTGCTGGTTTTTGCCCCTCACTCATTATCCCTCTGATACAATGTAACTTGTAATAACAGTATATTGAGCAGTTTGGCGCGGTTTATGTCACGTGGCGGAATGCTGATTACTGTGCGGTGATCGCTCGGCTGATGCTCGGGCTGAATATAAATATATCCAGACGTCAGACTCATTCACTCTCTGCGGCCATGCATGACTGCCCGAAATATGGGAACTCTGTCCTCCATTCAGACAAGGACGAGGAAATGGCGGCCAGATTAGAGAGATGTACAGCAGCGGTGCATAGAGGTGTCTCACTGCCCAAACCAGAACACTGCCCCCTACTGTCTCCAACCTCCTCCGTCTTCTAGTGTTTGTCGATGGTCACTTCACACTATGTTTCCCCACGTCGATCATTATGGCAAAAGTGACAGGCACCCCCTCCCTACATTATGGGAAAGTGACAGGCACCCCCTCGCTTCATTATGGGAAAGTGACGGGCACCCCTTCCCTACATTATGGGAAAGTGACGGGCACCCCCTCCCTACATTATGGGAAAGTGACAGGCATACCCTCGCTTCATTATGGGAAAGTGACGGGCATCCCCGGTACATCAGGGCTCGACAAATCCCAGGCGCCAGGTCGCCATGGCGACCAGGAATTTGGTCCTGGCGCTTGGGTATTTGTCAGCCCGTTTTCAAAGATGCGCTCTCGGCGCGCACCATGGTTTCCTGAGCCGGCACAGTGGAGAAGGAGGGAGTCCCTCCCTCCCCACTGTGCGCGGCTGCCGCTGACCACCAATGAGAACAGAGTAGGAGGAGGAGGGGAGGGACTGTGGCCACTGCACCACCAATGAATGCCTGAATACCAATGTGCCGGCCATATCCCTGCCCCTATGACTGCACGCTGTGATCCGCGCGATTAACCCCTCAGTTGAGGGGTTAATCGCGCGGATCACAGCGTCCTGTCAGAGGTCGGGTGCCGGGAATGTTTGTCTGCATTGGTGGCAGTGGTCAGTTCCGATCGGAGTCCCAGACAGAAGAAGGAGCTACCGGCGATCACGGCGCACGTGAGTATAATGCTGCTCACTAACATACCATCGCAGCCAGGACTTCAGTAGCGTCCTGGCTGCCATGGTAACCGATCGGAGCCCCAGTGACGGGCATCCCCTCGCTTCATTATGGGAAAGTGACGGGCACCCCCTTCCTGCAATAATGGACTGGATCACCCCAATTAATGGCAGTTATTCCATTAGGCCTACAGGTGACCCAGTCGCAGTATATGTTATCCCTCCCCCAGCCGACACTACACTGCAGCCACTGTTGTTCATTCGCCTCTTAAATGCAAAATTAACAACTTTCTACATAATCTTTATTAAGTTCCTTCCATTTTGCTTCTGCAGAGAGTCTGTCCTTCAGCTCACTGATACAAATCCATCAGTAACAGTTTCTCACAGTTCTCTCTGCTCTTCCCCCTCCCTTCTCTTGGTGTCAGAGACAGCAGCAGAGAGGGGGAGGAGGTTGCTTACAGTAGATCAGAGTGTGGAGAGTGGGGAAAGCAATCAAGGAGAGCAGATCACACAGGCTGTAGATAGGGAGGAAGGCATACAAGAGGCAGTCACAGGGAATACATCAAAAAGACATTGTACAATGTAGAGAGAAAGAAGAGCATCCATGGCAGATTCTGTAGGGGGAGGAGGGCAAGGGAGGGGGGGTCGTACAATCTTGATTTCCGCTCTGCTATTGCATTTTGTTTATGTCACCCACCAAAATACAATAAAAAGCAATCAAAAACATATTTACCCAAAATGGCACCAATAAAAACAACTCGTCATGCAAAAACAAAACAAAAAAACAGCTCTCGTACATCTCTGTCAATCGAAACATAAACCGCCAAACACTAGAAAAAAAAAGATATGTATACACTTTGTTTACATTTTGATCACAATGTATAGGCCACTCAGCACATCATGGTGACCTCTAATTAGTGGGTCCCTGCTCTAATTCGGCACAGCACCACATGACGCCCACTGTTATTGCAACTCAGCACTCGTAGGCGGCAGCACGCAGCAGCCCAACAACACGCGGTGAGCGGGCCGATACAAACGTGTACAAAGTGTCTCGTGGACAGGCTTAATAATTATGCTCAGAAGCAATAGATTAATGTACGGCATGTGGATGTGCGATCCTGGGATTTTTTTTCTAGAGTTTAGGAAAATTGAAAAACATTTTTTACCCTTTGAACGCAGTGAAGTAAACCAAAAATTTGAGGGGTTGTTTGTGCAAAAGTAGAAAAGACATAAAAGAACTATATACCGTATTTTTCGCCCCATAAGACGCACTCCCCCCCCCCCCCCCCCCAAAAGTGGGGGAAAAATGCCCCTGCGTCCTATGGGGCGAATGCTGTAATTTTACATCGCAGTCTGCGATGTATCAGCTGGAGGGGGAGGGGTCGGTGTCATGCAAATGCGGCGAGGCCGGTGCGGTCACTGTACTCCGGCCCCGCCGCTCACTCACTTCCTTAATGCCTAAACCTTTTATAATAATAACTTTAATTGAAGTTCCGATCCCCAGCCCCATCTGTACTACTTACTAAATGTCCAGTAGCAGGCAGAGCAGGGCGGGCGGCCGTAACGCACTGATGTCACGTGTCAGTGAATGAAGTAGGCGGCGCAGGCACGTGACATCAGTGAGTTACGGCCGCCCGCCCTGCTCTGCCTGCTACTGGACATTTAGTAAGTAGTACAGATGGGGCTGGGGATCGGAACTTCAATTAAAGTTATTATTATAAAAGGTTTAGGCATTAAGGAAGTGAGTGAGCGGCGGGGCCGGAGTACAGTGACCGCACCGGCCTCACCGCACTTGCATGACACCGGCCCCTCCCACAGGTTTAGCTCCGGTATATTAGGGCATCTGTAGATGCCACTATTATGGGGTAGGGGATATGTGGATGGCACTGTTATGGGGTGGGGGATCTGTAACATATATAGCAGTGCCATCCACAGATCCACCCCACATAACAGTGCCATCCACAGATCCCCCTCCCTATAACAGTGCCATCCACAGATCCCCCTCCATACAGTGCCATCCACAGATCACCCCCCCATAATAGTGCCATCAACAGATCACCCCCCATAACAGTGCCCCCCTCAGATCCCCCCATAACAGTGCCCCCCTCAGATCCCCCCATAACAGGGCCATCCACGGATCACCCCCCTGAAAACAGTGCCATCCACAGATCCCCCCCATAACAGTGCCATCCACAGATCCCCCATAACAGTGCCCCCCTCAGATCCCCCTCAATAACAGTGCCATCCACAGATCACCCCCCTGAAAACAGTGCCATCCACAGATCCCCCCCATAACAGTGCCATCCACAGATCCCCCTCAATAACAGTGCCATCCACAGATCACCCCCCTGAAAACAGTGCCATCCACAGATCCCCCTCCCCATAACAGTGCCATCCACAGATCACCCCCCATAACAGTGCCATCCACAGATCTCCCACCCCATAACAGTGCCATCCACAGATCTCCCCCCATAACAGTGCCATCCACAGATCACCCCCCCATAACAGTGCCCCCTCATATCCCCCCCATAACAGTGCCCCCCTCAGATCCCCCCATAACAGTGCCATCCACAGATCACCCCCCTGAAAACAGTGCCAGCCACAGATCCCCCTCCCCATAACAGTGCCATCCACAGATCACCCCCCATAACAGTGCCATCCACAGATCTCCCACTCCATAACAGTGCCATCCACAGATCTCCCCCCATAACAGTGCCATCTACAGATCACCCCCCCATAACAGTGCCATCCACATATCACCCCCCATAATAGTGCCATCAACAGATCACCCCCCATAACAGTGCCCCCCTCAGATCCCCCCCATACCAGTGCCCCCCTCAGATCCCCCCATAACAGTGCCATCCACAGATCCCCCCCATAAAAGTGCCATCCACAGATCCCCCCATAACAGTACCATCCCAGATCCCCCCATAACAGTGCCATCCACAGATCTCCCCATAACAGTGCCATCCACAGATCTCCCCATAACAGTGCCATCCACAGATCCCCCCATAACAGTGCCATCCACAGATCCCCCATAATAGTGTCATGCACAGACCACCATTAGTTCAAAACCCACCAAAAGCACACCTTTTGGTTAAAAATATTTTTTTTCTTATTTTCCTCCTCAAAAACCTAGGTGCGTCTTATGGGCCGGTGCGTCTTATAGGGCGAAAAAGAGCAGGGCGGGCGGCCGTAACTCACTGATGTCACGTGTCAGTGAATGAAGTAGGCGGCGCAGGCACGTGACATCAGTGAGTTACGGCCGCCCACCCGCCCTGCTCTGCCTGCTACTGGACATTTAGTAAGTAGTACAGATGGGGCTGGGGATCGGAACTTCAATTAAAGTTATTATTATAAAAGGTTTAGGCATTAAGGAAGTGAGTGAGCGGCGGGGCCGGAGTACAGTGACCGCACCGGCCTCACCGCACTTGCATGACACCGGCCCCTCCCACAGGTTTAGCTCCGGTATATTAGGGCATCTGTAAATGCCACTATTATGGGGTAGGGGATATGTGGATGGCACTGTTATGGGGTGGGGGATCTGTAACATATATAGCAGTGCCATCCACAGATCCACCCCACATAACAGTGCCATCCACAGATCCCCCTCCCTATAACAGTGCCATCCACAGATCCCCCTCCATACAGTGCCATCCACAGATCACCCCCCCCCCCCCGATAACAGTGCCACCCACAGATCCCCCTCCATAACAGTGCCATCCACAGATCACCCCCCTTAACAGTGCCATCCACAGATCACCCCCCATAATAGTGCCATCAACAGATCACCCCCCCATAACAGTGCCATCCACAGATCACCCCCCCATAATAGTGCCATCAACAGATCACCCCCCATAACAGTGCCCCCCTCAGATCCCCCCATAACAGTGCCCCCCTCAGATCCCCCCATAACAGGGCCATCCACGGATCACCCCCCTGAAAACAGTGCCATCCACAGATCCCCCCCATAACAGTGCCATCCACAGATCCCCCCATAACAGTGCCCCCCTCAGATCCCCCTCAATAACAGTGCCATCCACAGATCCCCCCCATAACAGTGCCATCCACAGATCCCCCTCAATAACAGTGCCATCCACAGATCACCCCCCTGAAAACAGTGCCATCCACAGATCCCCCTCCCCATAACAGTGCCATCCACAGATCACCCCCCATAACAGTGCCATCCACAGATCTCCCACCCCATAACAGTGCCATCCACAGATCTCCCCCCATAACAGTGCCATCCACAGATCACCCCCCCATAACAGTGCCCCCTCATATCCCCCCCATAACAGTGCCCCCCTCAGATCCCCCCATAACAGTGCCATCCACAGATCCCCCCCATAACAGTGCCATCCACAGATCCCCCTCAATAACAGTGCCATCCACAGATCACCCCCCTGAAAACCGTGCCAGCCACAGATCCCCCTCCCCATAACAGTGCCATCCACAGATCACCCCCCATAACAGTGCCATCCACAGATCTCCCACTCCATAACAGTGCCATCCACAGATCTCCCCCCATAACAGTGCCATCTACAGATCACCCCCCCATAACAGTGCCATCCACATATCACCCCCCATAATAGTGCCATCAACAGATCACCCCCCATAACAGTGCCCCCCTCAGATCCCCCCCATAACAGTGCCCCCCTCAGATCCCCCCATAACAGTGCCATCCACAGATCCCCCCCATAAAAGTGCCATCCACAGATCCCCCCATAACAGTACCATCCCAGATCCCCCCATAACAGTGCCATCCACAGATCTCCCCATAACAGTGCCATCCACAGATCTCCCCATAACAGTGCCATCCACAGATCCCCCCATAACAGTGCCATCCACAGATCCCCCATAATAGTGTTATGCACAGACCACCATTAGTTCAAAACCCACCAAAAGCACACCTTTTGGTTAAAAATATTTTTTTTCTTATTTTCCTCCTCAAAAACCTAGGTGCGTCTTATGGGCCGGTGCGTCTTATAGGGCGAAAAATACGGTAAACGTGTTAGTACTGACCCACAGAATGCAGTTATTACGTCACTTATACCGCATGTTAAAAACAAAACCCAAAAATAAAGGCAGAATTACAGCATTTTTTCACAATCACCCCCAAAAGAGTTTTTTAAAGTTATACAATACATTAGATGTCCCCCAAAGTGGCAGCATTAAAAAACACAACTCATTCCTCTAAAAACAAGCCCCCATATGGATACATTGAAGGAAAAGTTATGTCTTTTGAAATGCGCAGATTGAAAAAAAAACATGGAAAAACAGGGCTCCTATAGGGTTAATAAACATTGTGTTTCCGTTCCTCACACTTTTCAAGATCTCTTCTTACTGTCAGTGAATGGAAACCTTCTGACTCCCATGAAATTCTTCATCATACTGCCATGATGCTGGATTATTGTGGGTTTAATGTACCTGAGGGAATTTGCTCATATTAGAAGAAAAAATATGGAAAATTCCTACATTCTTCTTTAACACGATGAGGTTTTCATGGCCCCTCACATTTCACATAAAAATATATATATAAAAAAAAAATCACATTACACCAAGAAAGCTAAAAGGTTCAATAATTTATATGGCATCTCCACTGGAAACGTCTTCGTAATTGAATTTTCCTGTAAGTCGTAGATCGTGTGGATGTAAAATCCCCTGAGATCAAAAAAAGGAAATTCCTCACCGGGTGTCGAGCACTTTACTCTGCAGCCGCTATTTCTGATGGTGAAATATTGATCAGTTATAGAAGACGATCTGTAAATATCCTGAGAGCCACGGGCGGCAGACGGCGTAGACAGAGCTTGTAATGCACTGGAGTCTAAGGGGCTCGAAAGACCCTCCGGAACCTAATAATACTCCAGTGTCATACGTGGCACGTGGTAGGCGGCCGTCCTCTTAAGAATTTGTAGAGGGGAATTTATCATTATATTTACATCAGAAAACTGCCATGAAAAAGTCACAAATCTTTAAACATTACTTTTTTTGCACAAAAAATTAAAAAAATCCCTTGATAAAAATTTCCCCCCAGCTCACAGTTATATGAAATGATAACGAGCCTCTTCCTCACCATTATCAAGATCTCTGCTTGATGTCAGTGGATGGGAACACATCTTGAATCAAAAACCTGTGCAGACCTAATTTTTACCATGGTTTGAGGGCTGGCTACAATTGTATCCATTCTAGACAATGCTGTGCAATGTAAACAAACTGGGCCCCAGACTGATACATTGTAATTATCAGGGATCCAGTGAGAGCTGGGTCCAATCTGCACACTGGTGCTGAGGAGACTTTTACTTTCACTTTCTCCCTCAGCTTGCTGTGCACAGAACGACCGGGACCTGACAGGGGGAGCCGACCGCGTTGATGGGGCTGCTCGCAACTCTCCCGTCACCTACAGATGTGGGGCAGAAAGAACAGCACCTACAGCGGCTGTCACCATGCGGCAGATGAGAAAGGCTGCCTGCGTCTTCTTTACCGCTCTGCGCCGGTACATAGCCACGCCCGTCACTATGGCTTATTTTCGCGGTATGTCTTATATTGAGCATATAAGCCGCAACCCTGCTACGGCTTATTTTATGGGTTTGTCTTATTTTGGGGGAAACACGGTATATATATATAAAGAAGGACGTATGTATGTATGTATGTGATCATTCAAAAACGCAACCATCGATTTCAACGACACTTTGTATACACAACCCTTGCTACCTGCAATGAAATTGTGCCGGGTCTCAGCTCTCTAGGACGTACCGTTCCTGAGATATTCCCAAAAAATGACCTGCATTAGCCAATACAAGCCGGCAAGTCTTTCTCTTCATATTCCAACTGCCATACACACGGTCACATGTCCCTTATCAGCCAATAGAAGCTCGCAGGCTCTTAGTCTCCACATACACACAGTTTTACTCCAGGTTTCCATAACGACCCAGCCATTTTCCTTCACTGCTGTAGGTCAGCTTTAGGCTGGGTTCAGACCTGAGCGTATTTGATATGCGCGTTTAACGCGTGTTTTTGTCACGCGTTTTTGTCCATGGTGAACGCGCGTATTACGCGTGTTTGTGTGATTGACTGCAGTGTCCTATGGCTGCAAACGCACGACAAAACGCCCCAAAGAAGCTCAAGAACTTGTTTGAGCGTAGGGCGTTTTTCAGCGCGTTCAAACGCGCTGTAAAACGCTCAAGTGAGAACCAGGGCCATAGGGAAGCATTGGTTTTCATGTGTCGAGTGTTTTACAGCGCGTTTGAACGCGCTGTAAAACGCTCAAGTGTGAACCCAGCCTTAGGCTAGGGCTGCAGGACGACAATAAGTCGCACAACACATAGGACACAACTAGACTGCTACATGTGTCGTGTGACAATTTTTTTAATGATAGTCTATGGTGTTGCACTGCGACATATGACATGCTGCCATAGTCGCAGAAAAATCCATCTTGTCGTGTCGGAGTCGCAGCATGTCACATGTCGCAGTGCAACACCATAGGACTATCATTATAAAAATTGCTGAGACAAAATGTTGCGTGCCCCATGCTATCGTTTAGCCCTAGAATTAAAGGGGCAGGGCACTGTGGAGGTCACTGTTAAAGAGGCAGGCACTGTGGAGGTCACTGTTAAGGGGGCAGGGGCCACTATTAAAGGGGCAACTGCTGTGGAGGTCACTGTTAAGGCAGCAGGGTACTGTGAGGTCACTGTTAAGGCAGCGGGGCACTGTGAGGTCACTGTTAAGGCAGCGGGGTACTGTGAGGTCACTGTTAAGGCAGCAGGGTACTGTGAGGTCACTGTTAAGGCAGTGGGGTACTGTGAGGTCACTGTTAAGGCAGTGGGGTACTGTGAGGTCACTGTTAAGGCAGCGGGGCACTGTGAGGTCACTGTTAAGGCAGCGGGGCACTGTGAGGTCACTGTTAAGGCAGCGGGGCACTGTGAGGTCACTGTTAAGGCAGCGGGGTACTGTGAGGTCACTGTTAAGGCAGTGAGGTACTGTGAGGTCACTGTTAAGGCACGGGGTACTGTGAGGTCACTGTTAAGGCAGCGGGGCACTGTGAGGTCACTGTTAAGGCACGGGGTACTGTGAGGTCACTGTTAAGGCACGGGGTACTGTGAGGTCACTGTTAAGGCAGCGGGGCACTGTGAGGTCACTGTTAAGGCACGGGTACTGTGAGGTCACTGTTAAGGCAGCGAGGTACTGTGAGGTCACTGTTAAGGCAGCGGGGTACTGTGAGGTCACTGTTAAGGCACGGGGTACTGTGAGGTCACTGTTAAGGCAGCGGGGCACTGTGAGGTCACTGTTAAGGCAGCGGGGTACTGTGAGGTCACTGTTAAGGCAGCGGGGCACTGTGAGGTCACTGTTAAGGCAGCGGGGTACTGTGAGGTCACTGTTAAGGCAGTGAGGTACTGTGAGGTCACTGTTAAGGCAGCGGGGTACTGTGAGGTCACTGTTAAGGCACGGGGTACTGTGAGGTCACTGTTAAGGCAGCGGGGCACTGTGAGATCACTGTTAAGGCACGGGTACTGTGAGGTCACTGTTAAGGCAGCGAGGTACTGTGAGGTCACTGTTAAGGCAGCGGGGTACTGTGAGGTCACTGTTAAGGCACGGGGTACTGTGAGGTCACTGTTAAGGCAGCGGGGCACTGTGAGGTCACTGTTAAGGCACGGGGTACTGTGAGGTCACTGTTAAGGCAGCAGGGTACTGTGAGGTCAGTGTTAAGGCAGCGAGGTACTGTGAGGTCACTGTTAAGGCAGCGGGGTACTGTGAGGTCACTGTTAAGGCAGCGAGGTACTGTGAGGTCACTGTTAAGGCAGCAGGGTACTGTGAGGTCACTGTTAAGGCAGTGGGGTACTGTGAGGTCACTGTTAAGGCAGCGGGGCACTGTGAGGTCACTGTTAAGGCAGCGGGGTACTGTGAGGTCACTGTTAAGGCAGCAGGGTACTGTGAGGTCACTGTTAAGGCAGCGGGGTACTGTGAGGTCACTGTTAAGGCAGCGGGGCACTGTGAGGTCATTGTTAAGGCAGCGGGGCACTGTGGAGGTCACTGTTAATGCAGTGGGGCACTGTGGAGGTCCCTGTTAAGGCAGCGGGGTACTGTGAGGTCACTGTTAAGGCAGCGGGGTACTGTGAGGTCACTGTTAAGGCAGCGAGGCACTGTGAGGTCACTGTTAAGGCAGCGGGGTACTGTGAGGTCACTGTTAAGGCAGCGGGGTACTGTGAGGTCACTGTTAAGGCAGTGGGGTACTGTGAGGTCACTGTAAAGGGAGTAGGGTGCTGTGAAACTCACTGTTAAAGAGGTGGGCTGCTGTGAAGTTCAAAGTTAAGGGGATGGGCTGCTGTGGAGATCCCATTTTAAAGTGGCGGGCACTGTGGGGGGGTCAGTGTTAAGCGTTGGGGGACTGTGGAGGTCACTTTTAAAGGGGCGGGATGCTGTAGATGTCACTGTTATGGGGGATACTGTCGATATCTTTTAATGACGCACAGAAACATTAAATGAAATACACCCGTGTGAAGCCGGCTCCTGCTAGTATCAGATAAGGCATCACTTTCGGGTCCTCAGCAGCCGATCCTGGTGATTTTCTATTCTTACTTCTTCCATACTAATGACCCCGGCGGGAGGAGCTGATCACCCACCCAGAAGCTGGATGATGTTCTTCTGAAACTGCTCAAGAAAATGTTCCCAAATCAGAGGCTGAAATTCCCGAGAACTGCGGAGCTTCAGTGACCCTGAACCGAGGAACTGCTAAAAAAACTGATTTGTGGACTAGACTGAGGCAGGACCAAGTATACAGAGTATCATTCCGACAGTGTAATATAGAATTATTATTAGTGTTGAGCGAATCGAAGCCAAACAAATTGACTTCAATCCGAAATTCAGGAAAACTTTGATTTGCTGCAAAGCCAAATTTCCTTGTGCTTTGTGGTAACGATTACGAATCAATTTTTCCTAAAATGGCAGCAAAAAAAAAAACATACTCACCTCATCCAGTTGCTTGCAGAGAGGACATCGCAGCCAACTTGATTGAAGAAACCGTGCAAAATCTCAGAGATGACATCACCACGCCGGGCCAGCATGATGACGTCATCATATCACCGCACGAGATTTTGCATGTTTTCTTCAGTCAAGATGGCCGCAACTCTCCGTGAACAAATGGATGAGATGAGTATGTAATTTTTTTAACCCTGATTAACCCCTAAAAGGCTTCCATTTTAACATCAAATGCCGCAATCAGCAATGAACGTGGCATCTGGGGGGTTCAATGAAGGGGGGGCGGTCTGATCGCCATTCCCCGTCACTACGCCCGCTACTTACAAAGGAAAGTAGAGCCGGACTGGGGGACGGGAGCCTTTAGGGGAGGCGACCATGACGGGGGGTGGTTAGTGAGACCCCCAGAACAGGGATTGGTGATTTTAATTAAGGGGGGGTGGCCGAGGGGTTAAAAGTGTGGGGCAGCAGCCGGTTAGGGGCCATTTTGTTAGGCAAGCGCCAGGACCTGACTTACCGGTGGCTACCATGTAGGCTATTATCCAGGAGTTGCGGAGGGCGGCAGCGGAACGAGGAGAAGGATGGCTGCAGGACCGAGTGCAGGAACTGCTGCGAGGGGAGGTTCCAGCTACGCCTCCGCCTGTGGCGTCCCGGCCGCGGCGGTCCAGGCCGCCGGCGCGCCCCAGCCCAGAATAGGCGTCCCCTCGGGCTCAGCGCCGAAAACGGAGCTCCACCAGGGACCCTCCACGCCGGGGGGCAGCTGATCCAGTGCTCCCTGCACCCCCGGGCGTGGGAGGAATCTGAGAAGTCGGCGGAGCCCACCCACAGGCCGTGCCAGGTCTGCCCGGCGGCTGACCCGGCGTCTGGAGTCCGGACCAGGAACGGTGGCCCCAGCCTATGGATCGGTGGCTGGTGGCCCTCGGCGACGCCAAGATGGAGGACAGGACGGGGCTGCTGCGGGGGAGGAGACCGGCTCCAGCAGGCCCTCAGCGGGAACATCCAGGAGAGAAGAGGAGGGAGGCTTCGCCTCCTCTGAAGATGGACTTGTGCGCTCTGGGAGCTACGTCCCCGACTCCAGCTCGGTCAGGGGACATCTGGCGGAAGAGGATCCAAGGAGGTTGGGACGTCCGGATTCAGGATCTGCGGCTGGTGGGGTCACAGCACCCACGCAGCCAGGTGAAGCACCTTGGGGTTCTATAGTACAGTTGGGGGTTAATTTAGCGGGCGGGGATGGGGGGTCCCAGTCATATCTAGGTAGGGGTTTAGGTCAGTTGTTGGGAGGATTGGCGGGTTTAGTTGCGGGCTTGGGTAGGGGGGGACTGTCCCCGTTACTGGAATGGGGTGTTGGGGGCCTTGGCGGGGTTGGGGGCGTTGAGACGGGGGCTCCGGATGCACAGGCAAGTACAGTATCGGTGCAAACGCAAGCGCTGGGGGCTGGGGAGGAAGAAGTGGCGATGTTAGATGACAGGGCTAAAGGTGAAGTGTACGTCTGTTTCGAGGGACCGTTGGGCGCCCATTAGAAAATATGGAAACGAAGGGAGTTGCAAGTTTAGGACAAAGTGCAAGTTTAAGCACGAATGCTCCACTTGGGCGGGTCACACAGGGCCTCGCAATGTTTTAGGGGAGGTAAGTAGAGAGGGGCAGACGGTTTTGGAAATGGGGGAGACGCCAGTGCGGCTGGGAAGGATGCGGCCTTACCTCGATAGGTACCCAGATAGGTAGGCGGCGGTTTTGTTGGCGGTTTTCGGATACCGTTTGTTCAGTCCGGCGCTCATTTAGTTAAAAAGAATTTGCGTTCGGCGTTGGAACACCCGGGGGTCGTTACGGATAAGTTGAAAAAGGAGGTCAAGCTAGGTAGGATGGCCGGCCCGTTTTCGATGCCGCCGCTAGCGGACTTGCGTCTGTCTCCGCTGGGGGTGGTCCCGAAGAAGGAGCCCAATAAATTCCGGCTGATTCACCACCTGTCCTTCCCTAGGGGAACGTCGGTCAATGATGCCATAGACCCGGCTTTGTGTTCTGTGGTTTATACGTCATTTGACGCGGCAGTGGCATGGGTGAAGCGGTTCGGAAAGGGGGCGCTTATGGCAAAGACGGATATTGAAGCAGCGTTCCGTCTGCTGCCGGTGCATCCAGATAGTTTGCATTTGCTGGGGTGTTTTTGGAAGGGGGGGACTTTTGTAGACCGTTGTTTACCGACAGGGCCGGACTGGCCTACTGGGATACCGGGAAAATTCCCGTTAGGCCGTAGCCTTGAATGCCGCACCGCCGACCGTGCTGAGAGCGAGGAGGCTCCTTGGCTGGTGCAGTATATATTATACAGAGTGAGTGACTGACAGAGAGAGGAGCCCATCCCCCGCCCACAACAGCAGGCTCCGGCACGGACATTGCCCGGAGCCTGACTCCTCGCACACATGTGACTGATCAGGTCCTTTAGCCTGGTAGCTGCTGCTTGTGCAGAGCTGTCATCCGGCTGTTCAGGGCTGTGTGTCAGGTAGGAGGCCGAGTACAGAGGCCGGTAATTGTTTCAGCAGTAAAGACTTTACATACAAAGACAGTATTTGTACTTCATGACACTGGTAAAATGAAGTCCAAAAAATATTTTTTTTGCATAAAAAATACCTAATTTACCCAAAATTTTGAAAAATTTGCGAATTTCAAAGTTTCAGTTTCTCTACTTCTGTAATACATAGTAATACCCCCAAAAATTGTGATGACTTTACATTCCCCATATGTCTATTTCATGTTTGAATTATTTTGGGAATGATATTTTATTTTTTGGGGATGTTACAAGGCTTAGAAGTTTAGAAGCAAATCTTGCAATTTTTCGGAGATTTACAAAAACCCAATTTTTAGGGACCACTACGGGTCTGAAGTCACTTTGCGAGGCTTACACAATAGAAACCGCCCAAAAATGACCCCATTCTATAAAATACACCCCTCAAGGTATTCAAAACTGATTTTACAAACTTCGTTAACCCTTTAGGTGTTGCACAAGAGTTATTGGCAAATGGAGATGAAATTTGAGAATTTAATTTTTTTGCCCAATTTTCCATTTTAACCCATTTTTTCCACTAACAAAGCAAAGGTTAACAGCCAAACAAGACTGTATCTTTATTGCCCTGACTCTGCCGTTTACAGAAACACCCTATATGTGGCCGTAAACTACTGTACGGCCACACAGTAGGGCGTAGAGGGAAAGGTGCGCCGTATGGTTTTTGGAAGGCAGATTTTGCTGGACTGGTTTTTTGACACCATGTCCCATTTGAAGCCCCCCTGATGCCCCCCTAGAGTAGAAACTCCATAAAAGTGACACCATCTAAGAAACTACACCCTGCAAGGTATTCAAAACTGATTTTACAAACTTTATTAACCCTTTAGGTGTTGCACAAGATTTAATGGAAAATAGAGATACAATTTCAAAATTTAACTTTTTGGGCAGATTTTCCGTTTTAATATTTTTTTTCCAGTTACAAAGCAAGGGTTAACAGCCAAACAAAACTCATTATTTATGGCCCTGATTCTGTAGTTTACAGAAACACCCCATATGTGGTCGTAAACTGCTGTACGGGCACACGGCAGGGCGCAGAAGGAAAGGAATGCCATACGGTTTTTGGAAGGCAGATTTTGCTGGACTGGTTTTTTTGACACCATGTCCCATTTGAAGCCCCCGTGATGCACCCCTAGAGTAGAAACTCCAAAAAAGTGACCTCATTTTAGAAACTACGGGATAGGGTGGCAGTTTTGTTGGTACTAGTTTAGGGTACATATGATTTTTGGTTGCTCTATATTACACTTTTTGTGCGGCAAGGTAACAAGAAATAGCTGTTTTGGCACAGTTTTTTTGTTTTTGTTATTTACAACATTCATCTGACAGGTTAGATCATGTGGTAATTTTATAGAGCAGGTTGTCACGGACGTGGCGATACCTAATATGTATACAATTTTTTTTATTTATGTAAGTTTTACACAATGATTTCATTTTTAAAACAAAAAAAAATGTTTTAGTGTCTCCATAGTCTAAGAGCCATAGTTTTTTCAGTTTTTTGGTGATTATCTTAAGTAGGGTCTCATTTTTTGCGGGATGAGATGATGGTTTGATTGGCACTATTTTGGGGTGCATATCACTTTTTGATTGCTTGCTATTACACTTTTTGTGATGTAAGATGACAAAAAATGTTTTTTTTTACACCGTTTTTATTTTTTTACGGTGGTCATCTGAGGGGTTAGGTCATGTGATATTTTTATAGAGCCGGTTGATACGGACGCAGCGATACCTAATATGTATACTTTTTTTTATTTATTTAAGTTTTACACAATGATTTCATTTTTGAAACAAAAAAAATCATGTTTTAGTGTTTCCATAGTCTAAGAGCCATAGTTTTTTAAGTTTTTGGACGATTATCTTGGGTAGGGTATGATTTTTGCGGGATGAGATGACGGTTTGATTGGCACTATTTTGGCGTACATGCGACTTTTTTGATCACTTTTATTACCTTTTTTGGGAAGTAAGGTGGGCAAAATTTCAATTTCATCATAGTTTTTTATTTTTTATTTTTATGGCGTTCACCTTTCGGGTAAAGTAATATGACCGTTTTATAGATCAGGTCGTTACGGATGCGGCGATACCAAACATGTGTAGGAAATTTTATTTTTTTCATTTTTAATCAGTGATAAATGTGTTTTTTGATTTTCACTTTTTTTTCACTTTTTTTTACTTTTTTTTTTACCCAGACCCACTTGGTTCTTGAAGATCCAGTGGGTCTGATGTCTGTATAATAAAGTACAGTACGATATATAGTGTACTGTACTGTATTTTACCTACACTTTGTCTGAACAGATCTATGCCTTTAGCACCATGGACAGCAGGATGCCTGAGAAGGCGTCCTGTTGCCATGGGAACCTTCCCCGTTTGCTCAGTTGTGGCCACAACTTCGCAGATTGGGAAGGGTAAGGAGGGGGGATCCCTTCCTCTGTCACCCCATCCTGTCGGGGGGCTGCAAAGGCACAGCAGCCCCCCAATGGGAGAGGGAGGGAGCTCCCGACTGTTAACCTCTGCTCTTCCATACCGCGGTCCGTACGGACCGCGGTATGGAAAGGGTTAAACGGCTGACATCGCATCACAGATGTCAGCCGTTTATACCAGGGTGTCAGCAATGTGCTGACACCCTGGTATACCCACTGGACACCAACGATTATTTAAGGACTCGGGAAACATGCCGTACCTGTACGTCATGCGTCCCTAAGGGGTTAAGGACCAGTTCAGGTCTGAAGTCACTTTGTGGGGCTTACATAATAGAAACCTCCCATAAAAGACCCCATTGTATAAACTACACCTTTCAAGTTACCCAAAACTGATTTTACAAACTTTGTTAACCCTTTAGGTGTTCAACAAGAATTAAAGGAAAATGGAGATTACATTTCTGAATTTCTCTTTTTTGCCAGATTTTCCATTTTAACACATCGAAGGTTAACAGCCAAACAAAACTCAACATTTATTACCCTGATTCTGAGGTTTACAGAAACACCCCAGATGTGGTCGTAAACTGATGTAAGGGCGCACGGTAGGGGGCGCAGAAGGAGAGGAGCGCAGTATGGTTTTTGGAAGGCAGATTTTGCTGGACTGGTTTTTAGATGCCATGTCCCATTTGAAGCCCCCCTGATGCACCCTTACAGTAGAAACTCCAAAAAGTGACCCCATTTTGGAAACTAGGGGTTAAAGTGATAGTTTTATTGTTACTATTTCCGGATACATATGATTTTTAATCGCTCTAGATTACGTTTTTTGTGAAGCAAGGTAACCAAAAATTGGCAGTTTTGGCACGGTTTATATTTTGTCTTTTCTACAACGTCCATCTGACAGGGTAGATTATGTACTATTTTTATAGAGCAGGTTGTTATAGACGCGGTGATATCAAAAATGTCTACATTGTTTGTTTCAGTTTTACATAATAAAGCATTTTTGGAAAAAAATATGTTTTTGTGTTTTCATTTTCTGAACGCCATATTGTTTTTATTTTTCTTCCAATCGTCTTGTGCAGGGGCTCGTTTTTTGCAGGAATAGTTGACGTTTTTATTGGTACCATTTTTGGGTACATATGATTTTTTGATCATTCATTAATACACTTTATGGGGCAAGGTGACTAAAAAAATTGGTTGTTTTAGCACAGTTTTTATTTATTTATTTTTATAGCGTTCACCTGAGGGGTTAGGTCACGTGATATTTTTATAGAGCTGGTTGTTACGGACGTGGCAATACCTAATATGTATACTTTTTCTTATTTATTTAATTTTTACACAATAATAGCATTTTTTAACCAAACAGAAGATGTTTTAGTGTCTCCATAGTCTGAGAGACATAACTTTTTTATTTTTTGACCATTGCTTTAGGTAGCGTCTCATTCTTTGTGGGATGAGATGATGGTTTGATTGGTTCTATTTTGGGGGGCATCAGCCTTTTTAATCGCTTGGTGTTGCACTTTAAGTGATGTAAGGTGACAAAAAATGGCTTTTTTGGCAGTTTTTTTTTTTTTACTTTAACACAATAATAGCATTTTTTAAGCAAAAAAAATCTTATTTTAGTGTATCCATTGTCTGAGAGTCATAATTTTTTTTATTTTTTGGGCGATTGTCTAAGAGTCTCATTTTTTTGCGGAACGAGGTGACGGTTTAATTGGTACTATTTTGGGGGACATACGCCTTTTTAATCGTTTGGTGTTGCACTTTATGTGATGTTAGGTGTCAAAAGAATGGCTCCCGCATGGTTTAACTCACCACCCAAGCCCCATCCATGAGGAGGTTGTAGCCAGGCGCCTACATAGCCTGTAGTGAACTGGGAATTGTTTTACATGAATAATATAAAATCTGTTTTTTTTCTTATATGGCTGCCAAGTGCGGTGACTAAAGAATTCTACATCTGAAGGCGAATGTGCGATGTGTCTTGTCTCTGCGCTGTCTGATGAGACATTGATACAGAACAGACTGTAATGCGCAAGAAATAAAGAAAATTAAAGATGGTAAAAATTGGCAGTTTTCCTCTGCAGTCGAGCAATTAAATATTTCTGAACAACCATCTGCAGTCGCAGCCTGGAGCTATGACAGGTTCGCCGTCGGCTGATGCCAAGATCCGGAACCGTTATGGCGAGTTTCATAACAAGCCGCGGAGCTCTGTGTTTTCGTGTTCTCTAGTCTAATACAATAAAGCTTGATTATTGTATAATGAACCCCCCGCAGCTTTATATCTTCACCGTAACATGTGATTGAGGGTTCAGGAGAGGAGAGAAAGGGACTGGAGAGGATCCGTCGGACGGCTGTGGAGCTACCAGACAAAGCTAAAGAAACTCAAACCTCTTATGGTGTCCGCTAATATAAAGATATAATCTGGGCACCTAGAGATGAGGACCAACAGCAGCAGCACAGAGTATTACAGCTGCAGGGTCTCCCTTTCTATGTGTGTGTCAGGGGCAGAGGTTGGCTCAGGACAGATCCGGCACCATCTGACCACATTTCCAGTTCCCAGGCCCTGGGTCAGGTTTACCCATGAAGGTGGCAAAGGTGAAGATCGTTTGGGAAGTAGATTGCAGGTAGGTGAGAGGGCAGGAAACACCCGGGTGTCGGCCCCTTGTTTTTACTACAGTTCAGAATAGATTGACCCCATCTGGGTGATGTCACTACAACAACAGAAACATTCAGTGTGGAGGATGGAGAAGTCAGCAGGAACCAGGCGGAGAGCGGAAATCTGGAAGGACATAGCAGAGCTGAATATGTCTAACACTGATGGCAGTAAGCAGAGGTGAACATGTCTGAGCCCTAAATATATAGTTAGCTTACCTGCAGTCCTATGTAACACCACAGATAACACAGTGATAACTCTGAGTACAGATAATGTAGTAGATGTCACCTGCAGTCCTATGTAACACCACAGATAACGCAGTGATAACTCTCTGAGTACAGATAATGTAGTAGATGTCACCTGCAGTCCTATGTAACACCACAGATAACGCAGTGATAACTCTCTGAGTACAGATAATGTAGTAGATGTCACCTGCAGTCCTATGTAACACCACAGATAACGCAGTGATAACTCTCTGAGTACAGATAATGTAGTAGATGTCACCTGCAGTCCTATGTAACACCACAGATAACACAGGGATAACTCTCTGAGTACAGATAATGTAGTAGATGTCACCTGCAGTCCTATGTAACACCACAGATAACACAGTGATAACTCTCTGAGTACAGATAATGTAGTAGATGTCACCCGCAGTCCTATGTAACACCACAGATTACACAGTGATAACTAGCTAAGTACAGATAATGCAGTAGATGTCACCTGCAGTCCTATGTAACACCACAGATAACACAGTGATAACTCGCTGAGTACGGATAATGTAGTATAAGTCACCTGCAGTCCTATGTAACACCACAGATAACACAGTGATAGCTCTCTGAGTACAGATAATGTAGTAGATGTCACCTGCAGTCCTATGTAACACCACAGATAACACAGTGATAACTCTCTGAGTACAGATAATGTAGTAGATGTCACCTGCAGTCCTATGTAACACCACAGATCACAGTGATACCTCTCTGAGTACAGATAATGTAGTGGATGTCACCTGCAGTCCTATGTAACACCACAGATAACACAGTGATAACTCTGAGTACAGATAATGTAGTAGATGTCACCTGCAGTCCTATGTAACACCACAGATAACACAGTGATAACTCTGAGTACAGATAATGCAGTAGATGTCACCTGCAGTCCTATGTAACACCACAGATAACACAGTGATAACTCGCTGAGTACGGATAATGTAGTATAAGTCACCTGCAGTCCTATGTAACACCACAGATAACACAGTGATAGCTCTCTGAGTACAGATAATGTAGTAGATGTCACCTGCAGTCCTATGTAACACCACAGATAACACAGTGATAACTCTCTGAGTACAGATAATGTAGTAGATGTCACCTGCAGTCCTATGTAACACCACAGATAACACAGTGATAACTCTCTGAGTACAGATAATGTAGTAGATGTCACCTGCAGTCCTATGTAACACCACAGATAACACAGTGATAACTCTCTGAGTACAGATAATGTAGTATAAGTCACCTGCAGTCCTATGTAACACCACAGATAACACAGTGATAGCTCTCTGAGTACAGATAATGTAGTAGATGTCACCTGCAGTCCTATGTAACACCACAGATAACACAGTGATAACTCTCTGAGTACAGATAATGTAGTAGATGTCACCTGCAGTCCTATGTAACACCACAGATCACAGTGATATCTCTGAGTACAGATAATGTAGTGGATGTCACCTGCAGTCCTATGTAACACCACAGATAACACAGTGATAACTCTCTGAGTACAGATAATGTAGTAGATGTCACCTGCAGTCCTATGTAACACCACAGATAACACAGTGATAACTCTCTGAGTACAGATAATGTAGTAGATGTCACCTGCAGTCCTATGTAACACCACAGATAACACAGTGATAAGAGTACAGATAATGCAGTAGATGCAGCATTCTACTCCACCCCTGTCCTGAGGCCATACAGTTAAATGCTGGGGGGGGGGGGGGGGGGCACTTTTCTGCCGGCCAGGTGAACAAGTATCTGATGATCAGATCGTTATGTCCCTGATCGGCAGCCTTCAGGAGGCCTTGGGTGCCCACTAAGCATCGGCCCACCAGGAACTCTCCCTGTAGGGTCTATGGCCAGTCCTCCGCTGCTGATCCTTATGGATGTCTTGTAGTACTCGTCCTACAATATTGGGGTTCAGGTCTAATCGGAGGAAACTGACGTTGTTTGGGACTTTCCACACGATTTGAAGTCTTTTGTTTTGTTACATTGTGTTTCTATGTGTGTTTTGTGTATTTTTTTTGTCCCTCTTTGTATCTCTTTGAATCTCTGTTTGTGTATTCATAGGTGTTATATGTAAATACCGTTATGTAGCTGACTGATATAGCGATGCGCTGATGTCCGCACTACATAACAGTGTGTTTTTTACCTTTCTCCCTGCAGCCGTTCTGATAAAATAAGCACTTTTATAATATGCTAATGAGCCTCTAGGTGCTATGTGGGCGTAAAATCAGCACCTAGAGGCTCCGTCCACTCACCCTATATCGCGCCCAGGTCCCCTGTTCTGCCCGCCCCGCTCCTATTGATTGATGCCACGGTTCGCAGCATTGTTTCCGAAATCCCGCGCCTGCGCCGTTCACTTCTGTAGTCGGCGCAGCCGCAGTGAGTGAAGATTGCTCTCCTGATGCCGGCTTCCTCACTGTGACGTAGTCGGCGCAGGCGTAATGAGGAATCCGGCACCAGGAGCGCATCATTCACTCACTGCGCCTGCGCCGACTACAGAAGTGAACGACGCAGGCACGGGATTTCGTAAGCGATGCTGCGAACCGTGGCATCAATCAAGAGGAGCGGGGCGGGCAGAACAGGGGACCTGGGCGGGATAAAGGGTGAGTGGACGGAGCCTCTAGGTGCTGATTTTATGCCCACAGAGCACCTAGAGGCTCATTAGCATATAATAAAAGTGCTTATTTTATCAGAACGGCTGCAGGGAGAAAGGTAAAAAACATACTGTTATGTAGTGCGGACATCAGCGCATCGCTATATCAGTCAGCTACATAACGGTATTTCTGGTGGTAGAAACCCTTTAATATCACATAATCTGAATTATGTATTGATACAATTTAATATTTTACACAGACTAGATGTCACGCCCTTGTGGCTTAATAAATGTGGGTTAAGAGTAATAGTTCTAAGTGCCCTCGGTGTGGTTTTCTTGGGGGTGATCACTTACCGTACATATGCTCTGGTCTTGTCCAGAATTAAAAGAATACTTGTTTGCCGTTAATAATTTTATTAATCAAAAATTGAGACTCCTGATTCCATTTTTGGTTGAATGTTGTATATTGAGTGATCTCTCTAAGGTAAATTGCCAGAAGTATAGGAAGATTCCTTTGAATAGAATATTGTTTTTAGCAAGACTTCTGATTACTCGAGTTTGGTTTTCACGAGATGTTGCAAATTTGAATACGTGGATAAATCTGGTTAATAGGGTTAAAAACTATAAGAAGGTCCTATATAGGCAAAGAGATGGTCAGGAGAAGTGGACTAAGATATGGGGGGCTTGGAAGCCTTGATCTTTTTCTTTTGCCCTTAAATTTATGTTTACACTATTGTTTCATTGTGTAGGATTGTAAAGGTCTTTGAGACGCATCGCAAGGGTAGGGACGGGTTGGAAATGGGTGGTCATGGGGAACTGAAAATAATAATAATTTTATATTGTAATTGCGAATGAAAAATACAATGATTTTGTATAAACAAAAAAAATTGGAATCGCAAAGCACTTTAGGTGTATATTTGAAAAGATCTTCTGAAAGATAATTGTCAGGGTATGGAAAACAATGGAAGAAAGAACATCTGGATGATAAATATGGAAATATTCTGTCCACAAATGCAGGTATTCGTCAGGAAAGTAAAAATCCAGTGCGGGTCTTTGCTGGGACTGGAAAGTGGGTATAAAAGTGGGTAGGATCTCAATGTTATCATGGCCACTGAGGAAGGAGTCAGCTGAACTCCGAAAAGCGTCTGGTACAAGAAGCATATGGAATCCAGAACCCACTAAAGAGAACCCACCATATTTAATGTTTTTTTAAAAAAAGTGTGAAGCGCTTCACATGCGATTGTCTCCACGAAAGTCCAGCACGCTGCACCACGTGGAACGCTGAGATCGTGTCAGCACGTGGGACGCCGGGATGTAACTGGTGTAGTACGGCTGATTGCCCGTGTTGGAGGAGACGTGTACTGCCGCGCTGGAGCGGGAGAGGATATTACTGAGAGCGCAGTGAGTAAAGACTGCTCAATAATACCAGCGCCTTGCCATATACAAACTGATACAAATGAACATAAAGTAATTATTCGCACATCCTGTCATGATACTAGTACTATTACGTCATGGTGATCTGGAGGGCACCGGAGCAGTGCATGCCCGATCACTGCAGGGCAGGGCAGGTGCTGAAGATGGTAATGGGCCTTTTTATAGAAAATGAAAACACAACGCAGAGCAATTTTTTATAACACAAATAAAGTGCATCTGTCATATGTTTTATGCATATGAAATCACCAGCATAGCTGAATAGATGTGGATGTATCGATACCTTTATAGAATCTGTTCTTTAGCCCTTACTTAGCTTAAAAAAAAATATTTTTTTTTTAAGTAAAACTCTTATGGGGGCCCAGAGTGTCAAAAGAGGTGTGGTAGGGGGTCCTCTGTGCCCTCCAGACCGTATCAACTGCCCCATGTGAAGTCACACCCGCTCCTTTGGCTAACACCAATGGCTTACTTGACAGCGACGTGTTGAGATCCTGCACATGTGCCATGAATGGGTGAATGGGGATTGCGGTACACAAATGTGGAGTCTGTAGGAACCTGTGACTGTGCGTGCACCGCAATCCCCATTCACAGCGCATACGGGATGTGTGTGTGTCAGAGAAGGTGCAGGCATGAACTCGCAGGGCAAAAACAATGGTGCTTATAGAACAGACTACACAGTGTAGCGGTATACTGTATATTGTGTGGCACAGTTTAGAGGTATACTGTATATTGTGTGGCACAGTGTAGAGGTATACTGTATATTGTGTGGCACAGTGTAGCGGTATACCGTATATTGTGTGGCACAGTGTAGAGGTATACTGTATATTGTGGGGCACAGTGTAGAGGTATACTGTATATTGTGTGGCACAGTGTAGAGGTATACTGTATATTGTGTGGCACAGTGTAGAGGTATACTGTATATTGTGTGGCACAGTGTAGCGGTATACTGTATATTGTGGGGCACAGTGTAGAGGTATACTGTACATTGTGTGGCACAGTGTAGAGGTATACTGTACATTGTAGGGCACAGTGTAGCGGTATACTGTATATTGTGGGGCACAGTGTAGCGGTATACTGTATATTGTGGGGCACAGTGTAGAGGTATACTGTATATTGTGTGGCACAGTGTAGAGGTATACTGTACATTGTGGGGCACAGTGTAGAGGTATACTGTATATTGTGGGGCACAGTGTAGCGGTATACTGTATATTGTGGGGCACAGTGTAGAGGTATACTGTACATTGTGTGGCACAGTGTAGTGGTATACTGTATATTGTGGGGCACAGTGTAGTGGTATACTGTATATTGTGTGGCACAGTGTAGCGGTATACTGTATATTGTGTGGCACAGTGTAGCGGTAAACTGTATATTGTGGGGCACAGTGTAGCGGTATACTGTATATTGTGTGGCACAGTGTAGATTTATACTGTATATTGTGTGGCAGAGTGTAGCGGTACGCTGTATATTGTGGGGCACAGTGTAGAGGTATACTGTACATTGTGGGGCACAGCGTAGATGTATACTGTATATTGTGTGGCACAGTGTAGAGGTATACTGTACATTGTGTGGCACAGTGTAGAGGTATACTGTATATTGTGTGGCACAGTGTAGAGGTATACTGTATATTGTGTGGCACAGTGTAGAGGTATACTGTATATTGTGGGGCACAGTGTAGAGGTATACTGTATATTGTGTGGCACAGTGTAGCGGTATACTGTATATTGTGTGGCACAGTGTAGATTTATACTGTATATTGTGTGGCAGAGTGTAGCGGTACGCTGTATATTGTGGGGCACAGTGTAGAGGTATACTGTACATTGTGGGGCACAGCGTAGATGTATACTGTATATTGTGTGGCACAGTGTAGAGGTATACTGTATATTGTGTGGCACAGTGTAGAGGTATACTGTATATTGTGGGGCACAGTGTAGAGGTATACTGTATATTGTGTGGCACAGTGTAGAGGTATACTGTATATTGTGGGGCACAGTGTAGCGGTATACTGTATATTGTGTGGCACAGTGTAGAGGTATACTGTATATTGTGTGGCACAGTGTAGAGGTATACTGTATATTGTGTGGCACAGTGTAGAGGTATACTGTACATTGTGTGGCACAGTGTAGAGGTATACTGTATATTGTGTGGCACAGTGTAGAGGTATACTGTATATTGTGGGGCACAGTGTAGAGGTATACTGTATATTGTGTGGCACAGTGTAGCGGTATACTGTATATTGTGTGGCACAGTGTAGAGGTATACTGTATATTGTGTGGCACAGTGTAGAGGTATACTGTATATTGTGGGGCACAGTGTAGCGGTATACTGTATATTGTGTGGCACAGTGTAGAGGTATACTGTATATTGTGTGGCACAGTGTAGAGGTATACTGTATATTGTGTGGCACAGTGTAGAGGTATACTGTACATTGTGTGGCACAGTGTAGAGATATACTGTATATAGTGTGGCACAGTGTAGAGATATACTGTATATTGTGTGGCACAGTGTAGCGGTATACTGTATATTGTGTGGCACAGTGTAGACATATACTGTACATTGTGTGGCACAGTGTAGAGGTATACTGTACATTGTGTGGCACAGTGTAGAGATATACTGTATATAGTGTGGCACAGTGTAGAGATATACTGTATATTGTGTGGCACAGTGTAGCGGTATACTGTATATTGTGTGGCACAGTGTAGTGGTATACTGTATATTGTGTGGCACAATGTAGAGGTATACTGTATATTGTGTGGCACAGTGTAGAGGTATACTGTATATTGTGTGGCACAGTGTAGAGGTATACTGTATATTGTGTGGCACAGTGTAAAGGTATACTGTATATTGTGGGGCACAGTGTAGAGATATACTGTATATTGTGTGGCACAGTGTAGAGGTATACTGTACATTGTGTGGCACAGTGTAGAGGTATACTGTATATTGTGGGGCACAGTGTAGAGGTATACTGTATATTGTGTGGCACAGTGTAGAGGTATACTGTATATTGTGTGGCACAGTGTAGAGGTATACTGTATATTGTGTGGCACAGTGTAGAGGTATACTGTATATTGTGTGGCACAGTGTAGAGGTATACTGTATATTGTGGGGCACAGTGTAGAGGTATACTGTATATTGTGTGGCACAGTGTAGAGGTATACTGTATATTGTGTGGCACAGTGTAGAAGTATACTGTATATTGTGTGGCACAGTGTAGAGGTATACTGTATATTGTGGGGCACAGTGTAGAGGTATATTGTATATTGTGTGGCACAGTGTAGAGGTATACTGTATATTGTGTGGCACAGTGTAGAGGTATACTGTATATTGTGTGGCACAGTGTAGAGGTATACTGTATATTGTGTGGCACAGTGTAGAGGTATACTGTATATTGTGTGGCACAGTGTAGCGGTATACTGTATATTGTGGGGCACAGTGTAGAGGTATACTGTACATTGTGTGGCACAGTGTAGAGGTATACTGTACATTGTAGGGCACAGTGTAGCGGTATACTGTATATTGTGGGGCACAGTGTAGCGGTATACTGTATATTGTGGGGCACAGTGTAGACGTATACTGTATATTGTGTGGCACAGTGTAGAGGTATACTGTACATTGTGGGGCACAGTGTAGAGGTATACTGTATATTGTGGGGCACAGTGTAGCGGTATACTGTATATTGTGGGGCACAGTGTAGAGGTATACTGTACATTGTGTGGCACAGTGTAGTGGTATACTGTATATTGTGGGGCACAGTGTAGTGGTATACTGTATATTGTGTGGCACAGTGTAGCGGTATACTGTATATTGTGTGGCACAGTGTAGCGGTAAACTGTATATTGTGGGGCACAGTGTAGCGGTATACTGTATATTGTGTGGCACAGTGTAGATTTATACTGTATATTGTGTGGCAGAGTGTAGCGGTACGCTGTATATTGTGGGGCACAGTGTAGAGGTATACTGTACATTGTGGGGCACAGCGTAGATGTATACTGTATATTGTGTGGCACAGTGTAGAGGTATACTGTACATTGTGTGGCACAGTGTAGAGGTATACTGTATATTGTGTGGCACAGTGTAGAGGTATACTGTATATTGTGTGGCACAGTGTAGAGGTATACTGTATATTGTGGGGCACAGTGTAGAGGTATACTGTATATTGTGTGGCACAGTGTAGCGGTATACTGTATATTGTGTGGCACAGTGTAGATTTATACTGTATATTGTGTGGCAGAGTGTAGCGGTACGCTGTATATTGTGGGGCACAGTGTAGAGGTATACTGTACATTGTGGGGCACAGCGTAGATGTATACTGTATATTGTGTGGCACAGTGTAGAGGTATACTGTACATTGTGTGGCACAGTGTAGAGGTATACTGTATATTGTGTGGCACAGTGTAGAGGTATACTGTATATTGTGTGGCACAGTGTAGAGGTATACTGTATATTGTGGGGCACAGTGTAGAGGTATACTGTATATTGTGTGGCACAGTGTAGAGGTATACTGTATATTGTGGGGCACAGTGTAGCGGTATACTGTATATTGTGTGGCACAGTGTAGAGGTATACTGTATATTGTGTGGCACAGTGTAGAGGTATACTGTATATTGTGTGGCACAGTGTAGAGGTATACTGTACATTGTGTGGCACAGTGTAGAGGTATACTGTATATTGTGTGGCACAGTGTAGAGGTATACTGTATATTGTGGGGCACAGTGTAGAGGTATACTGTATATTGTGTGGCACAGTGTAGAGGTATACTGTATATTGTGTGGCACAGTGTAGAGGTATACTGTATATTGTGGGGCACAGTGTAGCGGTATACTGTATATTGTGTGCACAGTGTAGAGGTATACTGTATATTGTGTGGCACAGTGTAGAGGTATACTGTATATTGTGTGGCACAGTGTAGAGGTATACTGTACATTGTGTGGCACAGTGTAGAGATATACTGTATATAGTGTGGCACAGTGTAGAGATATACTGTATATTGTGTGGCACAGTGTAGCGGTATACTGTATATTGTGTGGCACAGTGTAGACATATACTGTACATTGTGTGGCACAGTGTAGAGGTATACTGTACATTGTGTGGCACAGTGTAGAGATATACTGTATATAGTGTGGCACAGTGTAGAGATATACTGTATATTGTGTGGCACAGTGTAGCGGTATACTGTATATTGTGTGGCACAGTGTAGTGGTATACTGTATATTGTGTGGCACAGTGTAGAGGTATACTGTATATTGTGTGGCACAGTGTAGAGGTATACTGTATATTGTGTGGCACAGTGTAGAGGTATACTGTATATTGTGTGGCACAGTGTAAAGGTATACTGTATATTGTGTGGCACAGTGTAGAGATATACTGTATATTGTGTGGCACAGTGTAGAGGTATACTGTACATTGTGTGGCACAGTGTAGAGGTATACTGTATATTGTGTGGCACAGTTTAGAGGTATACTGTATATTGTGTGGCACAGTGTAGAGGTATACTGTATATTGTGTGGCATAGTGTAGAGGTATACTGTATATTGTGTGGCACAGTGTAGCGGTATACTTTATATTGTGTGGCACAGTGTAGAGGTATACTGTATATTGTGTGGCACAGTGTAGAGGTATACTGTATATTGTGGGGCACAGTGTAGCGGTATACTGTATATTGTGTGGCACAGTGCAGAGGTATACTGTATATTGTGGGGCACAGTGTAGCGGTATACTGTATATTGTGTGGCACAGTATAGAGGTATACTGTATATTGTGGGGCACAGTGTAGCGGTATACTGTATATTGTGTGTCACAGTGTAGCGGTATACTGTATATTGTGGGGCACAGTGTAGCGGTATACTGTATATTGTGGGGCACAGTGTAGAGGTATACTGTATATTGTGTGGCACAGTGTAGAGGTATATTGTATATTGTGTGGCACAGTGTAGCGGTATACTGTATATTGCGTGGCACAGTGTAGCGGTATACTGTATATTGTGGGGCACAGTGTAGCGGTATACTGTATATTGTGTGGCACAGTGTAGCGGTATACTGTATATTGTGTGGCACAGTGTAGAGGTATACTGTATATTGTGTGGCACAGTGTAGCGGTATACTGTATATTGTGTGGCACAGTGTAGAGGTATACTGTATATTGTGGGGCACAGTGTAGAGGTATACTGTATATTGTGTGGCACAGTGTAGCGGTATACTGTATATTGTGTGGCACAATGTAGAGGTATACTGTATATTGTGTGGCACAGTGTAGAGGTATACTGTATATTGTGTGGCACAGTGTAGCGGTATACTGTATATTGTGGGGCACAGTGTAGAGATATACTGTATATTGTGTGGCACAGTGTAGAGATATACTGTACATTGTGTGGCACAGTGTAGAGGTATACTGTATATTGTGTGGCACAGTTTAGAGGTATACTGTATATTGTGTGGCACAGTGTAGAGGTATACTGTATATTGTGTGGCACAGTGTAAAGGTATACTGTATATTGTGTGGCACAGTGTAGCGGTATACTTTATATTGTGTGGCACAGTGTAGAGGTATACTGTATATTGTGTGGCACAGTGTAGAGGTATACTGTATATTGTGGGGCACAGTGTAGCGGTATATTGTATATTGTGGGGCACAGTGTAGCGGTATATTGTATATTGTGTGGCACAGTGTAGAGGTATACTGTATATTGTGGGGCACAGTGTAGCGGTATACTGTATATTGTGTGGCACAGTGTAGAGGTATACTGTATATTGTGGGGCACAGTGTAGCGGTATACTGTATATTGTGTGGCACAGTGTAGCGGTATACTGTATATTGTGGGGCACAGTGTAGCGGTATACTGTATATTGTGGGGCACAGTGTAGAGGTATACTGTATATTGTGTGGCACAGTGTAGAGGTATACTGTATATTGTGTGGCACAGTGTAGAGGTATACTGTATATTGTGTGGCACAGTGTAGCGGTATACTGTATATTGTGTGGCACAGTGTAGAGATATACTGTATATTGTGTGGCACAGTGTAGAGATATACTGTACATTATGTGGCACAGTGTAGAGGTATACTGTATATTGTGTGGCACAGTTTAGAGGTATACTGTATATTGTGTGGCACAGTGTAGAGGTATACTGTATATTGTGTGGCACAGTGTAAAGGTATACTGTATATTGTGTGGCACAGTTTAGAGGTATACTGTATATTGTGTGGCACAGTGTAGAGGTATACTGTATATTGTGTGGCACAGTGTAAAGGTATACTGTATATTGTGTGGCACAGTGTAGCGGTATACTTTATATTGTGTGGCACAGTGTAGAGGTATACTGTATATTGTGTGGCACAGTGTAGAGGTATACTGTATATTGTGGGGCACAGTGTAGCGGTATATTGTATATTGTGTGGCACAGTGTAGAGGTATACTGTATATTGTGGGGTACGGTGTAGCGGTATACTGTATATTGTGTGGCACGGTGTAGCGGTATACTGTATATTGTGTGGCACAGTGTAGCGGTATACTGTATATTGTGGGGCACAGTGTAGCGGTATACTGTATATTGTGGGGCACAGTGTAGAGGTATACTGTATATTGTGTGGCACAGTGTAGAGGTATACTGTATATTGTGTGGCACAGTGTAGAGGTATACTGTATATTGTGTGGCACAGTGTAGAGGTATACTGTATATTGTGGGGCACAGTGTAGAGGTATACTGTATATTGTGTGGCACAGTGTAGAGGTATACTGTATATTGTGTGGCACAGTGTAGAGGTATACTGTATATTGTGTGGCACAGTGTAGCGGTATACTGTATATTGTGTGGCACAGTGTAGAGGTATACTGTATATTGTGGGGCACAGTGTAGAGGTATACTGTATATTGTGTGGCACAGTGTAGAGGTATACTGTTTATTGTGTGGCACAGTGTAGAGGTATACTGTATATTGTGGGGCACAGTGTAGCGGTATACTGTATATTGTGGGGCACAGTGTAGAGGTATACTGTATATTGTGGGGCACAGTGTAGCGGTATACTGTATATTGTGGGGCACAGTGTAGAGGTATACTGTATATTGTTGGGCACAGTGTAGAGGTATACTGTATATTGTGGGGCACAGTATACAGGTATACTGTATATTGTGGGGCACAGTGTATCCTATATGTGTATAACAAACATATTTCACATAAAAACTTACAATTACTTGGCTTGGCCCTTGGGGATCTCGGACGCCACTTCCACACTTAGGCCGGGGGCTCGGCGGAGCTGATGTTGTATTTTATCCTAATGAGAAATATTTCATAATAAGGATTTGGAGAAGGGGCAGAGGGATAGCAGAGCAGGGAGAGGCTGGTGCTGCTACTAGGGGGTCATACCATGGGGGAGTAATAAAGCCCACCATAATGCCCCCCAGTAAAAATAATTCTCCTTATAATGTGACAGTGCAAAAAATACCCCATTGTAATGCCCCCAGTGGAGCTAATGTCCCCCATAATGTGCCAGTATAAAATACCCCTATATAATGCCCCCAGTAAATGCCCTCATAGTGCTCCTCTCCCCCCTTCCTCCTAGTGCCCCATAATGTACCAGTATAAAATGCCCCATATATCGTGCCTCAGTAGATGCCCTCAGTGTCCCTCATAATTTGAAAGTATAAAATACCCCTTCTCAGTGCCCCCCGTAGATGACCCCCATAGTGCTCCTCTCCCCCACAGTACCCACCATAATGTGTCCCAGTATAAAATGCTACTGTACAGAGTCCCCCATATAAAATAGCCCTTCTTTGTGGCCTCAGTAGATGCCCCTATAGTGCCCACTAATAATGTGCCAGTAAAAAATGCCCCCAATAATCATGTTCCAGTAACAAGAGCCCCTCCAATCATGTGCCAGTAACAAGAGGGCCCCCCATCATGTGCCAGTAACAAGAGCCCCCCTATGCCCCATCATGTGCCAGTAACAAGAGCCCCCCCCCCCCCTATGCCCTATCATGGGCCAGTAACAAGAGGGCCCCCTATGCCCCATCATGTGCCAGTAACAGGAGGGCCCCCCCATCATGTGCCAGTAACAAGAGGCCCCCCCTATGCCCCATCATGTGCCAGTAACAAGAGGGCCCCCCCCATCATGTGCCAGTAACAGAAGGGCCCCCCATCATGTGCCAGTAACAAGAGGCCCCACCTATGCCCCATCATGTGCCAGTAACAAGAGGCCCCGCCTATCCCATAATTTGCCAGTAACAAGAGGGCCCCCCATCATGTGCCAGTAACAAGAGGCACCCCCTATGCCCCATCATGTGCCAGTAACAAGAGGCCCCTCCCATCATGTGCCAGTAATAAGAGGCCCCCCATGCCCCATCATGTGCCAGTAACAAGAGGGCCCCCCCATCGTGTGGCCCCATCGTGTGCCAGTAACATGAGGGCCCCCCCATCATGTGCCAGTAAAAGACTTTTACTAAAAGTGGCGCTGACCACGGCATAGAAGGTGCATGCGGCAGGTGAGGGAGCCCATTAGGTGCCTGCGCTGCTGTGGCGGGGGCCGGATGGGTGACAAGGCAGCCTAATGCCATGAACAGGCTGCCCAATGCCTTGCATGGCATCGGGACCTGCCTTCTACGGGGGCCGAGGAGATCCAGCCTCAGGCCCATCTCCTAGGCAATCTGTCCAGCCTCAGGCCCGTCTCCTAGGCAACCTGTCCAGCCCCAGGCCTGACTCCTAGGCAACCTGTCCAGCCCCAGGCCTGACTCCTAGGCAACCTGTCCAGCCCCAGGCCCGACTCCTAGGCAACCTGTCCAGGCCCAGGCCCGTCTCCTAGGCAACCTGTCCAGCCCCAGGCCCGACTCCTAGGCAACCTGTCCAGCCTCAGGCCCGTCTCCAAGGCAACCTGTCCAGCCCCAGGCCTGACTCCTAGGCAACCTGTCCAGCCCCAGGCCTGACTCCTAGGCGACCTGTCCAGCCCCAGGCCTGACTCCTAGGCAACCTGTCCAGGCCCAGGCCCGTCTCCTAGGCAACCTGTCCAGCCCCAGGCCCGTCTCCTAGGCAATCTCTTAGTGTATTACTCTGTGTAATACACTAACAGGCAATGCATTACAATACAGATGTATTGTAATGCATTGCAGAGGGGATCAGACCCCCAAAAGTTAAAGTCCCGGAGTGGGACAGAAATAAAGTTTAAAAAAAAGCAAAAAAAAAGTGTTTTCAATAAAATAAAAAGGTTTCAAGTAAAAAAAGAGAAAAAACACCCCTTTCCCCTGATTTTATAATAAAAAAAATTGAAAGAAAAAGGAAAAAACACACATATTAGGTGTCACCGCATCTGTAACGACCGGCTCTATAAATAAATCACATGATCCACCCCGTCCCATGAACACCATAAAAAATAAAAATAAAAACTGTGTAAAAATAAAAAGCCATTTTTGTCACCTTAAATCACAAAAAGTGCAACACCAAGTGATCAAAAAGGTGTATGTCCCACAAAATAGTACCAATAAAACCGTCACCTCATCCCGCAAAAATCAAGCCCCTGCACAAGACGATCTAAGAAAAAAAAATATATGACATTCAGAAAATGGAGACACAAAAACATAATTTGTTTTTCAAAAATGCTTTATTATGTAAAACTGAAACAAACACAAAGAAATTAGACATATTTGATATCATTGCGTCCGTAACAACCTGCTCTATAAAAATAGCGGATGATCTACCCTGTCAGATGAATGTTGTAAAAAAATGAAAATTAAAACGGTGCCAAAGCCTTGCCTCACAAAAAACGTAATATAGAGCAATTAAAAATCATATGTACCCCAAATAGTACCAATAAAACTGGCACCTTATCCCGTAGTTTCCAAAATAGGGTCACCTTTTGTGAGTTTCTACTGTAAGGGTGCATCAGGGGGGCTTCAAATGGGACATGGCATCTAAAAACCAGTCCAGCAAAATCTGCCTTCCAAAAACCATACGGCGCTCCTTTTCTTCTGCGCCCTGCCGTGTGCCCTTACATCAGTTTACAACCACATGTGGGGTGTTTCTGTAAACCGCAGAATTAGGGTAATAAATATTGAGTTTTGTTTGGCTGTTAACCCTCAATGTGTTAAAGAAAAAAATGGATTAAAATGGAAAATCTGCCAAAAAAGTGAAATTTTGAAATTTCATCTCCATTTTCCTTAAATTTTTGTGGAACACCTAAAGGGTTAACAAAGTTTGTAAAATCAGTTTTAAGTAACTTGAGGGTTGTAGCTTCTACAATGGGGTCATTTATGGGGAGTTTCCACTATGTAAGCCCCACAAAGTGACTTCAAACCTGAACTGGTCCTTAAAAAGTGGGTTTTGGAAATTTTCGTAAAAATTTTAAGAATTGCTTCTATATACTGTAAGTGAACTATACAACAATACCAGCATCAATTCATATCATATATACAGTGGAATAGTTTCTGCATATTAACTTATTTTTAATATTTTTATTTTTAATGTGTATTTTTCTTCCATCACGGTATAGAGAGTGAAAAGGATTTGGTAGAAGAAATAGAGTGTTATGGTACAAATAATGAATTGCAATTAATTTTTTTTTATTATTTAACCCTTTCAGGCTCGGAATTTTTTGTTAGTTTCTTTGCATTTTCGTTTTGCGCTCTCTGCCTTCCCAGAGCCATAGCTTTTTTATTTTTCTGTTCACATATGAGGGCTTGTTTTTGGCGGGACAAGTTGTACGTTCCAACACCACCATTTAATATTGCATATGATGTAGTGGGAAGCGGGAAAAACATTCACTATTCATTATTTACGACATTCAATGAGTGATCAAACTGACCAGTTACTTTTATTCTACAGGTCAGTAGGAATCCGGCAATACCTTACATGTATAGTTTTTCTTGCGATTTGATAGTGATAAAAAAATAAAAAAATGTTGTCGCCATATTTTGACCCCTATAACTTTTTTGTAATTAGGTGTACGGAGCTGTATGGGGGCTCATTTTTTGCGGGGCGATCTGAACTTTTCATTGATACCATCCTGGGGTGTGTATGACTTTTTGATCACTTTTTATTAAAAAAATTTGTAGAAAATGAAGTGACCAAAAATGGCAAATAGGCCATTTGGACGCTTTTTTCCATTTTGCTGTTTGCCGAATGGGGAATATATTTTTATACTATGGGCGTTTTTGCACATCGCGACACCCATGATGTATATATATATATATATATATTTTTTTTTTTTTTTACTTTTTTATAGATCCCATAGGGAACTATAACATGCAATCATTAGATTGCTATTATCATATCAATGCACTTGATTTTACTAGTTTCCTATGGAGCCCTATTACAGGCGAGGGCTCCATAGAAAATACTCTGCAGCAGCCTCCTGTCATTCACAAAGACAGGGGCTGCTGCATACACACTCCGGCTCCTCCAATCGCCACACGGGGCAGCTGGAGCATAACCAAAAGCGCGCGCTTTCTCTTTTCAGTGCGCTCAGATGCTGTGGTCAGGATTAAGGGGTTAAATGTCCGCGATCGGCATTAATGCCGCTTGCAGACATGAGCCGCGGGTGTCTGCTAAAAGAAGCAGGTGGCCACCCGCAGCTATGGCGCCCGCAGCACTCAGAAGTGGGCGCCATCTTTAAAGGCCCCGCCAGCTGGGTGTTAAGGGGTTAATTTATTTTTTACTATCAAATATTTAGAAAAGGCTCAACCAGCAAACTACTGGAGCTCAGCCTTTCAGTTACCAGCTGAAAAAAGGGAATAAATCAATAATAATATAGGCTGGCTCACAGTATTTTTGCATAAAAGTTTTATTAATAAACTAGATCAAAAAACAAACTAACTTTGTGTCATCATGTCAGCATATATACATGAATAATGTAAAGATAGGTAAATATGTGCGGAGCTCACGCACAGACCTAAATAGCTGGAGTACTCCTAAGTATAGGACCAGATGGCTAGAGTGAGGCTGCAAGAAATAATCAATTAGACCGTTTGAATGTCCAGGACATAGATATCAATTTGCCAGATAGTTGAAACAGAGTTGCAACAACAGTTCCAATACGTCCTTACTGTAGTTCTCACAAGAAATGTTCTCTATTCAAGTGTCCTGTAACAAGTCGTGACCGCACTTGTTTGGCAATATTCCACTTACTTTTAACTTGTAAAGCAAGACCTCAGACCCGCTCGCTCGGCGTCTCGCTCACTCAGCGTCCCACGTGTCCAGCCAGGTAGTCGATCGCTGGTAAATGACGTAAGCACCTGGAGCCGTCAAGCACACGGAAGCTGGTTAAGCTGAGCTGAGCTAGTGATTACCTGAGCCTGTCAGGCCAGCGGCAGTGGATGCGACAAGGTTTAACCTTAAACTTGCGGTGGTATTGATTGTCGCATCCACTGCCGCTGGCCTGACAGGCTCAGGTAATCACTAGCTCAGCTCAGCTTAACCAGCTTCCGTGTGCTTGACGGCTCCAGGTGCTTACGTCATTTACCAGCGATCGACTACCTGGCTGGACACGTGGGACGCTGAGTGAGTGAGACGCCGAGCGAGCGGGTCTGAGGTCTTGCTTTACAAGTTAAAAGTAAGTGGAATATTGCCAAACAAGTGCGGTCACGACTTGTTACAGGACACTTGAATAGAGAACATTTCTTGTGAGAACTACAGTAAGGACCTATTGGAACTGTTGTTGCAACTCTGTTTCAACTATCTGGCAAATTGATATCTATGTCCTGGACATTCAAACGGTCTAATTGATTATTTCTTGCAGCCTCACTCTAGCCATCTGGTCCTATACTTAGGAGTACTCCAGCTATTTAGGTCTGTGCGTGAGCTCCGCACATATTTAACTATCTTTACATTATTCATGTATATATGCTGACATGATGACACAAAGTTAGTTTGTTTTTTGATCTAGTTTATTAATAAAACTTTTATGCAAAAATACTGTGAGCCAGCCTATATTATTATTGATTTATTTTTTATTTAGTGGAATGTTTGTAGTCTTATGTTTTTAGTACTCTATGTATGAAGCAATAAAAAAACGTCATGAACAAGTTCTCTCTGAAGTGTCTCCAAGGGTGGTGTGCCTGTCCATAGTTATAATTGATTGGATATGTATCTTTGTGTTCCTATGTGCAGCTAGATGTACGTTTGCGTTTATTATCTGCAGATGGAGCGTTTCTAAACCGATATCACATCACATAAGTCAATGAAAAGTTTCTTGCCCTTGTAGATGAATATCGCTACATCTGTGTCTGTGTTTATGTATCTTTGTGTATTTATATGTATCGTTGTGTATCTTTTCTGTATCCTTGTTTGTACTGTATATTTAGGGTTCGCGGTTGTGCTGATTTAGTCTCCGCCCCTTTCCTCCATGGGGAGATGAGCTGAGATTAGTTCCTCATTAAACACCACTGTCGCTCTGGAAAGTTTCTGGATCCGTTTTGTTTCCACGGTCACTATTGTTGTTTTGATTGTCTCTGGCTGTTATTTCAGCGTTCACCACATCACGTCCCGCGCTTCGTGTGGAAGAGGCCGCGCTGATTTTTTCACCTATTTGTTTGAGACTCTTAACATTTTGATAATCTTTATCTGCACAGACGGCAGCGGCTGATCTCGGTGTTATTTTTTGGGATATTTTTCCCACTCTCGTGTTTACAGTAGATAAACCGTAGCGTCTCCCCCCCTCCCATTCTGTAATAATTCTCTGCCAATTCCATTTGGTTCTCATACTGAGGGGGGTGATGTGGTGGGGGGGGGGGTCGTGTCATGGCGGAAAATGGTGTCGGAATGTTCCACTCAATGCAAGGAAATCCTGAATGTATGGAGAACAATGCTTTTATATAAATAATCATTCTTCAGTGGAATTCCTGTAATCTGGAATGAAGACAAGAGCTGGACTGTCAGATATTCTGGATTAGGAGACAGTCGCAGTAACATTTCTGAAAATACCTTCAATTGGGGCTGTGAAAAATGAAAATAAATGTAAATAAAAACAGAATAATTTACAAATCGCACAGCCCCACATTTTACGTCTTTGTCAGATTTTTTGTTTCATGATGCACCAAATGTCTCCTATTGGTGAAAGGTCTGGATGCAGGCGGCTGGTCCAGCACCCGGACACTTCTTCTGTGAAGCCATGCTGCTGTGATGGATGCAGTACGTGGTTTAGCATTGTCCTGCTGGATTAAGCAAGGCTTTCCCTGAAAGAGACATTGTCTGGAGCATATGTTGTCCTAAAACCTCTGTATACAGTTCAGCATTGACAGTGCCTTCCCAGATGTGTACGCTGCCCATTCTATAGGAACTAATGCAACCCCATACCGTCAGAGATGCAGAACCGTGTGCTGATAACATGCCGGATGGTCCCTCTCCTCTTGAGTCTGCAGAAAATGACATTCGTGGTTTCCAATAAGAATTTCACATTTTTATTCATCCAACCACAGAACAGTTTTCCATTTTGCCATTTTGTCTATTTTAAATGAGCTTTGGACCAGAGAAGACGGCAGCATTTTTGGATTGTGGTGACACGTGGCTTCTTCTTCTATGCATGATACAGTTTTAACCTGTGTTTTTGGATTGCACAGCGAACTGTGCTCTCATACAATTATTTCTGGAAGTGTTCCTGAGTAGGGATGAGCGAACCCGAACTGCATAGTTCGTGTTCGTACCGAATTTTGGGGTGTCCGTGACACGGACCCGAAGCCGAACATTTTCATAAAAGACCGGGTTCGGGTTCGGTGTTCGGCGCTTTCTTGGCGCTTTTTGAAAGGCTGCAAAGCAGCCAATCAACAAGCGTCATACTACTTGCCCCAAGAGGCCATCACAGCCATGCCTACTATTGGCATGGCTGTGATTGGCCAGTGCAGCATGTGACCCAGCCTCTATATAAGCTTGGGTCACGTAGCGCTGCACGTCACTCTGCTATGATCAGTATAGGGAGAGGTTGCAGCTGCGACGTTAGGGCGAGATTAGGCAGATTAACTCCTCCAAAAGACTTCATTCTGTGATCGATCTCCAGCTGTGGATCATTGAACTGCTGCTATTCAATTGCTCAGTGTTTTTAGGCTGCCCAGAGCGTTCTTCAGTCACTTTTTTCTGGGGTGATCGGCGGCCACTTTGTGACTTGTGGTGCGCCAGCACAAGCTACCACCAAGTGCATTTAACCATCGATAGTGTGGTTATTTTGTGCTATATCCTACATCAGCTGCAGGCTGAGCCTGTGTCACCGAAGTGCATTTAACCATCAACAGTCTGGTTATTTTTTGGCCATATACTACATCAGGGACAAGTTGAGCCTGTCACCCAGCGCCTAAAAAATAGGCCTCACATTTCTATTCCTCCAAATCTGTACTGTTTTAGCTGATCAAGTTATTTTTAGTGACCGTCAAAGCACAGTTTTTGTTCTGGGTTGAAAAACAATTCCCAAATTTGCCATTCTCATAATTAGTAGTTTCTGCTATATCAGGCCTACTTTAAATCTATCCCTAAAAGGATATCTTAGATTCAATGTGCTGATAGTGTCATTCTGAAAAACCTAAGACACACGCTACCGTGCAGATACAAGTCTAATTCTGTGATTAAAGGTATATCTGTCACCCAGCGCCTAAAAAATAGGCCTGACATTTATATTCAGCTAAATCTGTCATTACTGCTGTGCCTGTATTAGTGTAATACGGTACCTAAATAGATAGCCAGATAGTGTTAGGTGCCTGTAAAAAAAGGCCTGAATTTTAATTCAATACATTGGCCCGAATAATATTTTTCTTATTGTGGTGAACGGTAACAATGAGGAAAACAACTAGTAAGGGACGCGGACGTGGACATGGTCGTGGTGGTGTTAGTGGACCCTCTGGTGCTGGGAGAGGACGTGGCCGTTCTGCCACAGCCACACGTCCTAGTGAACCAACTACCTCAGGTCCCAGTAGCCGCCAGAATTGGGGCCCAATGCCGTTCTAAGGATGGTAAGGCCTGAGCAGGTACAGGCTTTAGTGTCACGGCTGTATGTGAGCAACAATAGTAATACACAGTACAGAGCTACTGACTGGACCCAGAACTAGGGAGGATAACGGGTGACCCCTGTCCGACCCTCAACACTCTTCCTATTCTGCTAAAGCACATGCCCGGATCCAAATGGCGGAACGAGGCATGCCCACGTGCCTAAGACTAATGACCACTGTAGCCCCTACAATAGTGGAAGGGGCACGGCCACCAGTGCCCTACTCAGTATATGGAGGGAACCGTGGCCACCTCAGATCCAGTCAGAAAATAAACAGGAACACAACAATGTCTGTACACTTAGCTGAAGGTGTTGCAGCCGCAGAGAAGACGGATCCAAGGACAGCTGGCAATATCCGGAGTGCTAGCTGCAGCAGAACACAGGTCCAGTGAACTGATAGCTACAAGTGAAGAAACTAAAGCAAGAGCTACAACTGAAGTGAGAACTATAATCCACATCCTATCATAGGAGGAGGGGTGATATAAAGGGAGAGAAATCAGACACATGAAGAACAGCTGTGGTGAAAGAAACCAAAAGTAAACAGAGTAGTGAGAACTCCTCCCAGCTCTAGTAGTGACATCATCACAGGGGTGGAGAAACAGAGCTGTGAGAACGTCCCAAAGCTCTGGTAGTGACAATTAGTCAATTGGGTGGCCGACAGTGGATCCAGCACGTTCACATTATCTTCCACCCAGTCTTCTGCAGAAAGCGCACAGATGGCGCATGAAAACCAAGCCCATCAGTCTGTCACATCACCCCCATGCATATCAGGGAAACTGTCTGAGCCTCAAGTTATGCAGCAGTCTCTTATGCTGTTTGAAGACTCTGCTGCCAGGGTTTCCCAAGGGCATCCACCTAGCCCTTCCCCAGGGGTGGAAGACATAGAATGCACTAACGCACAACCACTTATGTTTCCTGATGATGAGGACATGGGAATACTACCTCAGCACGTCTCTGATGATGACGAAACACAGGTGCCAACTGCTGCGTCTTTCTGCAGTGTGTAGACTGAACAGGAGGACAGGGATCAAGACTGGGTGGAAGACGATGCAGGGGACGATGAGGTCCTAGACCCCACATGGAATGAAGGTCGTGCCACTGACTTTCACAGTTCGGAGGAAGAGGCAGTGGTGAGACCGAGCCAACAGCGTAGCAAAAGAGGGAGCAGTGGGCAAAATCAGAACACCCACCGCCAAGAGACTCCGCCTGCTACTGACCGCCGCCATCTGGGACCGAGCACCCCAAAGGCAGCTTCAAGGAGTTCCCTGGCATGGCACTTCTTCAAACAATGTGCTGACGACAAGACCCGAGTGGTTTGCACGCTGTGCCATCAGAGCCTGAAGCGAGGCATTAACGTTCTGAACCTTAGCACAACCTGCATGACCAGGCACCTGCATGCAAAGCATGAACTGCAGTGGAGTAAACACCTTAAAAACAAGGAAGTCACTCAGGCTCCCCCTGCTGCCTCTTCTGCTGCTGCCGCCTCGGCCTCTTCTGCTGCTGCCGCCGCCTCGGCCTCTTCTGCTGCTGCCGCCGCCTCGGCCTCTTCTGCTGCTGCTGCCGCCGCCTCGGCCTCTTCCTCCGACTCTGGAGGAACGTTGGCACCTGCCGCCCAGCAAACATGGGATGTACCACCAACACCACCACCTGCGTCACCAAGCA
Organism: Bufo bufo; assembly: GCF_905171765.1. Taxonomy (NCBI): domain Eukaryota; kingdom Metazoa; phylum Chordata; class Amphibia; order Anura; family Bufonidae; genus Bufo; species Bufo bufo. The sequence goes on from NC_053396.1 coordinate 226,368,229, forward strand.
TCTCAACCATGTCACACGGCAGCGTTCAGCTCTCCATCTCACAAACATTTGAGAGAAAGCGTAAATTCCCACCTAGCCACCCTCGATCCCTGGCCCTGAATGCCAGCATTTCTAAACTACTGGCCTATGAAATGCTGTCATTCAGGCTGGTGGACACACACAGCTTCAAACAGCTCATGTCGCTTGCTGTCCCACAGTATGTTGTTCCCAGCCGGCACTACTTCTCCAAGAGAGCCGTGCCTTCCCTGCACAACCAAGTATCCGATAAAATCAAGTGTGCACTGCGCAACGCCATCTGTGGCAAGGTCCACCTAACCACAGATACGTGGACCAGTAAGCACGGCCAGGGACGCTATATCTCCCTAACTGCACACTGGGTAAATGTAGTGGCGGCTGGGCCCCAGGCGGAGAGCTGTTTGGCGCACGTCCTTCCGCCGCCAAGGATCACAGGGCAACATTCTTTGCCTCCTGTCTCCTCCTCCTCCTACTCAGCTTCCTCCTCCTCTTCTTCCACCTGCTCATCCAGTCAGCCACACACCTTCACCACCAACTTCAGCACAGCCCGGGGTTAACGTCAGCAGGCCGTTCTGAAACTCATATGTTTGGGGGACAGGCCCCACACCACACAGGAGTTGTGGCGGGGTATAGAACAACAGACCGACGAGTGGTTGCTGCCGGTGAGCCTCAAGCCTGGCCTGGTGGTGTGCGATAATGGGCGAAATCTCGTTGCAGCTCTGGGACTAGCCGGTTTGACGCACATCCCTTGCCTGGCGCATGTGCTGAATTTGGTGGTGCAGAAGTTCATTCGCAACTACCCCGACATGTCAGAGCTGCTGCATAAAGTGCGGGCCGTCTGTTCGCGCTTCCGGCGTTCACACCCTGCCGCTGCTCGCCTGTCTGCGCTACAGCGTAACTTCGGCCTTCCCGCTCACCGCCTCATATGCGACGTGCCCACCAGGTGGAACTCCACCTTGCATATGCTGGACAGACTGTCCGAGCAGCAGCAGGCCATAGTGGAGTTTCAGCTGCAGCACTCACGGGTGAGTCGCACTGCGGATCAGCCCCACTTCACCACCAATGACTGGGCCTCCATGCGAGACCTGTGTGCCCTGTTGCGCTGTTTCGAGTACTCCACCAACATGGCCAGTGGCGATGACGCCATTATCAGCGTTACAATACCACTTCTATGTCTCCTTGAGAAAACACTTAGGGTGATGATGGAAGAGGAGGTGGCCCAGGACGAGGAGGAGGAAGAGGGGTCATTTTTAGCACTTTCAGGCCAGTCTCTTAGAAGTGACTCAGAGGGAGGTTTTTTGCAACACCAGAGGCCAGGTACAAATGTGGCCAGACAGGGCCCACTACTGGAGGACGAGGAGGACGAGGATGAGGAGGAGGTGGAGGAGGATGAGGATGAAGCAGGTTCACAGCGGGGTGGCACCCAACGCAGCTCGGGCCCATCACTGGTGCGTGGCTGGGGGGAAACACAGGACGATGACGATACGCCTCCCACAGAGGACAGCTTCTACTTACCTCTGGGCAGCCTGGCACACATGAGCGACTACATGCTGCAGTGCCTGCGCAATGACAGCAGAGTTGCCCACATTTTAACGTGTGCGGACTACTGGGTTGCCACCCTGCTGGATCCCTGGTACAAAGACAATGTGCCCACCTTACTTCATGCACTGGAGCGTGATAGTAAGATGCGCGACTACAGGCGCACGTTGGTAGACGCGCTACTGAGAGCATTCCCAAATGTCACAGGGGAACCAGTGGAAGCCCAAGGCGAAGGCAGAGGAGGAGCAAGAGGTCGCCAACGCAGCTGTGTCACGGCCAGCTCCTCTGAGGGCAGGGTTAGCATGGCAGAGATGTGGAAAAGTTTTGTCACCACGCCACAGCTAACTGCACCACCACCTGATACGGAACGTGTTAGCAGGAGGCAACATTTCAATAATATGGTGGAACAGTACCTGTGCACACCCCTCCACGTACTGACTGATGGTTCGGCTCCATTCAACCTCTGGGTCTCCAAATTGTCCACGTGGCCAGAGCTAGCCTTTTATGCCTTGGAGGTGCTGGCCTGCCCGGCGGCCATCGTTTTGTCTGAACGTGTATTCAGCACGGCAGGGGGCGTCATTACAGACAAACGCAGCCGCCTGTCTACAGCCAATGTGGACAAGCTGACGTTCATAAAAATTAACCAGGCATGGATCCCACAGGACCTGTCCATCCCTTGTGCAGATTAGACATTAACTACCTCCCCTTAACAATATATTATTCTACTCCAGGGCACTTCCTCATTCAATCCTATTTTTATTTTCATTTTACCATTATATTGCGGGGCAACCCAAAGTTGAATGAACCTCTCCTCTGTCTGGGTGCTGGGGCCTAAATATGTGACAGTGGCCTGTTCCAGTGGTGGGTGACGTGAAGCCTGATTCTCTGCTATAACATGAAGACTGATTCTGTGCTGACATGAAGCCAGATTCTCTGTTACGGGACCTCTCTCCTCTGCCTGGGTGCCTGGGCCTAAATATGTGACAGTGGCCTGTTCCAGTGGTGGGTGACGTGAAGCCTGATTCTCTGCTATGACATGAAGACTGATTCTGTGCTGACATGAAGCCAGATTCTCTGTTACGGGACTTCTCTCCTCTGTCTGGGTGCCTGGGCCTAAATATGTGACAGTGGCCTGTTCCAGTGGTGGGTGACGTGAAGCCTGATTCTCTGCTATGACATGAAGACTGATTCTCTGCTGACATGAAGCCAGATTCTCTGTTACGGGACCTCTCTCCTCTGCCTGGGTGCCTTGGCCTAAATATGTGACAGTGGCCTGTTCCAGTGGTGGGTGACGTGAAGCCTGATTCTCTGCTATAACATGAAGACTGATTCTGTGCTGACATGAAGCCAGATTCTCTGTTATGGGACCTCTCTCCTCTGCCTGGGTGCCTTGGCCTAAATATGTGATAGTGGCCTGTTCCAGTGGTGGGTGACGTGAAGCCTGATTCTCTGCTATAACATGAAGACTGATTCTGTGCTGACATGAAGCCAGATTCTCTGTTACGGGACCTCTCTCCTCTGCCTGGGTGCCTGGGCCTAAATATGTGACAGTGGCCTGTTCCAGTGGTGGGTGACGTGAAGCCTGATTCTCTGCTATGACATGAAGACTGATTCTGTGCTGACATAAGGCCAGATTCTCTGTTACGGGACCTCTCTCCTCTGCCTGGGTGCCTGGGCCTAAATATGTGACAGTGGCCTGTTCCAGTGGTGGGTGACGTGAAGCCTGATTCTCTGCTATGACATGAAGACTGATTCTGTGCTGACATGAAGCCAGATTCTCTGTTACGGGACCTCTCTCCTCTGCCAGGGTGCCTGGGCCTAAATATGTGACAGTGGCCTGTTCCAGTGGTGGGTGACGTGAAGCCTGATTCTCTGCTATGACATAAAGACTGATTCTCTGCTAACATGAAGCCAGATTCTCTGTTACAGGACCTCTCTCCTCTGTCTGGGTGCCGGGGCCTAAATATGTGACAGTGGCCTGTTCCAGTGGTGGGTGACGTGAAGCCTGATTCTCTGCTATGACATGAAGACTGATTCTCTGCTGACATGAAGCCAGATTCTCTGTTACGGGACCTCTCTTCTGTCTGGGTGCCTTGGCCTAAATATGTGACAGTGGCCTGTTCCAGTGGTGGGTGACGTGAAGCCTGATTCTCTGCTATGACATGAAGACTGATTCTCTGCTGACATGAAGCCAGATTCTCTGTTACGGGACCTCTCTCCTCTGCCTGGGTGCCTTGGCCTAAATATGTGACAGTGGCCTGTTCCAGTGGTGGGTGACGTGAAGCCTGATTCTCTGCTATGACATGAAGACTGATTCTCTGCTGACATGAAGCCAGATTCTCTGTTACGGGACCTCTCTCCTCTGTCTGGGTGCCTGGGCCTAAATATGTGACAGTGGCCTGTTCCAGTGGTGGGTGACGTGAAGCCTGATTCTCTGCTATGACATGAAGACTGATTCTCTGCTGACATGAAGCCAGATTCTCTGTTACGGGACCTCTCTCCTCTGCCTGGGTGCCTTGGCCTAAATATGTGACAGTGGCCTGTTCCAGTGGTGGGTGACGTGAAGCCTGATTCTCTGCTATGACATGCAGACTGATTCTGTGCTGACATAAGGCCAGATTCTCTGTTACGGGACCTCTCTCCTCTGCCTGGGTGCCTGGGCCTAAATATGTGACAGTGGCCTGTTCCAGTGGTGGGTGACGTGAAGCCTGATTCTCTGCTATGACATGAAGACTGATTCTGTGCTGACATGAAGCCAGATTCTCTGTTACGGGACCTCTCTCCTCTGCCAGGGTGCCTGGGCCTAAATATGTGACAGTGGCCTGTTCCAGTGGTGGGTGACGTGAAGCCTGATTCTCTGCTATGACATAAAGACTGATTCTCTGCTAACATGAAGCCAGATTCTCTGTTACAGGACCTCTCTACTCTGTCTGGGTGCCGGGGCCTGAATATGTGACAGTGGCCTGTTCCAGTGGTGGGTGACGTGAAGCCTGATTCTCTGCTATGACATGAAGACTGATTCTCTGCTGACATGAAGCCAGATTCTCTGTTACGGGACCTCTCTTCTGTCTGGGTGCCTTGGCCTAAATATGTGACAGTGGCCTGTTCCAGTGGTGGGTGACGTGAAGCCTGATTCTCTGCTATGACATGAAGACTGATTCTCTGCTGACATGAAGCCAGATTCTCTGTTACGGGACCTCTCTCCTCTGCCTGGGTGCCTTGGCCTAAATATGTGACAGTGGCCTGTTCCAGTGGTGGGTGACGTGAAGCCTGATTCTCTGCTATGACATGAAGACTGATTCTCTGCTGACATGAAGCCAGATTCTCTGTTACGGGACCTCTCTCCTCTGCCTGGGTGCCTGGGCCTAAATATGTGACAGTGGCCTGTTCCAGTGGTGGGTGATGTGAAGCCTGATTCTCTGCTATGACATGAAGACTGATTCTCTGCTGACATGAAGCCAGATTCTCTGTTACGGGACCTCTCTTCTGTCTGGGTGCCTTGGCCTAAATATGTGACAGTGGCCTGTTCCAGTGGTGGGTGACGTGAAGCCTGATTCTCTGCTATGACATGAAGACTGATTCTCTGCTGACATGAAGCCAGATTCTCTGTTACGGGACCTCTCTCCTCTGCCTGGGTGCCTTGGCCTAAATATGTGACAGTGGCCTGTTCCAGTGGTGGGTGACGTGAAGCCTGATTCTCTGCTATGACATGAAGACTGATTCTCTGCTGACATGAAGCCAGATTCTCTGTTACGGGACCTCTCTCCTCTGCCTGGGTGCCTGGGCCTAAATATGTGACAGTGGCCTGTTCCAGTGGTGGGTGATGTGAAGCCTGATTCTCTGCTATGACATGAAGACTGATTCTCTGCTGACATGAAGCCAGATTCTCTGTTACGGGACCTCTCTCCTCTGCCTGGGTGCCTTGGCCTAAATATGTGACAGTGGCCTGTTCCAGTGGTGGGTGACGTGAAGCCTTATTATCTGCTATGACATGAAGACTGATTCTGTGCTGACATGAAGCCAGATTCTCTGTTACGGGACCTCTCTCCTCTGCCAGGGTGCCTGGGCCTAAATATGTGACAGTGGCCTGTTCCAGTGGTGGGTGACGTGAAGCCTGATTCTCTGCTATGACATAAAGACTGATTCTCTGCTAACATGAAGCCAGATTCTCTGTTACAGGACCTCTCTCCTCTGTCTGGGTGCCGGGGCCTAAATATGTGACAGTGGCCTGTTCCAGTGGTGGGTGACGTGAAGCCTGATTCTCTGCTATGACATGAAGACTGATTCTCTGCTGACATGAAGCCAGATTCTCTGTTACGGGACCTCTCTTCTGTCTGGGTGCCCTGGCCTAAATATGTGACAGTGGCCTGTTCCAGTGGTGGGTGACGTGAAGCCTGATTCTCTGCTATGACATGAAGACTGATTCTCTGCTGACATGAAGCCAGATTCTCTGTTACGGGACCTCTCTCCTCTGCCTGGGTGCCTTGGCCTAAATATGTGACAGTGGCCTGTTCCAGTGGTGGGTGACGTGAAGCCTGATTCTCTGCTATGACATGAAGACTGATTCTCTGCTGACATGAAGCCAGATTCTCTGTTATGGGACCTCTCTCCTCTGTCTGGGTGCCTGGGCCTAAATATGTGACAGTGGCCTGTTCCAGTGGTGGGTGACGTGAAGCTTGATTCTCTGCTATGACATGAAGACTGATTCTCTGCTGACATGAAGCCAGATTCTCTGTTACGGGACCTCTCTCCTCTGCCTGGGTGCCTTGGCCTAAATATGTGACAGTGGCCTGTTCCAGTGGTGGGTGACGTGAAGCCTGATTCTCTGCTATAACATGAAGACTGATTCTGTGCTGACATGAAGCCAGATTCTCTGTTATGGGACCTCTCTCCTCTGCCTGGGTGCCTGGGCCTAAATATGTGACAGTGGCCTGTTCCAGTGGTGGGTGACGTGAAGCCTGATTCTCTGCTATAACATGAAGACTGATTCTGTGCTGACATGAAGCCAGATTCTCTGTTACGGGACCTCTCTCCTCTGCCTGGGTGCCTGGGCCTAAATATGTGACAGTGGCCTGTTCCAGTGGTGGGTGACGTGAAGCCTGATTCTCTGCTATGACATGCAGACTGATTCTGTGCTGACATAAGGCCAGATTCTCTGTTACGGGACCTCTCTCCTCTGCCTGGGTGCCTGGGCCCAAATATGTGACAGTGGCCTGTTCCAGTGGTGGGTGACGTGAAGCCTGATTCTCTGCTATGACATGAAGACTGATTCTGTGCTGACATGAAGCCAGATTCTCTGTTACGGGACCTCTCTCCTCTGCCAGGGTGCCTGGGCCTAAATATGTGACAGTGGCCTGTTCCAGTGGTGGGTGACGTGAAGCCTGATTCTCTGCTATGACATAAAGACTGATTCTCTGCTAACATGAAGCCAGATTCTCTGTTACAGGACCTCTCTACTCTGTCTGGGTGCCGGGGCCTGAATATGTGACAGTGGCCTGTTCCAGTGGTGGGTGACGTGAAGCCTGATTCTCTGCTATGACATGAAGACTGATTCTCTGCTGACATGAAGCCATATTCTCTGTTACGGGACCTCTCTTCTGTCTGGGTGCCTTGGCCTAAATATGTGACAGTGGCCTGTTCCAGTGGTGGGTGACGTGAAGCCTGATTCTCTGCTATGACATGAAGACTGATTCTCTGCTGACATGAAGCCAGATTCTCTGTTACGGGACCTCTCTCCTCTGCCTGGGTGCCTGGGCCTAAATATGTGACAGTGGCCTGTTCCAGTGGTGGGTGATGTGAAGCCTGATTCTCTGCTATGACATGAAGACTGATTCTCTGCTGACATGAAGCCAGATTCTCTGTTACGGGACCTCTCTCCTCTGCCTGGGTGCCTTGGCCTAAATATGTGACAGTGGCCTGTTCCAGTGGTGGGTGACGTGAAGCCTTATTATCTGCTATGACATGAAGACTGATTCTGTGCTGACATGAAGCCAGATTCTCTGTTACGGAACCTCTCTCCTCTGCCTGGGTGCCTGGGCCTAAATATGTGACAGTGGCCTGTTCCAGTGGTGGGTGACGTGAAGCCTTATTATCTGCTATGACATGAAGACTGATTCTGTGCTGACATGAAGCCAGATTCTCTGTTACGGAACCTCTCTCCTCTGCCTGGGTGCCTGGGCCTAAATATGTGACAGTGGCCTGTTCCAGTGGTGGGTGACGTGAAGCCTGATTCTCTGCTATGACATGAAGACTGATTCTCTGCTGACATGAAGCCAGATTCTCTGTTACGGGACCTCTCTCCTCTGTCTGGGTGCCGGGGCCTAAATATGTGACAGTGGCCTGTTCCAGTGGTGGGTGATGTGAAGCCTGATTCTCTGCTATGATATGAAGACTGATTCTCTGCTGACATGAAGCCAGATTCTCTGTTACGGGACCTCTCTCCTCTGCCTGGGTGCCTGGGCCTAAATATGTGACAGTGGCCTGTTCCAGTGGTGGGTGACATGAAGCCTGATTCTCTGCTATGACATGAAGACTGATTCTGCGCTGACATGAAGCCAGATTCTCTGCTATGGCATGAAGAGACTGATTCTCTGCTGACATGAAGCCAGATTCTTTGCTATGGCATGAAGAGACTGATTCTCTGCTGACGTGAAGCCAGATTCTCTGCTATGGGACCTCTGTCCAATTGATATTGGTTAATTTTTATTTTTTTTATTTTTATTTTAATTCATTTCCCTATCCACATTTGTTTGCAGGGGATTTACCTACATTTTGCTGCCTTTTGCAGCCCTCTAGCTCTTTCCTGGGCTGTTTTACAGCCTTTTTAGTGCCGAAAAGTTCGGGTCCCCATTGACTCCAATGGGGTTCGGGTTCGGGACGAAGTTCGGGTCGGGTTCGGATCCCGAACCCGAACATTTCCGGGAAGTTCGGCCGAACTTCTCGAACCCGAACATCCAGGTGTGCGCTCAACTCTATTCCTGAGCCCATGCAGTGATTTCTGGAAGTGTTCCTGAGCCCGTGCAGTGATTTCTGGACGTGTTCCTAAGTCTGTGCAGTGATTTCTGGACGTGTTCCTGAGCCCATGCAGTGATTTCTGGAAGTGTTCCTGAGCCCATGCAGTGATTTCTGGAAGTGTTCCTGAGCCCATGCAGTGATTTCTGGACGTGTTCCTAAGTCTGTGCAGTGATTTCTGGACGTGTTCCTAAGTCCGTGCAGTGATTTCTGGAAGTGTTCCTGAGCCCATGCAGTGATTTCAGGAAGTGTTTCTGAGCCCATGCAGTGATTTCTGGACGTGTTCCTAAGTCTGTGCAGTGATTTCTGGAAGTGTTCCTGAGCCCATGCAGTGATTTCTGGACGTGTTCCTAAGTCTGTGCAGTGATTTCTGGACGTGTTCCTAAGTCTGTGCAGTGATTTCTGGACGTGTTCCTTAGTCCGTGCAGTGATTTCTGGAAGTGTTCCTGAGCCTGTGCAGTGATTTCTGGAAGTGTTCCTAAGTCTGTGCAGTGATTTCTGGACGTGTTCCTAAGTCCGTGCAGTGATTTCTGGAAGTGTTCCTGAGCCCATGCAGTGATTTCAGGAAGTGTTCCTGAGCCCATGCAGTGATTTCTGGACGTGTTCCTAAGGCCTCCTGCACACGAACGTATTTTTTTGCGGTCCGCAAAAACGGGTCCCGTTTTTCCGTGATCCGTGACCGTTTTTTCGTCCGTGGGTCTTCCTTGATTTTTGGAGGATCCACGGACATGAAAAAAAAGTCTTTTTGGTGTCCGCCTGGCCGTGCGGAGCCAAACGGATCCGTCCTGAATTACAATGCAAGTCAATGGGGACGGATCCGTTTGACGTTGACACAATATGGTGCCATTTCAAACGGATCCGTCCCCATTGACTTTCAATGTAAAGTCTGGAGTCCCTATACCATCGGATCGGAGTTTTCTCCAATCCGATGGTATATTTTAACTTGAAGCGTCCCCATCACCATGGGAACGCCTCTATGTTAGAATATACTGTCGGATATGAGTTAGATCGTGAAACCTCATTTCCGACAGTATATTCTAACACAGAGGCGTTCCCATGGTGATGGGGGACGCTTCTAGTTAGAATATACTACAAACTGTGTACATGACTGCCCCCTGCTGCCTAGCAGCATCCGATCTCTTACAGGGGGCTGTGATCAGCACAATTAACCCTTCAGGTGCCGCACCTGAAGGGGTTAATTGTGCTATCATATCCCCCTGTAAGAGATCAGGGCTGCCAGGCAGCAGGGGGCAGACCCCCCCCCCTCCCCCCTCCCCAGTTTGAATATCATTGGTGGCCAGTGCGGCCCCCCCCCCCCCCTTCCTCCCTCTATTGTAATAATTCCTTGGTGGCACAGTGTGTGCCCCCCCGCCCCCCCCCCTTCCTCCCTCTATTGTAATAATTCGTTGGTGGCACAGTGTGCCCCCCCCCTTCCTCCCTCTATTGTAATCGTTGGTGGCACAGTGTGCGCCCCCCATTGGCCCCCCTCCCTCTATAGCATTAACAACATTGGTGGCCAGTGTGCGGCCTCCCATCTACCCCCCCCCCCCCCCGATCATTGGTGGCAGCGGGTTACTAGCAATAGTACAATAGTAAAAGATTCATACTTACCTGGGAGCTGCGATGTCTGCTTCCGGCCGGGAGGTCCTCCTACTGGTAAGTGACAGTTCATTTAGCAATGACACTTACCAGTAGGTGGAGCTCCCGGCCGGACACGAACATCGCAGCAGCCGGTAAGTATGAATCTTCTACTATTGTACTATTGCTAAGTAACCATGGCAACCAGCGTCCTGGTTGCCATGGTTACCGATCGGAGCCCCAGCGATTAAACTGGGACTCCGATCGGAACTCCGCTGCCACCAATGATGGGGGGGGGGGGTTGGGAGGCCGCACACTGGCCACCAATGTTGTTAATGCTATAGAGGGAGGGGGGGCCGATGGGGGGCGCACACTGTGCCACCAACGAATTATTACAATAGAGGGAGGGAGGGGGGGGGGGCGCACACTGGCCACCAACGAATAATTACAATAGAGGGAGGGGGGGGGGGCGCACTGGCCACCAATGATATTTAAACTGGGGGGGGGGGGGGGGTCTGCCCCCTGCTGCCTGGCAGCCCTGATCTCTTACAGGGGGCCGTGATCAGCACAATTAACCCCTTCAGGTGCCGCACCTGAAGGGGTTAATTGTGCTGATCACGGCCCCCTGTAAGAGATCGGGTGCTGCCAGGCAGCAGGGGGCAGTCTTGTACAAAGTTTGTAGTGTATTCTAACTAGAAGCGTCCCCATCACCATGGGAACGCTTCTGTGTTAGAATATACTGTCGGTTCTGAGTTTTCACGAGGTGAAAACTCAGCTTTGAAAAAGCTTTTATACAGACGGATCTTCGGATCCGTCTGTATAAAAACTAACCTACGGCCACGGATCACGGACACGGATGCCAATCTTGTGTGCATCCGTGTTCTTTCACGGACCCATTGACTTGAATGGGTCCGTGAACCGTTGGCCGTGAAAAAAATAGGACAGGTCATATTTTTTTCACGGCCAGGAAACACGAATCACGGATGCGGCTGCAAAACGGTGCATTTTCCGATTTTTCCACGGACCCATTGAAAGTCAATGGGTCCGCGAAAAAAAGCGGAAAACGGCACAACGGCCACAGGTGCACACAACGGTCGTGTGCAGGAGGCCTAAGTCTGTGCAGTGATTTCTGGAAGTGTTCCTGAGCCCATGCAGTGATTTCTGGACGTGTTCCTAAGTCTGTGCAGTGATTTCTGGACGTGTTCCTAAGTCTGTGCAGTGATTTCTGGACGTGTTCCTAAGTCTGTGCAGTGATTTCTGGACGTGTTCCTTAGTCCGTGCAGTGATTTCTGGAAGTGTTCCTGAGCCTGTGCAGTGATTTCTGGACGTGTTCCTAAGTCTGTGCAGTGATTTCTGGACGTGTTCCTAAGTCTGTGCAGTGATTTCTGGACGTGTTCCTAAGTCTGTGCAGTGATTTCTGGACGTGTTCCTAAGTCTGTGCAGTGATTTCTGGACGTGTTCCTTAGTCCGTGCAGTGATTTCTGGAAGTGTTCCTGAGCCTGTGCAGTGATTTCTGGACGTGTTCCTAAGTCTGTGCAGTGATTTTTGGATGTGTTCCTGAGCCCATGCAGTGATTTCTAGAAGTGTTCCTGAGCCCATGCAGTGATTTCTGGAATTGTTCCTGCGCCCATGCAGTGATTTCTGGAAGTGTTCCTAAGTCTGTGCAGTGATTTCTAGAAGTGTTCCTGCGCCCATGCAGTGATTTCTGGAAGTGTTCCTGAGCCCATGCAGTGATTTCTGGAAGTGTTCCTTAGTCCGTGCAGTGATTTCTGGATGTGTTCCTTAGTCCGTGCAGTGATTTCTGGATGTGTTCCTGAGCCCATGCAGTGATTTCTGGAAGTGTTCCTAAGTCTGTGCAGTGATTTCTAGAAGTGTTCCTGAGCCCATGCAGTGATTTCTGGACGTGTTCCTTAGTCCGTGCAGTGATTTCTGGACGTGTTCCTGAGCCCGTGCAGTGATTTCTAGAAGTGTTCCTTAGTCCGTGCAGTGATTTCTGGACGTGTTCCTGAGCCTGTGCAGTGATTTCTGGACGTGTTCCTTAGTCCGTGCAGTGATTTCTGGATGTGTTCCTTAGTCCGTGCAGTGATTTCTGGACGTGTTCCTGAGCCTGTGCAGTGATTTCCAGCACAGAAATTGAATTATCCTTTTTTTAATGCAGTGCCTCCTGAGGGCCTATAGATCACAAGCATCCAATATTGACCGTCCATCCTGCCCCTTGCGCACATGGATTTCTCCAGATTCTCTTTTTGATGATAGTACAGCATGTTCTGTAGATGGTGGGAAATTCATACATCATACACAGCCCCCCGACTACAATGTACAATGGAATTACAATCTCTATTAGTAAGATTTCTGCATGTTGTCAGTGAATGAAACAATTATTGTTAACATTTAGGTGTTACAAATCTGGCTTGTCCTAGTCCAGCTCACACATGTTGCAATGTTGTTACAATGTATCAGTGCAGGGTATTGTCTCTTGGTCTCCAGGCTGAGAGCTCTTACCTACACTGACACACTGTAACAAATCTTTACCAGGACAAATTCCAGGATCACATGTCACAGGATAGGATGCCAGATTAAAGATTCGGTACCAGCCACGGGCCACCCTCTCTGCTACATTCAGCATTACTAGTGGATGATGGGAATCCTTCCCATTCTGTTGCCACTTATCCTTCACCCACAATCTTCTGTATAAGAGTCATTGATGTGCTAAATTAAATTGTATTAAAATTGTAAAACTCAATATTGATTTTATGAGAATTGCCCGGTGTGGGGTTTCGCTCTGGTAGACAGGGTAAGTGGACGCAGTACAGAGGCAAAATACAAGTTCTTAACTCAAACTTCAGTGTTTATTCACACTTGCGGCAGTTGCATAAAACAACACGTAACTTTGCAGTCTTTGGTGTTAATTCACACACAATGGAAAGTTCATATTGCACAAGTCACCTTGTTGGCAGTTCTGCCTCCAGTAGTCCGCAGCAGGCTTTAGGGGGCCTGTTCCCCCTGCACACGGGTCTCAGCCCTTTAGGCCTCTTTCACACGAGCGTTGCGGGAAAAGTTGCGGGAACATGCACGATTTTTCCGCGCGAGTGCAAAACATTTGAATGCGTTTTGCACGCGCGTGAGAAAAATCGGCGTGTTTGGTACCCAAACCCGAACTTCTTCACAGAAGTTCGGGCTTGGGATCGGTGTTCTGTAGATTGTATGATTTTCCCTTATAACATGGTTATAAGGGAAAATAATAGCATTCTGAATACAGAATGCATAGTACAATAGGGCTGGAGGGGTTAAAAAAATAAATAAAAAAATTGAACTCACCTTAATCCACTTGATCGCGGAGGCGGCATCTCTTCTGTCTTCTTCTTTGCTGTGTGCAGGAAAAGGACCTGTGGTGACTTCACTCCGGTCATCACATGGTCCGTCACATCTTTTACCATGGTGATGGATCATGTGATGACTCAAAAGTCAATCAAGTGTACATGGGCGTGCCAAAGGGTGCATAGACCGAGCCTCTAGGTGCTAAAGCAACACCCTAATAGCACCTAGAGACTCATTAGCATATTTTAAAAGTCTTTATTTTAAGAGAACGGCGGCAGGGAGTTATAAAGCACACCGTTATGTAGTGCTGACATCAGCACATCGCTAATCTCAGTCAGCTACATAACGTTATTTATGATGACAGAAACCCTTTAAGGACAGCCAGGTGCTGCCAAAACCCGGACCGGCACTTAAACTCCGGTCCCGTATTTGACCTCAACTAGCTGGAAACCAGCCCAGCTGCACATGTTGGGAGGAAAATACCTGCCTTCCCAGTCAAAACCCCTCACTGTGTCACATAGCCCCCCTTTGTTCAACCCCGAGGGGGTGAACAGACGCCAGACAGTGTACCCAGGACAGCGCATCGACGTTTCCCTGTAACCGGCTTGCCCTGTGTTCCACCGAAAACGTTAAGTTTTGTAAGGACAGAAACAATCGGGTGACCCGGGCATTTCTGTCCTTGGCCTGGCTCATCCACTTGAGAGAGAGTGGTCGGTCACCAGGCGGAACTTTCTCCCCAACAAATAATAGCGGAGAGACTCGAGTGCCCGCTTGATGGCCAGGCACTCTCTCTCCACTATACTATACCGGGTCTCGGCTTGGGTGAGCTTACGGCTGAGGAAGACAATGGGATGCTCCTCCCCGACTTCCTGAGACAGTCCAGCACAGTACTGGCCCATTCAATGACGTCTAGCTGCAACATTAGTTGCACCTCCTCCGATATGGCTTGTCGCCGAGCCCCGGGCACCCGGTATGGTTTTATTCAGACTTTTGCCTGAGGCTCAGTGACAATATCATGCTGGATTATGGAAGTGCGTCCAAGGAGGTCCAAGAACACATCCGTGTTCCGACTAACGAACTCCCTGGCCTCCTGAGTCTGTTTAGAGGTGAGGCTGTCAGCAATCTTCACTGTGGCAGCCGCCTCTCTTGCATCAGACAAAGAGGCCGGTACCTCTTCTTCTAGAAAACCCGGCCGCGGGCGGTCTTCAGTACAGGTTTCCCTATCTTTCCACGGTTTGAGTAAATTCACATGGTAAACCTGCTCCGACTTTCGCCGCCCTGGCTGGTTGTACTTGTAGTTTGCATCTCCAATTTTCTCGAGTACCTCGTAGGGCCCCTGCCACCTAGCCAGGAACTTACTGTCCACGGTCAGCACCAGAACCAAAACCCTATCACCCAGGTTAAAGATCCGGACCCGAGCCTGCCGATTATAGATCCGACTCTGGGTTCGCTGAGCGGCCTCCATATGCTCCCTAATAGAGTTGAGCGAACCTGAACTGTAAAGTTTGGGTTCGTACCGAACTTTAGGGTTTTCGGCACCCGGACCCGAACCCGAACATTTACGTAAAAGTTTGGGTTCGGTGTTCAGCGATTTTTATGGCGCTTTTTGAAAGGCTGCAAAGCAGCCAATCAACAAGCGTCATACTACTTGCCCCAAAAGGCCATCACAGCCATGCCTACTATTGGCATGGCTGTGATTGGCCAACTGCAGCATGTGACCCAGCCTCCATTTAAGCTGGAGTCACGTAGCGCCGCCCGTCACTTTGCATGTCTGCAAGTCCAGAAATACAGCTTTTTGCTTACTGGGGTGAAAAAAATACATCTGTTTCATATAGTGCACATCTGGGATTAGACCTGCATAAGTGTCACATTTAGGCCAGAAATACGGCTTTGTGCTTACTGGGGTGAAAAAACCCTCTAATATACTGCACATCTGAGATAAGACGTGCATAAGTGACTGTGAAATTTAGGCCACAAATACCGCTGTCATATAGAGTTAAAAAATAAATAAATTGTGCAATACCCTACATCAGGGTTTTTATTGGCGGTTAATTATTTTTAACAGACTTAACCACTTTTTACTTTGCTTGGTGAACGCTAAATATGAGGCAAACATCTAATAAGGGATGCGGACATGGTAGTGGTGGTGGTGTTGGTGGAGCCTCTGGTGCAGGGAGAGGACGTGGCCGTTCTGCCACAGCTACACGTCCTACTGAACCTACTACCTCAGGTCCCAGTAGTCACCAGAATCTACAGCGATATTTGGTCAGGCCTAATGCCGTTCTAAGGATGGTAAGGCCTGAGCAAGTACAGGCGCTAGTCGATTGGGTGGCCAACAGTGGATCCAGCAGGTTCACATTATCTCCCACCCAGTCTTCTGCAGAAAGCGCACAGGTGGCACCTGAAACCCATGCCCATCAGTCTGTCACATCACCCCCGTGCATATCGGGGAACCTGTCTGAGCCTCAAGTCATGCAGCAGTCTCTTATGCTGTTTGAAGACTCTGCTGGCAGGGTTTCCCAAGTGCATCCACTTAGCCCTTCCCCAGGGGTGGAAGACATAGAATGCACTGACGCACAACCACTTATGTTTCCTGATGAGGACATGAGAATACCACCTCAGCACGTCTCTGATGATGACGAAACACAGGTGCCAACTGCAGCGTCTTTCTGCAGTGTGCAGACCGAAAAGGAGGTCAGGGAGGAAGACTGGGTGGAAGACGATGCAGGGGACGATGAGGTCCTAGACCCCACATGGAATGATGGTCGTGCCACTGACTTTCAGAGTTCGGAGGAAGAGGCAGTGGTGAGACCAAGCCAACAGCGTAGCAAAAGCGGGAGCAGGGTGCAAAAGCAGAGCAGCCGTCGCCAAAACAGTTCACCTGCTACTGGCCACCGTCACCAGGGACCGAGCACACCAAAGGCATCTTCAAGGAGTTCCAACAGTGCATTCTATGCTGTTACAACATGTGATGGCTTTACAGGCGGCAGAAGCATCCCAGAGCATCCATGATGCCCGGAAAGCGATCCCCAAGATGACCCTCTCGGATGATGTTGAAACATATCTGGCAGAGTTCAAAAAGGTGGCCATGAGGGAGAAGCTACCTTGAGATCAATGTGTTGTGGTCGTCGCTCCGATTCTTTTATCCGGACCCCAGCAGGTGTATTTCGACTTACCGGATGATCAAGCGGCCGATTAACCGACAGTAAAGGGTGAGCTTCTGGCAAGACTAGGGGTGAATGTGTCGGACCGGGCCCAGCGGGTGCATCAGTGGGAGTTTAACCCGGCTGAACCCGCGAGACCTCAGTATTATGATCTATTACAACTGTTGTGTATGCGAGGGCATTATATGTGATGAATAAGCATGTTGATATGATGGAAGAGGAGAAGGAGGATGAGAAAAGGAAGATTGAACCATAGACCCTTTTTGGGGTGGAAGGGGTGCATGGGAATACAGTGTATTCAGTACATTAAAAACAACACATGTAAAGTGCCTTTATGTTCAGCCGCTTTCCTCTGGTGGAGTAGAGAAGTCAGGGGCAATCCAATTTTATAAGAGTCAACCTGTCAGCATTTTCAGTTGACAGCCGGATGCGCTTATCAGTTATTACAGTTGCAAGAAAAAGTATGTGAACCCTTTGGAATGATATGGATTTTTGCACAAATTGGTCATAAAATGTGATCTGATCTTCATCTAAGTCACAACAATAGACAATCACAGTCGGCTTAAACTAATAACACACAAAGAATTAAATGTTACCATGTTTATATTGAACACACCATGTAAACATTCACAGTGCAGGCGAAAAAAGTATGTGAACCCTTGGATTTAATAACTGGTTGAACCTCCTTTGGCAGCAATAACTTCAACCAAACGTTTCCTGTAGTTGCAGATCAGACGTGCACAACGGTCAGGAGTAATTCTTCACCATTCCTCTTTACAGAACTGTTTCAGTTCAGCAATATTCTTGGGATGTCTGGTGTGAATCGCTTTCTTGAGGTCATGCCACAGCATCTCAATCGGGTTGAGGTCAGGACTCTGACTGGGCCCCTCCAGGAGGCGGATTTTCTTCTGTTTAAGCCATTCTGTTGTTGATTTACTTCTATGCTTTGGGTCATTGTCCTGTTGCAACACCCATCTTCTGTTGAGCTTCAGCTGGTGGACAGATGGCCTTAAGTTCTCCAGTCTTGATAAACTTAGGAATTCATTTTTCCTTCGATGATAGCAATCCGTCCAGGCCCTGACGCAGCAAAGCAGCCCCAAACCATGATGCCACCACCACCATACTTCACAGTTGGGATGAGATTTTGATGTTGGTGTGCTGTGCCTCTTTTTCTCCACACATAGTGTTGTGTGTTTCTTCCAAACAACTCCACTTTGGTTTCATCTGTCCACAGAATATTTTGCCAGTTCTGCTGTGGAGCATCCAGGTGCTCTTGTGCAAACTGTAAACGTGCAGCAATGTTTTTTTGGACAGCAGTGGCTTCCTCTGTGGTATCCTCCCATGAAATCCATTCTTGTTTAGTGTTTTACGTATCATAGATTCGCTAACAGGGATGTTAGCATATGCCAGAGACTTTTGTAAGTCTTTAGCTGACACTCTATGATTCTTCTTCACCTCATTGAGCAGTCTGCACTGTGCTCTTGCAGTCATCTTTACAGGACGGCCACTCCTAGGGAGAGTAGCAGCAGTGCTGAACTTTCTCCATTTATAGACAATTTGTCTTACCGTGGACTGATGAACAGCAAGGCTTTTGGAGATACTTTTATAACCCTTTCCAGCTTTATGCAAGTGAACAATTCTTAATCGTAGGTCTTCTGAGAGCTCTTTTGTGCGAGGCATCATTCACATTAGGCAATGCTTCTTGTGAAAAGCAAACCCAGAACTGGTGTGTGTTTTTTATAGGGCAGGGCAGCTGTAACCAACACCTCCAATCTCATCTCATTGATTGGACTCCAGTTGGCTGACACCTCACTCCAATTAGCTCTTGGAGATGTCATTAGTCTAGGGGTTCACATACTTTTTCCACCTGCACTGTGAATGTTTACATGGTGTGTTCAATAAAAACATGGTAACATTTAACTCTTTGTGTGTTATTAGTTTAAGCAGACTATGTTTGTCTATTGTTGTGACTTAGATGAAGATCAGATCACATTTTATGACCAATTTGTGCAGAAATCCATATAATTCCAAAGGGTTCACATACTTTTTCTTGCAACTGTATGCCACCAGCAGCACTAAATACCCGCTCAGACAAAACGCTGGCGGCAGGGCAGGCCAGCACCTCCAAGGCATAGAGCGCCAGTTCGTGCCACGTGTCCAGCTTGGACACCCAGTAGTTGTAAGGCACTGAGGGATCACTAAGGACGCTGACACGGTCTGCTATGTACTCCTTTACCATCTTCCAAAAATTTTCCCTCCTTGTGACACTAGGCCGCGCATCAGGGTGAGGTTGTTGGCGGGGTGTCATGAAACTGTCCTAGGCTTTGAAGAGTGTTGCCCTGCCTCTGTTGGAAATGCTGTGTGTTCCCCTCATCTCCCCTCCTCGGTTGGCCAAGGAACTACGGACTCTGCCGCCAGCGTTGTCAGATGGAGAATTTTAGGAGCAATTTTTCAACAAGGACTTTCTGGTATTGTACCGTTTTGCTCGTCCTCTCCACCACAGGAATGAGAGATGAGAAGATCTCTTTGTAGCGGGGGTCGAGAAGGGTGAACACCCAGTAATCCGTGTTGTCTAAAATGCGTATAAAACGCGAGAGTCACGGGAAAGGAAGCATAACATAAAGTCAGCCATGTGTGCCAGAGTACCAATAGGCAAGACTTCGCTGTCGTCATCAGGAGGATGACTCTCAATCTCCTCATCCTCTTCCTCCTCTTCTGCCCACAAATGCAGAACAGGTGGAATTAAACTTCCATGGGTACTACCCTCTGTAGCGAAGGCAACCGTCTCCTGCTCCTCCTCATCATCCAATTCGCGCTAAGAAGACGAACTGACGGTGGTCTGGCTATCACCCAGTGCGATGTCTTTCCCCATTTCCACCTCTTCCACATGCAAAGCGTCGTCCTTAATTGTGAGCAGCGAGCGTTTGAGTAGACACAGAAGTGGGATGGTTACGCTGACAATAGCGTTATCGCCGCTCACCATCTATGTTGATTCTTCAAAGTTTCTTAAAACCTCACAGAGGTCAGACATCCATGCCCACTCCTCGCTTGTGAAGAGCGGAAGCTGACTGGAAAGGCGACAACCATGTTGCAGCTGGTATTCCACTACTGCTCTCTGCTGCTCACAAAGCCTGGCCAACATGTGGAACGTGGAGTTCCAGCGCGTGCTCACGTCGCACAACAGTCGGTGAGCTGGCAATTGTAATCGCTGCTGCAGTGTTGACAGACCGGCTTAAGCTTTCAATGACTTGCGGAAATGGGCACACACACGGCGCACCTTCACCAGTAGCTCCGGCAAATTGGGGTAGGTTTTGAGAAACCGCAGAACTACTAGGTTGAACACATGGGTTAGGCATGGGATGTGTGTGAGCTTGCCAAACTCCAAAGCCGCCACCAAGTTACGGCCATTATCAGACACAACCATGCCTGGTTGTAGGTTGAGTGGCGAGAGCCACAGCTCATTCTGGTCCCTTATACCCTGCCACAGCTCTGCGGCGGTGTGCTGTTTGTCCCCTAAGCAGATCAGCTTCAGCTCGGCCTGTTACCGCTTCCCCACTGCAGTGCTACACTGCTTCCAGCTACCGACTGATGGATGACTGGTGCTGCACGTGGATAATTCGAAGGTGGAAGTGGAGGAGGAGGCGGAGAAGGGGGGGGGGGATTGGAGCCACTAACGTAGGTGATGGCAGAAACCCTTATCGACATAGGGCCCGCAATCTTTGGCGTCGGTAGCACCTGTGCCATCCTAGGGTACGGCTCACTCCCGGCCTCCACAGCGTTCACCCAGTGTGCCGTCAGGGAAATGTAGCGTCCCTGGCCGAATGCTCTTGTCCATGTGTCAGTCGTTAAGTGGACCTTCCCAGTAACTGCGTTGGCTAGGGCACGAGTGATGTTACGGGACACATGTTGGTGTAAGGCAGGCACGGCACACCTTGAAAAATAGTGGCGGCTGGGGACTGCGTAATGCGGGACGGCCGCCAACATCAGGCTGCGGAAGGCCTCAGTGTCCACAAGCCTAAATGGCAATATTTCCAGGGCCAGTAATTTGGAAAGCTGCGCAATTAGTGCTATGGCCTGTGGGCGGATCGCTGGGTATTTGCGCTTTCATTCAAAAGCCTGGGGTATGGACATCTGTACGCTGCGCTGGGACACGGAAGTGGATGTGCTAGATGATGGTGCTTGTGAAGATCCAGGTGCATAGTGGGAGGCACCCGGGCCTGCGTCTTGGACAGGAGATTGGCTAGCACGTAACACAGGAGAGGGGGAGGCAGTGGTGTGACCCGCAGACACCTATTACGGTGCTTTGACGCCACGTGGTGGATCATGCTGGTGGTGGTGAGGTTGCTAGTGTTCATGCCCCGGCTTATTTTGGTACGGCACAGGTTGCAAATTACAATTCTTTTGTCGTCCGGACTTTCCTAAAAAAAGCGCCAGACTGCGGAACACCTATCCCGTGGCAAGGGAGATTTCCACAAGGGGGTGCTCCAGGATCCCCGGGGAACAGTTGCAGGCCTGTTTGGTGTGGTCCGCCTTCTCCCTTTTGCCACCCCACTGCCTCTTCCAGTCTGTTGCGGTGCTGCGGATCCCTCCCCCTCTGTACTGCTGTCCTCGCTCGGCTTGCCACCTTCCCAGGTTGGGTCAGTGACTTCATCGTCCACCACCTCCTCTTCCACTACCTGGGAATGTTGGGTTTATAGAGGTATACCCGGAGACTGTGATACTTACTACCTGACATGACAGGTTTGAGTGGTTTGACATCAAGGAAGGACGTCCCTCCTGGTTGGAGGGTACGCCACCCCAGAATTGAATGGGGTGGTCCAAGGTTGTACACGCCGACCCCTTAACAGGGGGAGACGTGCCACCATTGTGATCATCACAATTGTTTGATGGGGGAGGGCGCTGGTCCACTCTAGATCAGAAGTGGTATTTACCTCTTGTGATCTGGACTGGATAGTGCCGCCCTGTGTATAGGAGTATATGAGCCCCAAAACAATTTATCATGAGGCTAAACTCAATTCAATGACTGGGTACTCTGATCCTAAGGTATGGACGAGTAGTTGACACCTAGTTCATTTAGTTTTTTGCGTTCTTCTTATCAAAAGGTTTTTTTAAGTGAACATCTATGTTCAATCAACCCCAGATAGCATTAATCACTGACCGATTTGCCCCCGACAATGGGCTGAATATACATAATAATATAGAAGCCTTTATTATAGGCTTCGTTTAGAAGAGAACCGCATACAAGGTTACCATGACACCGGCTGTAAGGGCGCTACGTGGTGACAGGAGGCCCGATGCTGGATCCTGCCACTACGGGAGTTGGGCGCACATGCGCGCTTTGCTCTAGTGGTGACGTGGATGGGAGGCGTCCGGTCTCCATGGCACCAGTTGAGCGTGCTATGGCTGACGTCATGGAGGAGACACGCAGGCGCATTCGATACGGAGGAACGCTGAGGGAAGTGAGGCGATCGGCCGCACATGCCGTTGGAGTTTGATCTACCTCAGTGGCGATATCCCCTGGTCCACATTATGCATCGCAGTAAGTGGATAGAGTCATATATATATATATATTTTCATGTATGCACAGTATAGGATGTTTGAGAATGACATGTTAAGCTAACCCTATTATAGGATGAACATGGAAAAGGGGCGGTACTCACAGTCTTTGTAAATTGTTTATTAACATAATTGATTGGGTCATGTGACAGGCTTAGTAGGGTATATGTATCCGGTTTTTAGTTCACATTGTTAAATTGCTTGAGAAAGATCATATAGATTAAAACGTTGCATTGAATTGGTGAAAAAAAGTTCGAAAAGACCAAGGCTGGAGAGTGCTGCAGTTTTCTGTTACATATGCATCTGGATTTGGGGAAGCATAAGACTGGCTTCTGACACAGCGGGCACCACCACAGTAAGGAACAATATTCATTTTTTGTAGTGCTGCTACATTTTTCTTTTCTTTTTTTCCTCTTCCACTACCTCACTCTGGTCATCCTCCTGACTTGTTGACCTAACAACAACCTCACTTATTGACAACTGTGTCTCATCCTCGTCATCAACCTCTTGAGACACTAATTGCCGTTGACTTATTGGCAACTGTGTCTCATCATCATCCACCTCATTAAACAGTAATTGCCATTCCCCACCGTCATCTTCTTGTGATTGTGGATGCTCAAGAGTTTGGGAATCAGGGCACAAGATCTCCTCATGTCCCTCTACAAGTGGGCTTAGCGAGAAGCCCAAATCAAGGAATGGCGCTGAAAAGAGCTCCTCGGAAAATCTGAGTTTGGGATCACTTGTTTGCCCAGACTCTCTATGGTGGGCGGAAGGAGGATTAGGGTGAGGATTGTGTTGAGCAGATTCTTGGCTACTGAGACTGGACTTTGTGGAAGACAGGGTGGTGCTTAACTGGTCGCACTGGTCTCAGTTCGAGAGTGGTGTCCTGCGCCGCCCTGCAAACTGGGACATGAAGCTAGGTATCGTGGATGAGTGTGTTTCTTGTGCTCTGGAAGCAGGCACAGCTAATGTCACTATCAGAAGCGGACACCGTCTACGGAAAAAGTACACTGGATGTCACAGATATTTTTCGGATGCACACACGTTACACTGGAAATGTAGCGCAGTTAATGTCACTGTCCGCAGTGGACACCGTCTACGGAAAAAAGACACTGGATGTCACAGATATTTTTCGGATGCACACACGTTACACTGGAAATGTAGCGCAGTTAATGTCACTGTCCGCAGTGGACACCGTCTACGGAAAAAGTACACTGGATGTCACAGATATTTTTTGGATGCGCACACTTTAGCTGCGCAACATCTCCTGTGTAAAGTGTGCGCATCCAAAGAATATCTGTGACATCCAGTGTACTTTTTCCGTAGACGGTGTCCACTGCGGACAGTGACATTAACTGCGCTACATTTCCAGTGTAACGTGTGTGCATCCGAAAAATATCTGTCACGTCCAGTGTCTTTTTTCCGTAGACGGTGTCCGCTGCGGACAGTGACATTAACTGCGCCACATCTCCGGTGTAAAGTGTGCGCATCCAAAAAATATCTGTGACATCAAGTGTACTTTTTCCATAGATGGTGTCGGCTGCAGACAGTGACATTAGCTGCGCCACATCTCCAGTGTAATGTCACTGTCCGCAGCGGACACCGTCTACAGAAAAAGTACACTGGATGTCACAGATAAATTTTTTAAGTGCACATGTTAGACTGCAGATGTGGCACTGGTTATGTAACTGTCCACGGCGGACACCGTCTACAGAAAAAGTACACTGGATGTCACAGATATTTTTTATTTGGGATGCGCACACTTTACACTGGAGATGTAGCGCAGTTAATGTCACTGTCCGCAGCGGACACCATCTACGGAAAAAGTACACTGGATGTCACAGATAAATTTTTTCAGTGCACATGTTACACTGCAGATGTGGCACTGGTTATGTCACTGTCAGAAGCGGACAGCGTCTACGGAAAAATACACTGGATGTCACAGATATTTTTTGGATGCGCACACGTTACACTGGAGATGTGGCGCAGCTAATCTCGCTGTCTGCAGCGGCCTAAGTATTGTACACTATTTAGCGCAGGATGTGCTAAAAATATATATTGCTCCTGCCACACACAATAGTCCTTAAAGGGACTTTTGGGTCTCTGAAAAGTTTTTCTAATAAAAATATTCCTA
Organism: Bufo bufo; assembly: GCF_905171765.1. Lineage (NCBI taxonomy): Eukaryota > Metazoa > Chordata > Amphibia > Anura > Bufonidae > Bufo > Bufo bufo. The sequence continues at coordinate 226,392,544 of NC_053396.1, forward strand.
TATCATTCCCTACACCCGTCCTCAGCACAGCTCTCCCTGACTAAGACTGAGCCGAACATGCGTCATCGCGTGCTATATAGCACCTGATGACACGTTCCGGCCAGCCAATCACTGTAATGCAAGTAACCAACATGGCCATGGCATTACAGTGAGGGCAGTACTTACCTGCACCATTTTTTGGCTGCATAGCAGCAACAAATGTGCGAGGAGGAGACTCGAGCATTGGTCTAGAGCACATGCGGTATTCGGACAAATACTGCCATGTGCCGAGCATGCTCGATCATCACTACTGTAGACTCTTCCTCTCCCCAGTCAACAAGAAACACTTAATGAAGTTTGGGGTGGAGTTTCCTTTTAGTTATACCATCATTGCTACAAGTCTGGGCCATGCTGCTCGACCCCTTTCTACCTGGCTGCAGACATCGGAGCTTTTTCTTTGCTCTTTAATAAGGTATACTGTACTTACTTCCACAGCCTGTGGGGCCCCGTTATAGGTATACAACCAGTTGGCGATATTCTTAAAATAGTACACAACCTAACCACAATGGACATCCCCATGCGTGATGATGTCACACTTAATAGTCTCGTCCGAATTATGGTGGAGGGGCAGACTTGGACTAGCCCACAAGGGAACAGGTAAAGCCCCTGGTGGGCACCTCAGCCAGGATGGGCCCTAAGTGCCCCACCCTCAGCAGAAGTGACACAAGACCCAGTACACTGACTGCACTGCATACAGATAGACAAGGCCCAGTACACTGACTGCACTGCATACAGATAGACAAGACCCAGTACACTGACCGCACTGCATACAGATAGACAAGACCCAGTACACTGACTGCACTGCATACAGATAGACAAGGCCCAGTACACTGACTGCACTGCATACAGATTGACAAGACCAAGTACACTGACAGCACTGCATACAGATAGACAAGACCCAGTGCACTGACCGCACTGCATACAGATTGACAAGACCCAGTACGCTGACTGCACTGCATACAGATTGACAAGACCAAGTACACTGACAGCACTGCATACAGATAGACAAGACCCAGTACACTGACCTCACTGCACACAGATCGACAAGACCCAGTACACTGACTGCACTGCATACAGATAGACAAGGCCCAGTACACTGACCGCACTGCATACAGATCGACAAGACCCAGTACACTGACCGCACTGAATACAGATAGACAAGACCCAGTGCACTGACCGCACTGCATACAGATAGACAAGACCCAGTACACTGACCGCACTGCATACAGATAGACAAGACCCAGTACACTGACTGCACTGCATACAGATAGACAAGGCCCAGTACACTGACTGCACTGCATACAGATTGACAAGACCAAGTACACTGACAGCACTGCATACAGATAGACAAGACCCAGTACACTGACCGCACTGCATACAGATAGACAAGACCCAGTACACTGATCGCACTGCATACAGATAGACAAGACCCAGTACACTGACCGCACTGCATACAGATAGACAAGACCCAGTACACTGACTGCACTGCATACAGATAGACAAGGCCCAGTACACTGACTGCACTGCATACAGATTGACAAGACCAAGTACACTGACAGCACTGCATACAGATAGACAAGACCCAGTGCACTGACCGCACTGCATACAGATTGACAAGACCCAGTACGCTGACTGCACTGCATACAGATCAACAAGACCCAGTACACTGACCGCACTGAATACAGATAGACAAGACCCAGTGCACTGACCGCACTGCATACAGATTGACAAGACCCAGTACACTGACCGCACTGCATACAGATAGACAAGACCCAGTACACTGACCGCACTGCATACAGATCGACAAGACCCAGTACACTGACCGCACTGCATACAGATAGACAAGACCCAGTGCACTGACCGCACTGCATACAGATTGACAAGACCCAGTACACTGACTGCACTGCATACAGATAGACAAGACCCAGTACACTGACTGCACTGCATACAGATAGACAAGGCCCAGTACACTGACTGCACTGCATACAGATTGACAAGACCAAGTACACTGACAGCACTGCATACAGATAGACAAGACCCAGTACACTGACCGCACTGCATACAGATAGACAAGACCCAGTACACTGACCGCACTGCATACAGATAGACAAGACCCAGTACACTGACCGCACTGCATACAGATAGACAAGACCCAGTACACTGACTGCACTGCATACAGATAGACAAGGCCCAGTACACTGACTGCACTGCATACAGATTGACAAGGCCCAGTACACTGACTGCACTGCATACAGATTGACAAGACCAAGTACACTGACAGCACTGCATACAGATAGACAAGACCCAGTACACTGACTGCACTGCATACAGATAGACAAGGCCCAGTACACTGACTGCACTGCATACAGATTGACAAGACCAAGTACACTGACAGCACTGCATACAGATAGACAAGACCCAGTGCACTGACCGCACTGCATACAGATTGACAAGACCCAGTACGCTGACTGCACTGCATACAGATCGACAAGACCCAGTGCACTGACCGCACTGCATACAGATTGACAAGACCCAGTACACTGACCGCACTGAATACAGATAGACAAGATCAAGTACACTGACCGCACTGCATACAGATAGACAAGACCCAGTACACTGACCGCACTGCATACAGATCGACAAGACCCAGTACACTGACCGCACTGCATACAGATAGACAAGACCCAGTGCACTGACCGCACTGCATACAGATTGACAAGACCCAGTACACTGACTGCACTGCATACATATAGACAAGGCCCAGTACACTGACTGCACTGCATACAGATAGACAAGACCCAGTGCACTGACCGCACTGCATACAGATAGACAAGACCCAGTACACTGACCACACTGCATACAGATCGACAAGACCCAGTACACTGACTGCACTGCATACAGATAGACAAGACCCAGTACACTGACCGCACTGCATACAGATAGACAAGACCCAGTGCACTGACCGCACTGCATACAGATAGACAAGACCCAGTGCACTGACCGCACTGCATACAGATCGACAAGACCCAGTACACTGACTGCACTGCATACAGATAGACAAGACCCAGTACACTGACCGCACTGCATACAGATAGACAAGACCCAGTGCACTGACCGCACTGCATGCAGATAGACAAGACTCAGTACACTGACTGCACTGCATACAGATAGACAAGTAAACAAGACCCAGTACACTGACTGCACTGCATACAGATAGACAAGACCTAGTACACTGACCGCACTGCATACAGATCGACAATACCCAGTACACTGACCGCACTGCATACAGATAGACAAGACCCAGTGCACTGACCGCACTGCATACATATAGACAAGACCCAGTGCACTGACCGCACTGCATGCAGATAGACAAGACCCAGTACACTGACCGCACTGCATACAGATAGACACAAAACAGTACACTGACTGCACTGCATATAGATAGACAAGACCCAGTACACTGACCGCACTGCATACAGATAGACAAGACCCAGTGCACTGACCGCACTGCATACAGATTGACAAGACCCAGTATGCTGACTGCACTGCATACTGATAGACACGATACAGTACACTGACCGCACTGAATACAGATAGACAAGACCAAGTACACTGACCGCACTGCATACAGATCGACAAGACCCAGTACACTGACTGCACTGCATACAGATAGACAAGACCCAGTACACTGACCGCACTGCATACAGATAGACGAGACCCAGTGCACTGACCGCACTGCATACAGATAGACAAGACCCAGTGCACTGACTGCACTGCATACAGATAGACAAGACCCAGTACACTGACCGCACTGCATACAGATAGACAAGACCCAGTGCACTGACCGCACTGCATACAGATAGACAAGACCCAGTGCACTGACCGCACTGCATACAGATAGACAAGACCCAGTTCACTGACCGCACTGCATACAGATAGACAAGACCCAGTGCACTGACCGCACTGCATGCAGATAGACAAGACTCAGTACACTGACTGCACTGCATACAGATAGACAAGTAGACAAGACCCAGTACACTGACTGCACTGCATGCAGATAGACAAGACTCAGTACACTGACCGCACTGCATACAGATAGACAAGACCCAGTACACTGACCGCACTGCATACAGATAGACAAGACCCAGTACACTGACAGCACTGCATACAGATAGACAAGTTGACAAGACCCAGTACACTGACCGCACTGCATACAGATAGACACAACACAGTACACTGACTGCACTGCATATAGATAGACAATACCCAGTACACTGACCGCACTGCATACAGATAGACAAGACCCAGTATGCTGACTGCACTGCATACAGATAGACACGAGAACAGTACACTGACTGCACTGCATACAGATAGACAAGACCCAGTACACTGATCTCACTGCATACAGATAGACACGACACAGTACACTAACTGCACTACACACAGATAGACAAGACCCAGTACACTGACTGCACTGCATACATATAGACAAGACCCAGTACACTGACTGCACTGCATACAGATAGACAAGACCCAGTACACTGACCGCACTGCATACAGATAGACAAGACCCAGTGCACTGACCGCACTGCATACAGATTGACAAGACCCAGTATGCTGACTGCACTGCATACTGATAGACACGATACAGTACACTGACCGCACTGAATACAGATAGACAAGACCAAGTACACTGACCGCACTGCATACAGATCGACAAGACCCAGTACACTGACCGCACTGCATACAGATAGACAAGACCCAGTACACTGACCGCACTGCATACAGATAGACAAGACCCAGTACACTGACCGCACTGCATACAGATAGACAAGACCCAGTACACTGACTGAACTGCATACAGATAGACAAGGCCCAGTACACTGACTGCACTGCATACAGATTGACAAGGCCCAGTACACTGACTGCACTGCATACAGATTGACAAGACCAAGTACACTGACAGCACTGCATACAGATAGACAAGACCCAGTACACTGACTGCACTGCATACAGATAGACAAGGCCCAGTACACTGACTGCACTGCATACAGATTGACAAGACCAAGTACACTGACTGCACTGCATACAGATAGACAAGACCCAGTACACTGACCGCACTGCATACAGATAGACAAGACCCAGTGCACTGACCGCACTGCATACAGATAGACAAGACCCAGTGCACTGACCGCACTGCATACAGATCGACAAGACCCAGTACACTGACTGCACTGCATACAGATAGACAAGACCCAGTACACTGACCGCACTGCATACAGATAGACAAGACCCAGTGCACTGACCGCACTGCATGCAGATAGACAAGACTCAGTACACTGACTGCACTGCATACAGATAGACAAGTAAACAAGACCCAGTACACTGACTGCACTGCATACAGATAGACAAGACCTAGTACACTGACCGCACTGCATACAGATCGACAAGACCCAGTACACTGACCGCACTGCATACAGATAGACAAGACCCAGTGCACTGACCGCACTGCATACATATAGACAAGACCCAGTGCACTGACCGCACTGCATGCAGATAGACAAGACCCAGTACACTGACCGCACTGCATACAGATAGACACAAAACAGTACACTGACTGCACTGCATATAGATAGACAAGACCCAGTACACTGACCGCACTGCATACAGATAGACAAGACCCAGTGCACTGACCGCACTGCATACAGATTGACAAGACCCAGTATGCTGACTGCACTGCATACTGATAGACACGATACAGTACACTGACCGCACTGAATACAGATAGACAAGACCAAGTACACTGACCGCACTGCATACAGATCGACAAGACCCAGTACACTGACTGCACTGCATACAGATAGACAAGACCCAGTACACTGACCGCACTGCATACAGATAGACAAGACCCAGTGCACTGACCGCACTGCATACAGATAGACAAGACCCAGTGCACTGACCGCACTGCATACAGATAGACAAGACCCAGTTCACTGACCGCACTGCATACAGATAGACAAGACCCAGTGCACTGACCGCACTGCATGCAGATAGACAAGACTCGGTACACTGACTGCACTGCATACAGATAGACAAGTAGACAAGACCCAGTACACTGACTGCACTGCATGCAGATAGACAAGACTCAGTACACTGACCGCACTGCATACAGATAGACAAGACCCAGTACACTGACCGCACTGCATACAGATAGACAAGACCCAGTACACTGACAGCACTGCATACAGATAGACAAGTTGACAAGACCCAGTACACTGACTGCACTGCATACAGATAGACACAACACAGTACACTGACTACACTGCATATAGATAGACAATACCCAGTACACTGACCGCACTGCATACAGATAGACAAGACCCAGTATGCTGACTGCACTGCATACAGATAGACACGAGAACAGTACACTGACTGCACTGCATACAGATAGACAAGACCCAGTACACTGACCTCACTGCATACAGATAGACACGACACAGTACACTAACTGCACTACACACAGATAGACAAGACCCAGTACACTGACTGCACTGCATACATATAGACAAGACCCAGTACACTGACTGCACTGCATACAGATAGACAAGACCCAGTACACTGACCGCACTGCATATAGATAGACAAGACCCAGTACACTGACTGCACTGCATAGAGATAGACAAGACCCAGTACACTGACCTCACTGCATACAGATAGACACGACACAGTACACTGACTGCACTACACACAGATAGACAAGACCCAGTACACTGACCGCACTGCATATAGATAGACAAGACCCAGTACACTGACTGCACTGCATACAGATAGACAAGACCCAGTACACTGACCGCACTGCATATAGATAGACAAAACCCAGTACACTGACTGCACTGCATACAGATAGACAATACCCAGTACACTGACCGCACTGCATACAGATAGACAAGACCCAGTATGCTGACTGCACTGCATACAGATAGACACGAGAACAGTACACTGACCGCACTGCACACAGATAGACAAGACCCAGTACACTGACCGCACTGCATATAGATAGACAAGACCCAGCACACTGACTGCACTGCATACAGATAGACAAGACCCAGTACACTGACCGCACTGCATATAGATAGACAAAACCCAGTACACTGACCGCACTGCATACAGATAGACAAGACCCAGTACACTGACTGCACTGCATACAGATAGACAAGACCAAGTACACTGACTGCACTGCATACAGAATCTCAACAACCCTATGGGTCCTTGTCTGTGAAGGTTTCATTCATCCAGATCATGATATATCAGTAGTAAGAGGTCAGAGCAACTGGAAGTATATTTTCTCTTGAAGACGTTTCGCTAGTCATCTGACTGGCTTTCTCAATTCGGATGACTTGTGTGTGAAGTGGGGTGGCGGAGGGGGCAGCTTATATTGACTGCCACTTACAGTGCTGTTCTAACACCTTTCTTGAGGCAGTTTAATCACAACTAATAGCTTCAGTCATGCAAATTGCACTCAATGTCTTACCTCCATGAGGTCCTTGACCTGGTGATTTTGATAAACAGATTATGCCATTGCTGACTGAAGCATGAGCCACCAGTGTTTAATGCAGGAGATTTCTTGTAATAGTCATTCTAAATGAGAAATCCAGTCAGATGACAAGTTCCAGGTGCTTTGACTTATTATTACTGATAAACCTAAGCATCCATAGAAAAACTGGCAGATTATCTAACAAACTCCCCAGGTAATTATCATAGATGCGGCGGGTGACAGAGGGGGTTCTAGGTGCACCGGGCAGGGCAGTCAGCGGGACTCCATGAGCCCCCCTTATCAATCCTATTGCTGCTGAGTGTGAATGTGCTCCTGGCTCACATAGAGAGTCCTAGTCCAAGGCAGGAGGAAGCCGTGCACCAGGCCAGGCGAGGACTGCGACTACTGTTTTCATGTAGCTGCACTTTTAGTGGTGGGTCCTGGACTGACAGTATTGGGAGGGGAATAATACTGCAATAATCAAGAACTAAAAATAGTGCCATATAGCATCTACAGTAAAGAATACCACAAGACAGTGCTACATAACAGTGTTGTAAAGTACCCTATTATACTGCCATATGGCGCCATCCCCTCCCTAACTTCGGCGCATCCAGCGCCAGTTCTAAATGTAAGAGCTTCTGAGCTGTCTTACATTACAACAGGCGTAGAAAATGGTCAATGAGACGGGCCTGCCGTCCCCTCCGCTTCCCCGCCCACGCCATGTTCATGAGCGGGGGCGAAGTCACAGGTAAGTGCGCAACAAACCGATGCACTGCCATCTGCGCCTGAAATATGCCTAATTTACGCATATTTTAGAATAGTAAATGACCCCCATAGTGTCTACATCATAGTGCTATAAAGTGCTAAAATAACAGAGCTATTCACACCTAAATAATACCACCAGACAGTGCTAAATAACAATACTATAAGGAACGCCTTAATACTCCCATATAATGGGAACATCATAGTGCTGTACAGTGCATTGTAAAGAACCCCCATAATACTGCCATATAGCGCCTACACCACAGTGCCATAGAGTGCTAACATAACGGATCTACGGTATATCGTGCCTGTATCGGAACGCAGTCAGTGCCAACAGAAAGTCATTGGTGCAAAGAATTTTTTGTGAAGCAATTTTTATCTTTTTTATTTGCATCAAAGAGGTCAAAGAGTATGACTTCTGAAAGCTGCAGGGTGCAGGGCGGCTCCTTATTACACAGAGGCCTTGGATACAATGTAACACAAGTATCCTCAATACTTCCATATACCTTCCAATTAGCTGTAATATCACATCCATGTCCCTGGCAAAGAATAAGCCTAAAATCTAAAGATACGAGTATAAAGGTTCATAAAAAAAACTTCCAACTGTAGCAAATTATCCTCATTTTCTGCTCTGCATTGGAAGATTTGCAGAGGATCTTCTGTAAATTGCAGAGGCCGCGCCGTCTAGAAGATATTTCGTCTTTCCGCGCTCTGATGGGCGCAGTTTTGCATTTTGAAAGCTAATAAAATTCTGATTTCTTTTCTTGCTGCCTGAATGATGTATAGAATTGACTTAAACAGCTTCATGTTCCTGAACGGGCAGAAATCCGTCAGGCTGCCCGGTGTACCCTGCTGATGGCGGTTATATGTCGGAGCGCGGCGCCCTCAACTGCGGCGGAGGGCGATTACTTTCGTGACTTTGTATAGAATCGTAACTATAAAATCAGAACATTTTTGTAAAAATTCCAGATGGATCTTTGGGATTTCTGACCAATGTATCCGTACATTGTAGAAATTAACCGTCCTCGTGCCAGGCTGATGGCGGCACAGGAAAGCAGAGGCCTTCACCGCCGCCCCTCGTCCGTTAGCACATTTTATTTTTCGCTTCCTCTATAAAAGGAAATTCTCAAAAGAGGTTTTGCCTTTGAATTTCCTCCCACACGTACATTAAATACATAGAAATGAGGCCCCCTCCCCGACACGTTTACACTTTGTTTACAATAAGTCACAATAAGTGAAAGCGCCTTCCGGCCTCCATTGTTGGCAGCACGTTATTGTTTGATGCTGACAGGCCAAGAACAGGACACTGCGCCCAGAAGAGATGTGACCGCGTGCGCATAATGTCATCTCCCTAAAGTTTATTTTACTTCCCAAATTTAAATGCAGTATGTACTGTAATTTTATAAATCTTTTGTTTTACAGGGTTGGTTTCCTACTCCAATCACATCCAGAGCTGCATTCACAATTCTGATGGTTTACTTTTCTAGCTTACAGATCACACAGCTCATTGCTGCCACCTAGTGGTCGCTTGTTAGTACTGAAGTTATCCTTCTTGGTAGATGTAACCAAGGCAAAGCGATGCAGCGAAGTGCATTATGTAATCTCAGGTGAGGGGCCGGAGCCATGTCTGTCGTGGAGAGTGCAGCTCTGGAGGTCACTGGAGTATAAGACGCAATGTAACCTTGGGTCAGGAGAGAAAAGACAAGGATTTAAAAATAAATACTTTATAATAAGTCTATTAATAAGTACAATATAATATAAAACCAGGAGACATTGATAATTTAATAGAACAAAAAAGATACATCTTAATGGAAAGCATAGAGTCAAGAAAACGCCGGGACGTCAGGGGTTAAAGAGGCCGATCAACATCAGAGCCAAAGGATAAGAAAAAATATTGGGGCACCAAAAAATATACAGGCCATGGTAGTCCATGGGTAAGAAACATCACTAGGACACCAGGGATTATAAAGGTCCTTAGGGCGATGAATAAGGGACCGCAGATATCAGAAGGCCCATCGAAGTCCATGGATAAAAAACACTGGGTCACATCAGCAGGGGCATAGCTACAGGGGTCTCAGCAGTCTCAATTAGGACTGGGCCCCTAAGCCGGAGGGCCTGTACAGACCCCTTTGTCAGTGGCGCACCACCAATTATGTATGGCCGTGCTCCGGGTGGTGAGTCAGTTTTTGTACTGGCACACATTATAAGGGGGTGTTTTTGTACTGGCACACATTATAAGGGGGTGTTTTTGTACTGGCACACATTATAAGGGGGTGTTTTTGTACTGGCACACATTGTAAGGGTATTTTGGGTACTGGCACATATTAGGGGGCATTTTTCTACTTCCACACTTTATAAGGAGAATAATTACTACCGAGGGGACTATAGGGGACATCATTACTAGTACGGGCACATTACTATTGGGGGCACTGACACTAAGTGCACTCTGGCAGAGAATATTCCTATTGCTGGGATTTGGGGGAGCACTATTACTGCGGGGGGCACCCTGGCACAGTATCAGCTTAGCACAATTATTTTTGGAGGACATTATGGTTACACTATTAGTGTCAGGGACATTATTTGCTGGGTGCAGTTGTTTTTTAGGGCACTGTGTGCCAATATGTTATAAAAGGAACATGATCTTTGTAGAACTAGTATCTTCAGGGAGGTTATCTGTTTCTGCAGTATAGTATTGGGGGGCACAGTGGGCACAGTATTGGGGGGTGGCAGGATGGGGTGTTCAGAAGGTGCGGATGGAAAAGTAGGAAACTAAGATGTCTATTTGTCAAACTCTGCAGAGAAATCATCATGGTGGTCTGGGCCGAATGGAGAAGATGAGGAAAGAGAACGTCTACATCAGAGGAGACCTCACTGGATGTAAGAGGTATGAGGCGCCGTATTACCCTGTATGTAAGAGGTATGAGGCGCTGTATTAAGCTGTGTGTTCTGTAGCGCTGTATGTCATGTTTTACAGTGTCTTTATCAGTAGGGCTGGAGGGAAGGTTTAATGTGAGAATTTGGCATGGGGAGTGGGGGGACATTTCAATTTTTGTCTCAGGCATTAGAAAGGCTAGGTGCACCCCTGCCCATTGCCACAAAGCACTGAGGGAAGGAGGGGCCCAAACTGAACTGCACCAGGGCCCATGAGCCTTTAGCTGCACCCCTGGACATCCGATATAACAAAGGCAATTGAAGTCCAGTGATCAGAAACAAGATTGGAACAACAGGGATTAGAAACATGATTAGAGCCTATGGATAATTAAAAAAAAAACACTAGACCACCAGGGATTATAGAGGCCACTAAAGTATATGGATAAAACAAGACACAAAAACATCGACATTTACAGGTTAGGCCAATTAATAATCAGGGATGACCAGGTCGCAGAAACACTAAGATTACAATGCATTCTTCAGAACTCTTCACCTTTTTTTACATTTATGTTGCTCCTCGTGCTAAAATAAATTAAAAAAAATTCCAGTTTGCCCTATTATTCTGCACTCAATCTCAAAAATGTATTGAAAAAGGATTTTTTTTTAATTCTGCATGGACATAAGTCTCCAGCACTTTTGCTACAACACTGTGGGGCCTCCCCTTTCTGTGGATTATCTCTGAGATGTTCTCCACCTTGATCGGAGTCACCTGTAGTAAATTCAGTGGATTGGAGATGATTTGTACACACACGGCCCTGTCTATATAAGATCTCACATCTGACAATGCATCAGAGCAAAAACTAAGCCATGAGGAGGAAAAAACTGCCTGTAGAGCTCAGAGACAGGATTGTGTGGAGGCTCAGATCTGGAGACGGGGACAAAACCTTTCTGCTGCACTGAAAGTTCCCAGGAGGACAGTGTCCTCCATAATTCTTACATGGAAGAAGAACAAACAGGACTCTTCCTCGAGCTGCTGCACCCAAACTAAGTAATCGGGGTAGAAGGGCCTTGGTAAGAGAAGTGACCGAGAACCCAATGGTCTCCCTGGCTGAACTCCAAAGATCCTGGGTGGAGATGGGAGAAACTACCAGGTCGACCATCACTGTCGCCTCCACTAATCTGGGCTTTATGAGAGAGAGACCAGAAAGAAGCCTCTCCTCGGTAATGTCTGGAGGAAACCAGGCGCCGCACATCTCCTGCCCAATACCATTCCTATAGTGAATCATGGTGGTGGCATCATCATGTCTGGAGGAGACCAGGCGCCGCTCATCACCTGCCCAATACCGTCCCTAGAGTGAAGCATGGTGGTGGCAGCCTCATGTCTGGAGGAGACCAGGCGCCGCTCATCACCTGCCCAATACCATCCCTACAGTGAAGCATGGTGGTGGCAGCCTCATGTCTGGAGGAGACCAGGCGCCACTCATCACCTGCCCAATACCATCCCTACAGTAAAGCATGGTGGTGACAGCGTCATGTCTGGAGGAGACCAGGCACCGCTCATCTCCTGCCTAATACCATCCCTACAGTGAAGCATGGTGGTGACAGCGTCATGTCTGGAGGAGACCAGGCACCGCTCATCACCTGCCCAATACCATCCCTACAGTGAAGCATGGTGGTGGCAGCATCATGTCTGGAGGAGACCAGGCGCCGCTCATCACCTGCCCAATACCATCCCTACAGTGAAGCATGGTGGTGGCAGCATCATGTCTGGAGGAGACCAGGCACCGCTCCTCACTTGCCCAATACCTATGTAGTGTACGGGAGTTGTAATACCCGTCACTACCAAAGTGTCATTTGGTGTGCTGTCGTCCCTCCTAATTATGGGGAAGTTGTTGTATGCCAGTTTTATATAATGTAATGTAATGTGTGTATTTCCCTGTCACTGAAACTTGCACTTACAGGCCGGCTAGGGGTGTCATTCCAGCTCTTAGGCATTAGAGGGAGCTAGGGAGCCCTAGTTTATATAAGGGCCAGACAAGGAAGGGAAAGTCAGTGTAACCTGATCTAGTGTGGAGTGCAGAAGTCAGTCTAGACCACAGCTCAGAAGTTTCTAGAGCCTGAGGAAGTTTCCAGAAGCTGAGAGAGACAGAGGCAAAGATCAGGAAAGCCAGAGGTACTCAGAAAGACAGAGGAGGTACTTATAGAAGCCATAGCCAAGGATATAAAGCCAGAACTAGGTTAATGGGCCTTGGTGAAGAATTGCTGTATTCCAGGATCAGACAGAATTAGAGTGCAAGCCCCTGTGCTGCAAGTCCTGTGTTCAACACTCTGTAATTACCCTGCTATAACTGAATTGCCTGCATCGACCGAATTGCAAAATCAACTGTATGCTTAGGAACTGCATTTCCTATATTGTCTCTGCTTGGAAAACTACTAAAGTTGGAGTTCTGTTTTAAGACTACGTTTCCTCGATTTATTCCTGCATCCGCAAACGGCGTGCCACCGTTTACTTGGCACTGGCGTCACAAACTATTTCTACCTATACCTGCCCTTGCAGAGAGTCAGCTGTACCAGGTTAGTGTATATTGCACTACATCACCCAGAAACACCTACTGCACACAACTTGAGTACGCTGCACTTCTCTTTTGGCGTCACGAACAGGATACGCACGCTTTCTAGTGCAAGAAGCGTGAACTTTGTGCCTTATACCGTTGCCCTGTGACCAAAGTGACAATTTTCCTGTTTTATACAAGTGGACTTTGTGGATTAAAAATCATACCCAAAGTGTGTCAAAAACTTCTAAAAAGCGCTGTACAGTATTGCGCTGCACAGAGGAAGAAAATCGCCGCATTGGAGTGTGGTTTTGTGGACTTTAAACATTCCTGCTTGCCGTCAGTGAATAGACAGCGTTTGTACCTAAAGATGGCCGCTGGGCTTGCTGAATTTACTGCTGCGTCACCTTCATCCCGAAAAGGCGGGAAAAATTGGCGCCTTTCTGAGGAAAAAGCGGGAAGAAGGTCAAGGGCAGGCGCCACGGCTTATCTGGACATTTGCATGTCTGCCAGCATGGACACCGCCTTCCATATACTGGAATACCTGGGGGGCGGCTCCCCAGTGCAGTGGGAGGAGCTGGCTACTCTAATTGACGCGACCCTATCGCTCTCCTCAGAAGGATCGAGCATGTTGGATTGTGAGCAGAGTGTTGCTGCAGCGTCCGCACCAAGGATTGAAAAGATGACTGACACCGGTGTAGAGCCAGAGGAGGCTCCACCGGCCTACGCTCCGGGACCGGAGCAACCCGCCTGCCGCACCAGGGAGAAAGAACCCGAGCCCTACTATGGCTCATGGAGGGACTTTTTTCAGCCATCGTTCAAATGGTCTTCCCTGATGGCGGAGATCCGAGAGGCCGCTATCAAGCGGAACATAAAGACTAAGATCGTGTATGAGGAATTGACCAAGACCATCCACAAGAAGCATACGCACACCCAACCCCGCCTGGAAAGGAGAAAGGGAGTGGTGCTGTCGTTTGACAAATCCCGTGGCTACGGGTTTATTCAGGACTATCTTACTGGCAGAGACCTCTATGTCAATCGAAGGTCTGTCAAAAGAGACTACCTCCCTTCGTACCAGCACAGCCTCCGCGAGGGAGAGGAAGTGGAGTACACCCCTGCCGAGGGCCTGCGAGGCCCCTATGCGACTGCTGTGACCCGTCCGAAGCGAGGACCTGAGGACTGGGAGGCAGAAGAAGGAGAAGACTACTCTGGCTGCGAGCGAGAACCGGAACGCTCTCCAGAGCCGGCCCATCACGCCTTTCAGGAGCGGAGCTCCTTCATTGGGCCAAACGTCTTCTGGCAGCCAACCGTGTTGGAGAAATGGGTGAGCCCCTATCCTTCCCCCGAGCTGCCTCGTCGGGAGAAGACAATATCTGAGCTGGAACAGTTAAAAGGACTGAGTGCTACCTTCCAGAACATCCGGATGGGACGGAGACCAGATGCAAGTCCAGAGCCTGAAGAGGCCGAGTCTGCGTCATCGGTGACTGTACCTGCGCCGGCGGCGCCAGCGGAGAACAGCGACTCCGACACAGAGAGTATCGGTGAGCAGATCGTCCGGCTGGAGGAGAAGTTGCGGGAGTTGCGTAAGACCTACACCGCCAGGATCCAGACACCGCCGAGGAAGGATGAGGTAAGGGTGCCTGTCACCACCCGCCGACCGCCTTCTGTTGTCACCGCTCCGTCAGTGCCCCAGACCGGACCCGCGATTGCCGTGAATTGCTGCACCCAGAGCACCGGACCGCTTGCTGCGGCGGCGCCAAGCATGTCACACCCTGCAGTGATTATGCCAGGGCCGGCACGGCCCACCAGAGGGTTCACCCCTAGGCCTATGGGGCCGATACCTATTAGGGGCCCCTTTACCCTGCAGCTACCCCCTGATACAGTCATGTGGGCCCATCCTCCTGTAGAGGAATACTACAGACGATACTTGCCAGCAGAGCAAAGTGGATATGATGTGCCACTGTGATCAGCCTGCTAGGCCTTTGATTTATTTCTTCATAAGAAGTTGATGTTAACCCTTCCAGGACAGGAGTCCTATGTTGCTGGTCCTTTGTTGCAGCTGCCAGTTTGTCCACGGCTCAGTGGTAGGTGTTGACCACTGAAATCACAAAGTCAGCAAGGCCACGTTTGTTTCCAGGACCTCCTGCCTGCTTTTGCTACCCCACGCCAAGTTGTGCCTGTTCCTTTGTTGCACCTTTTACCCTTCACCCCCTTTTCAGGTTGATCAGGGGTATTACAGCACTTGTCTTTGCTGTCCGTTTTATTGTGCAACCAGTTACCAAGGAACCGTGCCCGGAGACAGACTCAAAAGTACCTGAGCCTCTGAGATTCTTACTCTTTTAAAAGTATTGTGCCCAGAGATGGACTCCACCGCATGAGAGCCTCTGTGATTTAATAAGAAATAACCTGGGTACGGACTCATGTTTGTTATTTGAGCCTCCAAGAACTTTTATACCGTTTTCTACTGTTTTATCATGGACTTATTCATTGTCATGGACTATCCTGGTTCTAATGTTACGCTGTGCCAGGTCAGCGCCCCCGTTCCATTCACTATCCTGAGAGAAGAGAACGACGCCCCTTGTCACTACCCTGCACCTTTGCCAATTGGACCTGATGTAAATGTAAATGCAGATGAATTACATGTATGTATGCCTGCATGTCTCTATTTTCTATTTCAGGTAGAGATTCCAGTTGGGAGACCCATGATGGAGTACGAGGTCGTACTCAGCTTAAAGCAGTGGGGTATGTAGTGTACGGGAGTTGTAATACCCGTCACTACCAAAGTGTCATTTGGTGTGCTGTCGTCCCTCCTAATTATGGGGAAGTTGTTGTATGCCAGTTTTATATAATGTAATGTAATGTGTGTATTTCCCTGTCACTGAAACTTGCACTTACAGGCCGGCTAGGGGTGTCATTCCAGCTCTTAGGCATTAGAGGGAGCTAGGGAGCCCTAGTTTATATAAGGGCCAGACAAGGAAGGGAAAGTCAGTGTAACCTGATCTAGTGTGGAGTGCAGAAGTCAGTCTAGACCACAGCTCAGAAGTTTCTAGAGCCTGAGGAAGTTTCCAGAAGCTGAGAGAGACAGAGGCAAAGATCAGGAAAGCCAGAGGTACTCAGAAAGACAGAGGAGGTACTTATAGAAGCCATAGCCAAGGATATAAAGCCAGAACTAGGTTAATGGGCCTTGGTGAAGAATTGCTGTATTCCAGGATCAGACAGAATTAGAGTGCAAGCCCCTGTGCTGCAAGTCCTGTGTTCAACACTCTGTAATTACCCTGCTATAACTGAATTGCCTGCATCGACCGAATTGCAAAATCAACTGTATGCTTAGGAACTGCATTTCCTATATTGTCTCTGCTTGGAAAACTACTAAAGTTGGAGTTCTGTTTTAAGACTACGTTTCCTCGATTTATTCCTGCATCCGCAAACGGCGTGCCACCGTTTACTTGGCACTGGCGTCACGAACTATTTCTACCTATACCTGCCCTTGCAGAGAGTCAGCTGTACCAGGTTAGTGTATATTGCACTACATCACCCAGAAACACCTACTGCACACAACTTGAGTACGCTGCACCATCCCTACAGTGAAGCATGGTGGTGACAGCATCATGTCTGGAGGAGAGCAGGCGCTGCTCATCACCTGCCCAATACCATCCCTACAGTGAAGCATGGTGGTGACAGCATCATGTCTGGAGGAGACCAGGCGCCGCTCATCACCTCCCCAATACCATCCCTACAGTGAAGCATGGTGGGGACAGCATCATGTCTGGAGGAGACCAGGCGCCGCTCATCACCTCTCCAATACCATCCCTACAGTGAAGCATGGTGGTGACAGCGTCATGTCTGGAGGAGACCAGGCGCCGCTCATCACCTCCCCAATACCATCCCTACAGTGAAGCATGGTGGGGGCAGCATCATGTCTGGAGGAGACCAGGCGCCGCTCATCACCTGCCCAATACCGTCCCTAGAGTGAAGCATGGTGGTGGCAGCCTCATGTCTGGAGGAGACCAGGCGCCGCTCATCACCTGCCCAATACCATCCCTACAGTGAAGCATGGTGATGGCAGCATCATGTCTGGAGGAGACCAGGCGCCGCTCATCACCTGCCCAATACCATCCCTACAGTGAAGCATGGTGGGGGCAGCATCATGTCTGGAGGAGACCAGGCGCCGCTCATCACCTGCCCAATACCGTCCCTAGAGTGAAGCATGGTGGTGGCAGCCTCATGTCTGGAGGAGACCAGGCACCGCTCCTCACTTGCCCAATACCATCCCTACAGTGAAGCATGGTGGTGGCAGCATCATGTCTGGAGGAGACCAGGCACCGCTCCTCACTTGCCCAATACCATCCCTACAGTGAAGCATGGTGGTGGCAGCATCATGTCTGGAGGAGACCAGGCGCCGCTCATCACCTGCCCAATACCATCCCTACAGTGAAGCATGGTGGGGGCAGCATCATGTCAGGAGGAGTCCAGGCGCCGCTCATCACCTGCCCAATACCATCCCTACAGTGAAGCATGGTGGTGGCAGCCTCATGTCTGGAGGAGACCAGGCGCCGCTCATCACCTGCCCAATACCATCTCTACAGTGAAGCATGGTGGTGGCAGCATCATGTCTGGAGGAGACCAGGCGCCGCTCATCACCTGCCCAATACCATCCCTACAGTGAAGCATGGTGGGGGCAGCATCATGTCAGGAGGAGTCCAGGCGCCGCTCATCACCTGCCCAATACCATCCCTACAGTGAAGCATGGTGGTGGCAGCCTCATGTCTGGAGGAGACCAGGCGCCGCTCATCACCTGCCCAATACCATCTCTACAGTGAAGCATGGTGGTGGCAGCATCATGTCTGGAGGAAAGCAGGCGCCGCTCATCACCTGCCCAATATCATCCATACAGTGAAGCATGGTGGTGACAGCATCATGTCAGGAGGAGTCCAGGCGCCGCTCATCACCTGCCCAATACCATCCCTACAGTGAAGCATGGTGGTGGCAGCATCATGTCTGGAGGAGACCAGGCGCCGCTCATCACCTGCCCAATACCATCTCTACAGTGAAGCATGGTGGGGGCAGCATCATGTCTGGGGGTACACGGAGACTGGTCAGGTTGGAGGGAAAGCTTAATGGAGAAAAGTCCAGAGAAGGTTCACCTTCCAAGAAGACAATTACTCTAAGCACACGGCTAGGACAACACAGGAACAGCTGAGGGACATCTCTGTGAATGTCCTTGAGGGGCCACAGCCAGAGCCCTGGACCCAATGGAACATCTCTGGAGAGACCTGAAGATGGCTGTCCGCTGACGGTCCCCGTCCAACCTAACAGAACTGGAGAGGATCTGCAGAGAAGAATGGCCGAAAATCTCCAACTCCAGGTGTAAACCTCGTGGAATCACTGCCAAAGGGGCTGAAAACTCATGTCTCGAGTAAAGGGGCTGAAGACTTATGTCCTGAGTAAAGGGGCTGAAGACTTATGTCCCAAGTAAAGGGGCTGAAGACTTATGTCCTGAGTAAAGGGGCTGAAGACTTATGTCCCAAGTAAAGCGGCTGAAGACTTATGTCCTGAGTAAAGGGGCTGAAGACTTATGTCCTGAGTAAAGGGGCTGAAGACTTTTGCCCATGTGAGATGTTAGTTTTCCCTTCTCAGTAAATCAGTGACTATTTCTCACCTTCTTCTCACTTTCTCATTCTGGGGACTGAGGGCAGAACGATGGGGAACTGATAGCACAAGGAGCGAGAGAGCAGAATGTGAGGACACTGAGGGTGTGAGGACTTTCCGGATGCACTGTATGAGACTGAACGTTCCACTGACCACCAGGACTGAATATACTTCTGCCCAGTATCTCCAGACATCAGGAGTCCCTGCCGAGTGCTGTCCTAGGACACAGGGCTGATCTTCTCCATCCATTTGTTGTTCTGATGCATTTAAAGTACAAACATGAAGCAACACTGAAATAATCTGGATTATCTGATTTAGTGTTTACAGCTCCCATGCGGAGCCATGTGTCTCCATGGATAGGGATTATATGCATTTCCTGTGTATTGTGATCCTGCAGCCATACTCCCTTCTGACACCTGCCTGTAGACTCATGTAATGCAGTTGCAAAGGTCTACATACCCTCCATAGATCACTCACTGCTTTTACTAACTGGATTGGCTCATTGTAATTGTAATTGAATTTTTGTCCTTCACCGGCAGAATGATTCTGTCACTTCTGAGACACACAACAAAGCCTCTTCTGTGGCATCGGTGACAACCTTTCCCGGAGACTCTGCCAGATGTGCAGTAACCCCGCAGAAATCTCACCGCTCCACGGTGACACAGGGCCCGACGTGATGGACGAGCGGCTGAAAACTCCACTAATAGGTTTAATATTGGCATTTCAGTCAAATGTGCAGAGACGCGATCGATGCGGCCTCCATTGTCAGTGTCTGAGTCACGCGTTTCACGCCTCCAGCCCGTCCGCAGCCTCCTATCGATTCTGAATTACACAGAAGAAAGTTATTGATACGGCTGAAGGTTTAATTTATATGAAGTGAGATTCATGTGAAAAACTTTCCAGGAAGCCTCTGTGATCAATAAGCTTTAATCCGAGCGAACAGAACAAGAATTTTCCTGAATGCAAAAGTTTAAGATGTCGGCATGAAGCGGCTAATCCGTCCTCCCCCAACCGCCTCCAGAATAACCCACATCATAGACTTCTTCTTACTGGAAAGTGATCTAGAGAGGAATATGGGACACTAGTGAAGCAATCGTCCCCAATCGTCCACTGACAGCCAAACACTCATTCACCAGCGGCCAACCCTCCTGAACCACCAGTGCACTAAGTTCAGCCGAGCATGCATGTGTTCTGAATGGGGAAAGGGCAGTAAGCCGCTGCAGGGGAACTCTGTCCTCTACAGAATCCTCTGCCCCCCCCCCCCCCAGATCCATCTGTTCAAGAATGACCCATCTGTGCTGTGGCATTAGAAGAATCCTGATATCTCTGACTTTTAGTCTAACCAGACTGTCTGTTACTCTGTAATTCCTCTAGCGCCGTTCTATGGAAACAGTAGGTTTAAAGAGCACACCAAATGCTTGAAATAACTTCTTTATTAACTTAGACTTTTCTTCATATATAACGCTGCCGCCTCCGCAGCAGATTGTCCATTTACAAAACACGTGTTGAAAAGATATCACAAAATGGCGGTTGTCCGCTTTATCCTTTATGGGTATGTTTCTGACCCCTTCCCCTTAGGGAGAGGCACTAGACAGGGTTGTCCGCTTTATCCTTTATGGGTATGTTTCTGACCCCTTCCCCTTAGGGAGAGGCACTAGACAGGGTTGTCCGCTTTCCCCTTTACTCTTTGCATTGACAATGGAACCTCTGTCATTGCTATAGAGGGATGGGAAGTGGCGGGAATAACGGAGAAACTTTCTTTATATGCAGACGACATGTTAGTATATCTAGCAGACTCCGATAGCTCCTCGTCTGCCCTCCTGGATACAGTGGACGAATTTGGGCGCTTTTCTGGGTTACGGGTGAACTGGAGCAAGTCCAGTCTCTGCCTGATAGATGATGACAATCCCGCCCGAGTCTGTAGACAATCTAAATTGCAAATAGTAGAACAATTCAAATACTTAGGGGTCGTCATCCATAAAGACTCTACAAAGTTTTACCAACTGAACATATTACCTACGATGGCTTATATTGCTAGGAAATTGGAAGCCTGGGAAAATTTGCCTCTAACTTTAGTGGGACGCGTGAACATTATTAAAATTGCCAAAATTTTTATACTTATATAGGGCGGCGCCAATGTCTCTACCCAAAAAGCATTTTTCACTGCTGGACAAGATGTTCACCCCTTTTCTGTGGCGTAATCAATCTACCAGATTAGCAAAACAAACCCTCCAGGCATCTTATGGGCGGGGTGGCTTAGCGCTGCCGAATCTTTCTCTCTATTATGAGGCGGCACAATTGAGTTATGTGGGATGGTGGGTCAGAGCTGATGCGAGCAATCGGCAGTTGTTTTAGAAGCGGCTCTGGTGGGGTCTTATAAAGCTCTCGCAAATTTAGCATACAGACAGGGGGCCTATACAGCGCATATCTTCACGCCTGCAATTGGCTGCGGCACTAACAGTCTGGAATAAGAGAGTGAAGGTACATATAGCGCAAGAAAGTGGGGAGAGCTGGTCACCATATTTACCCCTATGGAGGAACAAAGTCCTTCCGGAATTGATATCTCTCGCGGACTTTGAGTTCAGGCCTCAGAGGGGCTTACGATACCTCACTCAATTATACGAAAAGGGTTTATTCAGGTCGTTTAGAAGCCTTAAGCAAGAATTTCAATTACCCCAACACTCTTTGTATAGATACTTCCAGCTTTGACATGCCATGCCACGGTGTGTCTGAGCCTCTGCCTCGTCTTCCTCATCACCCTGTAGCTCCTCTGGCTGCTCCTCCTCTCCCGTCAACTGTGTAGAAAAACCACCCATTTCTCTACCATTGCTTGTGTTCCAATGTCCTCCTCTTCCTCCTCCTCTAGTTGAGCCCCCACAGGGCTCATGTGGCCATGAGATGTAGGCGCCACGGCTCCTGTCCCATAGTCCTGGTGACTTACAAATAACGTGGCCTCCTCAAAGGGCCCGAGCAAATGGCAGGTGTCACACATGAGCTGCCACTGGCTGACATCGATGTTACACAGGGGAGTACCTCTGTCCGCCTGTATCATCAAGAAATCGTTTATGACCTTTCTCTGTTCGTACAGTCGGTCCAACATATGGAGGGTGGAATTCCAACAGGTGGAAACGTCACATATCAGCCTATGTTGGGGGATGCCGTTCTGCCGCTGCAGCTCACGGAGTGTGTGCTTTGTGATGTACGAGTGGCTGAAGTGCATGCAAAGTTTCCTGGCCATTTTTAGGATGTCTTACAGATGGGTGAAACACTTCAGGAACCTCTTGACAACCATATTGAACACTTGTGCCATGCAGGGTGCATGGCTCAGCCCTCCTTGACGCAGCGCTGACAGCATGTTCTTCCCGTTGTCGGTCACCATGGTTCCTATTTTGAGATGTTGCGGAGAAAGCCAGGATTTGATTTCTTGATGAAGGACACGGAGCAGTTCCTCCCCTGTGTGACTCCGTTCTCCCAGGCAAACGAGGTGCAGAACAGCGTGCCACTGCTGTGCCTTGCACATGTGGTATGCTGGAGGGGCACTGTGAATTGCCCCTGCAGTGGAGACTGAGGACACGGTGGAAGATGAGGAGGCAGAGGCGGACATTGTTGCAGGACCAACGGCGTGACAACGTGGAGGCAACAGTGGCATCACCTGGCCAAGTTGCTGGTGTGGCTGTGCAGGAACCACATTTACCAAGAACATATATTGTCCTTTACTGTGGTTACAGCTCCACACGTCGGCACTGCCGTGCACTTTGGCAGACACCGACAGGCTCAAGGACTAGCCCACCTTCTGTTCTACATATGTGTGCAGGGCTGGTACTGCCTCTTTGGCAATGAAATGACGGCTTGGGACTCTCCACCTCGGCTCGGCACAAGCCATCAGTTCTCTGAAAGGTGCAGAATACACCACTTTGACAGGAGCACGTTCAGCTTCTGTCCCGTTGGATGCGAGCACGCATACTGTTGTCTCTTGGCAGTCACTTGGGTGGTCAATTGCTGGATGTGCCCAAGCCAAGCCAGCCAGAGTGCCCTCAGCTCTGCTGGGCATGGAGGCCAAAGCTGAAAGCCTCAGGAGCCAGGAGGAGTATTCCCTGGCATAACCTAGAGTCAAACTACCAAGTGTTGTGCAGCATAAAGAAGAAGCAAAGTCATACAGTCAGCTTGTCAGTACAGCAGATCCAGAGAGCAACAGTTGTAGCAGAGACAAGTTTGCCTGCCAGAGTTTCATGCTAAAGCCTGCTGGGACCAAGACCAAGTCTGTAAACCGTTTTGGAGAAACGTTTATGCAAAGTAAAGCTGCCAATAAATTTCATCACAAGGTCTGGACTCAAGTTATTTCTTTAAATCCCTCAATACTTCACCCCTGTTTGTCGGAGCCAACCCTGCCAACTGGGGTCCAGACGTATCCAGGTAGTAGCACACAACTCACACATAAAGGGATATTTTAGGCCACCCTATACCACTCGACCATTCCTACACCTGGGTACTCTGGTCTTCTAATAGGGCCCCAGAGGGCGGCCCATTGCATATCATATAGTGCAAACAACCTAAAAGCAGCAGTATAACTGCAATTTGGATCCCCAGTCAGTGCAGCAAGGTGTAATACAAACTCTCCTATTACCCAGGCTATACACTCTCCTATTGCACCCTGTTCTCCTGTTATAGTGTAGATGATGCTTAACTATCCTTTCTGTTACCACTCCTGCACCCTGCTACTATCTTTTATGGTCTAACCTGTATGTCACCTATATATTTATTTCTAGGTCCCTCAACACTGTGCATTTATAATGTTATGTAACTGTTCATGTAATGTGCCTGGTTCACCAGCAGGTGGCAGAAAACATGACAGAACTGTATGTAGGTAGAATGGAGCGTTCTATTCCATTCTAACCCCCCATCTGTAGGAAAGTGGGCTAGTCCTATTTCCTGAAGGAAGGCTGGGGACCAGTTACAGTTGGTGTCTAGTTTACCCCCTGCAAGAGGAAGGGTGTACAGGGGCATGTCTCTGCTGGACGTGCCCACGCCAGCCAGAGCACCATAAGCTCTGCTGGCCAGGGAGGCTGAAGCATAGACGCCTTAGGAGCCAGGCGATTATTTCCTCGGCTGAAGCTAAGTCAGACTAAAGAAAGAAGTGCAGCATAAAGAAGAAGCCAAGTTATCCAGTCAGCTTGTCTGTACAGCAGAGTGAGAGAAAGATATAGCAGAGTTGAGTTTGCCTGCTAGTTTAATGCTACAGCCTGCTGGAACCAAGACAAAGCCTGTAAACTGTTTGAAAGAAACATTTATTCAAAGTAAAGCTGCCGTTTAACTTTATCTCAAGGTCTGGACTCAAGTTATTCCTTCCAATCCCTCAATTATTCCCCTTTTTACAGCTTCGTAGCCAAAGCCTGGGGTCCAGCCGTATCCAGGTAGGAGCACCGTTACACAATAAGAGACATTTATGCCGCACTACACCACTCGGCATTCCTACTAAACCTGGTATGCGACAGAGGGCCCTGGGGGGCGGTGCCCGTTGGACCTACACCTTGACTAATCTTTCACTGAACTTGTAAATAGTTTTTTTCAGCACAATGAAGTCTTTCCTAGCACTGTCCCTAGCGCCTGCTGACGTCTCTCCCTGCACTAAGTATACTGGAAAATGGCAGAATCCAAGATGGTTGAGGCTATTTATAGGGCTGTGACATCACAGGGCTGGCTGCTGATTGGCTGCATGCACTGCATTGTGGGTGATCCCTCGTTCCCAGAGTTCTTTGCTCCATGTCCTCACACGTGCAGCAGCCATTCGGCTTCGGTGCAAATTGAATTTTTCCTGAAATTCGGATTGAATTCCACTTCGTCAACTTCGATTCGCTCATCTCTAGGAATAATCAGTTACATGGACTCCAATGATGTTTGCAAGAGATTTTTATTAATTTTCTCAGAAGTTCATCTTTCTCCTCACTGTTATTTTGCTTTCATGATTCTATGTGACATTGTCTATTCTTAGTGACTCACGTCCTGTATTATACTCCGGAGCTGCACTCACTATTCTGCTAGTGGAGTCACTGTGTACATACATTACTTATCCTGTACTGATCCTGAGTTACATACTGTATTATACTCCAGAGCTGCACTCACTATTCTGCTGGTGGAGTCACTGTGTACATACATTACTTATCCTGTACTGATCCTGAGTTACATCCTGTATTATACTCCAGAGCTGCACTCACTATTCTGCTGGTGGAGTCAATGTGTACATACATTACTTATCCTGTACTGATCCTGAGTTACATCCTGTACTATACTCCAGAGCTGCACTCACTATTCTGCTGGTGCAGTCATTGTGTACATACATTACATTACTTATCCTGTACTGATCCTCAGTTACATCCTGTATTATACTCCAGAGCTGCACTCACTATTCTGCTGGTGGAGTCAATGTGTACATACATTACTTATCCTGTACTGATCCCGAGTTACATCCTGTATTATACTCCAGAGCTGCACTCACTATTCTGCTGGTGCAGTCACTGTGTACATACATTACTTATCCTGTACTGATCCTGAGTTACATCCTGTATTATACTCCAGAGCTGCACTCACTATTCTGCTGGTGCAGCCACTGTGTACATACATTACTTATCCTGAGTTACATCCTGTATTTCCTGTATTATACTCCAGAGCTGCACTCACTATTCTGCTGGTTGTTATTGGAAATATTAGGCAGGCTTGTGCACTTAGATTCCTAATAACTTAGTGAATTCCTTTAATCCAGGAAACAGGTATTTTTCTACATTAGATGATTATAAAGTCTGCGATAAACAACTCTATTCAAATCCCCCCATAAGGCACTGTACAACGAAAAAGTCTGAAATGTGAGATTTCTGTTCCGAAACCTATAAAGTTACAGATACATCAGACAGAGCAGAGCCTCTACGTTCATTTATACATTTTGCTGGTCGCTGAGGACACGTAGCTCGGTGGGAGGCAGCAGTGTTACTATTTACCTTATATTGAATGCCACATGAAAAATGTTAGAGCTAGGTCCTCAGGAATTAAAAGGGTCTATGATGTGGACACCACTAGCACCTTCTATGTTGTGGACACCACTAGCACCTTCTATGTTGTGGACACCACTAGCACCAGGGCCGGTGCCACCCATAAGTGTAACACCCCAGAGTTGTGTTACTAAACTCTTTTACCCCGCTACAATCTCTTAAGAGCATTTACATTGTCATCCCATGTAATTTCACATAATATCCCCACAAATGTGCATTGAAAACCTTGTTAATTGTATATTGTTGTCATTCTTCATGTTCACCAGCAGGTGGCAGCAATGTTCTGGCAAGGACTTAGTCAGTTTAGTGTTTCTAGACTGGAATAGTTCATTCCAGTTCAGCTCCCCCCTCTTTGAGCAAAGTGGGCTGTGCCCACATCCTGCCTCATGGGGAGAGAAGGAAGTTAGAGTTAGTGGGCTAGCCACCCGTGCTAGGGGAAGGCTGTGCGTGTAGGAGCTCCCAGATATAGGGAAGAAAGCCAGGATCTTGTCTCGGCTGAGACAATTGATCATCATCCCAATCCTGAGCCCTTCAGCCTCATTTGGAAGAAGCAAGCAGACAAACTCCAGTTCCAGGAAGAAGCATACCCTGTCAAGAGTACAGATCAGAGACCCAAGAGAAGCCATATTTCTCCTCAGCTAGTCCATCCCTAGACAGCAGAAGATATAAAGCGCAGAAGCCAAATTCCTGCCACATTATAGAGCTACTAAGCAGACGTCCTTTTCCTGCAAAAGCAGAAGATATATTCCTGCCACACATTGCCAATACCTGCTGGGACCAAAGACTAATGCTTTACCTTGCTTGTATGAAAGTTACCACCAGTAAAGACAAGTTTGAACTTTACCAAAGGTCTGGATCTCAATTTCTGCTGAAAATCCCTCTATTACTCCTACTAGCACCACACAATTTATTGCAAGTGAGCCAGGATCCAGCCGTACCCAGGTAGGAGACACCGTTGACACCATTACCACTACCACACATTGACATTACCCCACTCTGGCATTCCTAACCTGGTACGTGAGTTACAACACCTTAAAGGGCCCTGTGTTAGTACCCTGCGCACTCTGCAATTGGCATCACGAACAAACTATAGACTTTTATACCCCTATCCTGACCCACTGCATAATTTGGCGTCCGTGTAACTGTACCACGGTCCTGCTCATTGCATAAGCAAAGTAGGCCACTGCGTAGAGCGCACTCTTGCTGGGGGCGCCCGCGGTGGCCTACTTTGCTTATGGGTGGCACCGCCCTGCCTGCACAACTTCCCTGTCTCCTAGACGCAGTATGGGCTTTGTCCAGTAGAGGTCCCTGTTTCTTCTTGTGTCGCACTATACATACCTATCTGCCCGTAGCCCGCTCTCTCTGCTGTGTGTGAGGAGTCAGAGATACTTCCGCAGCGCAGCCAGCAGTCCATACCCCATAGAGACGGGGATGCCACAGGTTGCAGGGGTTGAGCAGTGGGCACCATGGCAGGGGAAAGCACCAGAGCGCTCATGTCAGGGTTCGTGTTTGGCGCCCTTGCCTTTCAGCATGTGAGCTCTGGCTCAGACACGGTAAGTAAGGCAGCAGGCTCCTGTGACAGGGGGAATAGGAGAGGACCCCTACTACTGTTTGTGGGTGTAGTGTGCCTCCATGTGTGCCATGGTCAGTTCTTCTATGTGCAGCTCAGTATGGTGCCCTACACCTGGCTTCACCTGGATTACATTGCGAGCTCAGTCCCTGTGGGAGGGGGCACATTCCTGTCCCGTGAAAAAGGGGCGGGTCATAGGCAATGGTCAATGGGCGGAATCAAGGGGGCGGCAAAATTAGCTTTTGCCTAGGGTGGCAAAAATCTTTGCACTAGCCCTGACTAGCACCTTCTATGATGTGGACACCACTAGCAGCTTCTATGATGTGGACACCACTAGCACCTTCTATCATGTGGACACCACTAGCACCTTCTATGATGTGGACACCACTAGCACCTTCTATGATGTGGACACCACTAGCACCTTCTATGATGTGGACACCACTAGCACCTTCTATGATGTGGACACCACTAGCACCTTCTATGATGTGGACACCCCTAGCACCTTCTATGATGTGGACAACACTAGCACCTTCTATGATGTAGCCAACACTAGCACCTTCTATGATGTGGACAACACTAGCACCTTCTATGATGTGGACACCACTAGCACCTTCTATGATGTGGACAACACTAGCACCTTCTATGATGTGGACAACACTAGCAGCTTCTATGATGTGGACATTAGCACTTTCTATGATGTGGACAACACTAGCACCTTCTATGATGTGGACAACATTAGCACCATCTATAATGTGGACACCACTAGCACCTTCTATGATGTGGACACCACTAGCACCTTCTATGATGTGGACACCACTAGCACCTTCTATGATGTGGACACCACTAGCACCTTCTATGATGTGGACACCACTAGCACCTTCTATGATGTGGACACCACTAGCACCTTCTATCATGTGGACACCACTAGCACCTTCTAGGATGTGGACACCACTAGCACCTTCTATGATGTGGACACCACTAGCACCTTCTATGATGTGGACACCACTAGCACCTTCTATCATGTGGACACCACTAGCACCTTCTAGGATGTGGACATCTCTAGCACCTTCTATTCTGTGGACACCACTAGCACCTTCTATCATGTGGATACCACTAGCACCTTCTATGATGTGGACACCACTAGCACCTTCTATGATGTGGACACTTCTAGCACCTTCTATCTGTCTGTTTATCATTGTTCTGCCTCCAGATGGCGACCTTCTGTCCAAATAAGTTGCCACCTGGTGGTTATATTAGAAAAAGCATTGTGTTTGAATTGAATTGAAAGCCTTGTAGTGTAACTCTTATGAGATGTCTCTGTGTCCTCCTAGAAGCTGCTCCATTTGTAGATTTATTGCTCACTGACTGACAGTTCATGATATTTCTCTGGCAGAAGATTGTATGACAGCAGAATGGATATTGACGCGTGTCTTCAGCCTCAGGTTTCAGCTGAAGAGATCTAAAATCTAAAGAAGCAATAAGTTAATAGACAAGTGCATTGGCTTGGAACCTGCTGGAGGATTCACCTGGCGGCTCTTCTCCAGGGACCTTGGCATATATCACGTCAAGATAATTTCACAGCTGATAAGTTTGTCTGAGGATCTTGGCCGGGAACATGAGAGCAGCTCAGAGAAGAGTCAAACACCATCTCCTAGACGTCTGTAGGACACGGATAAGGAATCAAAACTCAAGTGCAAAAAATCCTATCTGACATGTATGTGTCTGGTATAACAGGAGATGGCTGACACTCAGGGGGACAAAACTTAAAGGAGCACTCCACACACAGTCCTACACTGATGACCCCTCCCCATAGGAGACCAGTAATGATCAGACACAAAAACTGCAGAATATAAATCTATAAAAAAAAAAATTTCAACTTGTATCTCCCATCATGATACATCTTTTTCAACTGCCATTTTCATAGTTGCTTATTATCGTGGATGGAGTCTAGTTGCCACATGACTTTATGCAAATCTAAACATCTGTGCAAGCAAAAAAACTCATAAGAAGGTGGAGCCTGACACCTGATAGCTGCTATTAAAAGGGGGGTGTCATCCACTAGCTGCTACAATGTATAAACCAGCCTGTAACCATGTGTACAGTGGACACTTGTAGTGCCCTGGAGCAGAGATACTGTAAAGTCTGGACATTTGCCTGTTTCTCCTATGCAATGTTATAAACGTCTTACTTTATTTTACTTGAAAGGGTTAACGTGCACTGTTTAACTGCATTTTATATGTATGGTGTGATATATATCCTGTTCATTTGCACATCACTGTGGAAAGGGTTAATGAATACTGAGAGACTTTTGGGACTTTGAATAAGAAGCTGGTAATTTTCCACAGCTGCCATAGGGTTTAAAGAAGATTCTGTTTTTTGAGGGAAAAAGCCAGACTTGTTTACCACCAAAACCAGACAGACTGACCTTGTGACTGTCTGGTTTAGCTCTGTTAGGAAACTTGTTTTTGTCTGGAAAAACTGCTGTGTCATTGCCATTGAGTATCATTGAAGCTCTAATGTAAGTCTGTGAGAGACGGAAAGTGTAACATTGTATCTGTTTGTGCTGAGTCTCTCCACTCCACCCCTACCACTAAAAGGTTCCAGTCCAGCTAGAAACTGTATATAAGGAGAGCAGTCAGAGCCCCTAGTGTGTTGCAGTTAGGGAATAGTGCTTGGAGGGGGAGACTCTGCCAGACTACTGAGTGACCAGAAGAAGATGCTGAGATGGGGGCACTGTGCCACAGACCATGGGTCACCAACACTGTGACAAAGGAGCAACCTGGACTACTGAGCTACAGACCGTGGGCTTCCAGCCCTCTAAAAAATAGAGAGACAGCTAGCTCAGGCCTTTTCTCAGCACAGAACCTTCTTCTGCCAGAAGCTGCTCAGTGCACTGCCTGTATTGTTTTGCATCTGAATTCCTCCAGTAAAGAAGCCCCCTGGTTACTGCAGACCCTGACTCTCTGGACTTATTTCCCATTGGGGTGCACCACGCCTTACCATCTCTTCCGGAGAGCAGCAACACCTGGTGACACCTCGACGGTGCCCGGGGAACCCAGCATAGCTTTGGGCCACCCCAAACCCGGCCACTGCACAGTAAATACTGTTAATCAGTATTCATACAGCCATTCTGAACCACAAAAGCTTACAATCTAAAGAGACACTTGAATGCAAGGATTGTGCAGAATTTGTATGTAGATACAGGTGAATATATCTCATGGCTCACCATTACTGGCGAATTGTTGGGGAGGCAGCAGCATGCATTGAAAATGAAGGCCCCGGGCCCCTCACCCTCTCCTTATACGGGGGTCTTCAGCTGTTTATATCCGTCCTTGCAGCACATGGTGGGGAGGTAATGAGGCAGAACAGAGCCGGTCCCATCACCTACTGACTTCTAGGTGGCAGTGTTGTGGGCATGCTCCATGAACTGTGCAGGGAGAAGCACTGGATAAAATATGACATCATCTATTGTAATTGGTGTGATCCGCAGGTATCTGCATAGAGGTCTTACCCGTCATTGTAATCCTGCCTGTGATGATAATAAGATGACTGCTTAGAAGTCAGCGGTCACTGTGTAGGATTTCAGTTTTGTTTATAATAGATGGTGACTAGTGATGTCGCGAACATAAAATTTTCCGTTCGCGAACGCCGAACGCGAATTTCTGCAAATGTTTGCGGACCGGGCGAACCGCCATAGACTTCAATAGGCAGGCGAATTTTGAAACCCACAGGGACTCTTTCTAGCCACAGTAGTGATGGAAAAGTTGTTTCAAGGGGACTAACACCTGGACTGTGGCATGCCGGAGTGGGATCCATGGCAAAACTCCCATGGAAAAATACGTAGTTGACGCAGAGTCGGGTTTTAATCCATAAACGGCATAAATCACCTAACAATCCAATTTTTTTTTTTGAACAACGTGGTTTAAAACATCCAGTGAGTGTATACGATCAGGTATGATGTTGTATCGATCAGGTAGTGTAAGGGTTACGCACACTTCACAGACATTGACAGACCAAATTCCCCTTTTAATGCACCGCAAACAACCGCAAACAGTCCATTTGCCAAACCGCAAACTCCCCATTTGCACAAGGTTGGATACCAAGCTAGCCATGTCCCGTCGATGTCATAGAAGGTTTCTTCCTCCACCCAGCCACGTACAACACCAAGGGTCCCCGAAAGGTGAATTGAATTGATTTTTCGAACGGGGAGATGGTTAAAAAAACGCTGGCTCCCTCCCCTTTGTTTGAATCCACGGTCACTGCGTCTGCGCCGTGCAATTTACTGCCCCACCCGATATGAGTGGTATTTTCTGTAGTTCTCTTCTCATCAGTTTAATCCCTGTTGCGTCCCATATCGACTGCCTTCACAGTGACAGACCAAACTCTGATACACCAAACTGAATTGATTTTAGGAACCGGGAGATGGAAAAAGCAGCTTGGTCGGTCCTCTTACTCCCAAGTTGGGGCACTGCGCGTGCACGGAGCAATGTGCTGTGACACCCGATATGAGTGGTGTCTTAACTAGTACTATTCCTATCAGTTTAATCCCTGTTACGTCCCCTATCCGGGGACGTGTGTCGAATTGATTAACCATTGTCGAATTAACGAACCATTACGACATCCTGAAATAATTTAGTTCTGAGCTCTGTACTTGCTTTGTATTGGAATTGATGGGGATTTTTTAAATTGTCTGCATTATTTCTAATAAACTATTAAGAGACTTTATTATGATTTTTTTATTTTATGTATTAACACACACGGGCTTGCAAATGGGATTAGATCACAGAAAAAGATTAAATAGATTTTTTTTTATCTGCGAGGTATTTTCTGTCACCCCCTGTATGAATGGTGTGCACACAGTACTGTCTGTGACTGAGCCTGCAGCCTCTCACACACGGGCAGGCAACAGCAATATATGTACCATATTTTTCGCTTTATAAGACGCACTTTTCCCCCCCCAAAAGTGGGGGGAAAATGGCAGTGCGTCTTATAAAGCGAACACTGCCATGTTTACTTTGCTGACGCTGATACATCGCAAGCCGCAATGTATCAGAGGGGTGGGAGGAGGGGACGGAGGCTGGCAACACTCGCGGCGGGGCCCGATGCAGTCACTGTACTGTAATACATCGGGCCCCGCTCACGGTAATTATCACATGTAAAGTCTATAATCTTCAAGCAGTGTCTCTGCTTTAAACTAGGGCAATCCTCTGTAGTGTAACTCACTATGAAAGCGGCAGGCAGAGCGGCAGCGTAACCTCGCGATTCTCACTCATTCATGAGAAGGAAGTGGGAGGAGCGTGAATGAGTGAGAATCGCGAGGTTACGCTGCCGCTCTGCCTGCCGCTTTCATAGTGAGTTGCACTACAGAGGATTGCCCTAGTTTAAAGCAGAGACACTGCTTGAAGATTATAGACTTTACATATGAAAACGGCTTCATTACACTCTGCTTTCTTCTATACCAGTACTCACTATGAAAGCAGCAGTCCGGCCAGCACGTGACGTCACTCACTTCATTAATGAAGCTGGCAGGAGCGTGACTGACTGAGTGAGTGACGTCACGTGCTGGCCGGACTGCTGCTTTTATAGTGAGTACTGGTATAGAAGAAAGCAGAGCCATTAAAAGATTTTACATATAAAGTCTACTGTGTGCCCTGAGGTGTAATGGGGGTCACTATTCACACAGGGACAATATACTGTGACACATAAGATCATCTTATGCTGGTCACAGTATCATATGTGTCACAGTATATTGTCCCTGTGTGAATAGTGACCCCCATTACATAAGATGCTATATATGATGCTACATCCCCCGTAGTAGTGCGTCACCCACAGGTCCCCCCATAACAGTGCGTCATCCACAGGTCCCCCCATAACAGTGCGTCACCCACAGGTCCCCCCATAACAGTGCGTCACCCACAGGTCCCCCCATAACAGTGCGTCACCCACAGGTCCCCCCATAACAGTGCGTCACCCACAGGTCCCCCCATAACAGTGCGTCACCCACAGGTCCCCCCATAACAGTGCGTCATCCACAGGTCCCCCCATAACAGTGCGTCACCCACAGGTCCCCCCATAACAGTGCGTCATCCACAGGTCCCCCCATAACAGTGCGTCACCCACAGGTCCCCCCATAACAGTGCATCACCCACAGGTCCCCCCATAACAGTGCGTCACCCACAGGTCCCCCCATAACAGTGCGTCACCCACAGGTCCCCCCATAACAGTGCGTCACCCACAGGTCCCCCCATAACAGTGCGTCACCCACAGGTCCCCCCATAACAGTGCGTCACCCACAGGTCCCCCCATAACAGTGCGTCACCCACAGGTCCCCCCATAACAGTGCGTCACCCACAGGTCCCCCCATAACAGTGCGTCACCCACAGGTCCCCCCATAACAGTGCGTCATCCACAGGTCCCCCCATAACAGTGCGTCACCCACAGGTCCCCCCATAACAGTGCGTCATCCACAGGTCCCCCCATAACAGTGCGTCACCCACAGGTCCCCCCATAACAGTGCATCACCCACAGGTCCCCCCATAACAGTGCGTCACCCACAGGTCCCCCCATAACAGTGCGTCACCCACAGGTCCCCCCATAACAGTGCGTCACCCACAGGTCCCCCCATAACAGTGCGTCACCCACAGGTCCCCCCATAACAGTGCGTCACCCACAGGTCCCCCCATAACAGTGCGTCACCCAAAGGTCCCCCATAACAGTGCGTCACCCACAGGTCCCCCCATAACAGTGCGTCACCCACAGGTCCCCCCATAACAGTGCGTCACCCACAGGTCCCCCCATAACAGTGCGTCACCCACAGGTCCCCCCATAACAGTGCGTCACCCACAGGTCCCCCATAACAGTGCATCATCCACAGACCATCATTAGTTCAAAACCCCTCCAAAAGCACACCTTTTGGTTAAAAAAAATTTTTTCTTATTTTCCTCCTCAAAAATCTAGGTGCGTCTTATCATCAGGTGCGTCTTATAAAGCGAAAAATACGGTATATATAAAAAGAAGCAGACTGATGTACCAGCCCTGAAAAGGGCTTTTTGGGGTGCTGTCTGGACGCTGTCCTTCCAGCAGATGAGTCTGTGGACACAGAACACGGCCCTAGATTACGCTTTCCCTATTAGATCAGCAGCAGCAGCACTGTCCCTCCTCTCACTGAGAATGCAGATTCCGAATGAATCTAAAATGGAGGCTGTCCTGGAGGTGGGAGGGTCTGGGAGGGAGGGTCTGCTGCTGATTGGCTGGAATGTGTCTGCTGACTGGGAGGTACAGGGTCAAAGTTTACTCAATGATGATGTATAGGGGGCGGACCGAACATCGCATATGTTCGCCCGCCGCGGCGAACGCGAACGCGCTATGTTTGCCGGGAACTATTCGGGCCATCTCTAATGGTGACATGGATTAAAAAAAATAAAAATAAAACTGAAAATGACAGATTTTTCCCTGGTAAGAGTCTCCTCGCGTCTGAGTGGAAAGTACTCGCCAACCTCTTGCATTTAGAAGACATATATTTTTAAGTTTTCAGTGTAACAAAAGAACTTATTATTCAATTGAAGATGATCGCTATTTTCCGTGCAGCTTGAAGAGTAGAATCTGCTCCAGCAGGAGGCTCTCCGACCTCACAGGACTGCGGAAGAGCAACAGAGTCCAATATGTAAAACTCAACAGCTCCACCTGCTGCTACAGTCCTGTCATTGCAAAAGAGCAGCTCTTTTATTTTCTATATTTTATTATCTATTTAATATCTATCTCTATTTTCTATCTATAATCTATCTATTATCTATCTATTATCTATGTATTATCTATCTATCATCTATCTATCTATCTATCTATCTATCTATCTATTATCTATTATATATCTATTATCTATTATCTATCTATTATCTATTATCTATCTATCTATTATCTATCTATTATCTATCTATCTATCTATCTCATATCTATCTCATATCTATCTATCTATCTATTATCTATTATCTATCTATCTATCTATCTATCTATCTCCTATCTATCATCTATCTATTATCTATTATCTATCTATTTCATATCTATCTATTATCTATCTATCTATTATCTATCTATCTATCTATCTATTATCTATCTATCTATCTATCTATTATCTATCTATCTATCTATCTATCTCCTATCTATCATCTATCTATCTATTATCTATCTATCTATCATCTATCTATCTATTATCTATCTATCTATTATCTATCTATCTATCTATCTATCTATCTCATATCTATCTATCTATCTATCTCATATCTATCTATTATCTATCTATCTATTATCTATCTATTATCTATCTATCTATCTATCTATCTATCTATCTATCTATCTATCTCATATCTATCTCCTATCTATCTATCTATCTATCTATCTATCTATCTATCTATTATCTATCTATCTATCTATCTATCTATCTATTATCTATCTATCTATCTATTATCTATCTATCTCATATCTATCTATTATCTATTATCTATCTATTATCTATCTATCTATCTATCTCATATCTATCCATTTATCTATCTATCTATCTATTACCTATCATCTATTATCTATCTATCTATCTATTATCTATCTATTATCTATTATCTATCTATCTATCTCATATCTATCTCCTATCTATCTATCTATCTATCTATCTATCTATCTATCTATCTATCTATTATCTATCATCTATTATCTATCTATCTATCTATCTATCTATCTATTATCTATCTCATATCTATCTATTATAGGAAACTATTTAACAGTATCCTGAACCAGAGAATCCTCGGCTTTCTCACCCAGCACAATGTACTCAGTAAAAGCCAAACCCCCGCACCACAGGCCACGTCTACACCCTGCACCGCTCATCCAGAGCCATGTCCACAACACAAAGCAGGGAAAGATATACGCTTGGTTTGTGGACTTCAAAACGGCCTTTGACTCGGTGCGGCACCCAGGATTGCTCCTGAAGCTATTGGAGAGCGGAATAGGAGGAAAGACATACAACGTCATCAAAAGCTCCTACACCGAGAACCGATGCAGCGTGAAGGTAAATGGGAGGAGGACGGCTTATATCCGGCAGAGCCAAGGAGTTAGACGGGGCTGCAGCCTCAGTCCAACTCTCTTCAACATTTACATCAACGAGCTGACGGCGGCTCTGGAGTCCTCCTCATCACCAGGTCTCACCCTCTGGAGTCCTCTTCATCACCAGGTCTCATCCTCCATGACACTGAGGTGAAATTTCTCCTGCATGCGGATGACCTTCTCCTACTATCACCTAATTCAGCACCACATGGACCCTTCCCATCAATTTAAAAAAGACTAACACTGTGGTGTTCCAGAGAAGGAAAACAAAGTCAGCCAGGCCCCCGACCTTCACGCTACACAACAGCCCTCTTACAGCCACCAACAGGTACACCTACCTGGGCCTGATAATTGACCAAACTGGGAGCTTCAAAGACAAAGCATGCAAAGACAAAGACAAAGCATGCAAGACCTTCTGTAACATCCCAGAGTATGTCACTAAAACTCTGTCTTCCCTGCTACAACATGTTGAGTGTATTGTCCCTTATTTTGTGTAATCTAACTGTGCATTGATGTATTTCCAGGCTTGTATTGTATATTTGCTGTAATTCTCAATGTACACCAGGAGGTGGCAGCAATATGTAAGCAGACCATGGTTAGTTAATAGATCTAGACTGGAATAGACCATTCCAGGCTAGCCCCCCCTTTCTGAGAAGGAGTGGAATGTTCCCACATCCTACTTCAGGGAGAGGAAGGAAAGTTCTAGGCAGTGTGTAACCAGCCCTCCTGCTGGGGTAGGCTGTGTTAGTAGGAGCTCCCAGAAACAGGGATCCCAACAAAGGATTCAAGCCTCGGCTGAGGCCCAAGATCAACCTTCCCAGCCTGAGTCCCTTACCTCAGCTGTGGACAGAGAAAGCAGCCATCCACAGAACTATCAGATCTCCAGGAAGAAGACACCATACCCTGCGAGCAGTCCTGTAAGTAAAGATCCTAAGACAAAGAGAAGATAAGTACCTCACCAGCTAGTCAGACCCATATCAAGCAGACTAAAGACAGAGCAGAAGATAGATACCTGCCAGATTCTAATAGGCGTATGATCAGATGCAGAATACTTATAAATTCCTGCCACATATTGCCAAAACCTGCTGGGACCCTAGACTATTGCTGTACACTGTATGGATCAAAGCTGCATAACACCAAGTAAAGACAAGTTGGACCCTATTATCTGTGTGGATTTCCATCATTCCTCAGTTACTCCTATTAACAACACTCATTTTGTTGCATGTGAGCCAGGATACAGGAGTCCAGCCGTACCAAGGTAGGAGACACCGTTGACACAATACAGAGACATTGTCCCCCTCTGGCATTCCTTACCTAGTACGTGAGCTATAACATCTTAAAGGGCCCT
The DNA here is from genome assembly GCF_905171765.1 of Bufo bufo. Classification (NCBI taxonomy): domain Eukaryota; kingdom Metazoa; phylum Chordata; class Amphibia; order Anura; family Bufonidae; genus Bufo; species Bufo bufo. The sequence goes on from NC_053396.1 coordinate 226,430,999, forward strand.
GCTACAGTACCTGCACAAGCTGCAACTGGCGTCACAAACTTAGTTACATATAAACTGACCCACTGACCCAGTGTCCTGCTCAATGCACTTCTACAACATCAGAAGACGACTGTACCACCTCAAAGCACCCGTGAGGGTCTGGCTAAAAATCTTTGACTCCATCATTGCACCAATCCTCCTGTATGGCAGTGAAGTCTGGGGCCCTCACACGTACCCCAGCCCGACCAGATAATCACCCCTCACCACCTCACAAAAGCCGGGATCAGGAACACAGTAAACAAGAGACAAGAGGAATACGTCAGTGAATGGAGGAAGGAGGTGAGAGCATCCCAGAAGCTGACGGTGTACCAGAGCCTGCAGAGAGACTACAAACTGGGCCCATATCTGGAGAAACTAGGGAACCCCAGAGACCGGAAACATCCTGAGCCACTACAGACTGAGCGCCCCCAGCCGGACGGCATCGACAGAGCTACATCCCAAGAGAAAGCAGACTGTGCCTGCAGTGCCCCCTGGAGGCGGTGGAGGATGAGGCCCACTTCCTGATATACTGTCCCAAATACTCAGCAGCGAGGGACATCCACTTTAGGAGACTGTCTGATCTCTGCCCAGACATCAGCTCCATGGAGGAGGAAGAGACGCTGCCCATCCTGCTGGGAGAGGAAGAGAACACCGTGGACACAGCAGCACAATATATCCGTGCCTGCCACAGACTGAGAGGAGCCTGATATGCCATGGACTCCGATACCCTGACCCAGGGTTAGGGTTGAGCGAACCCGAACTGTAAAGTTGGGGTTCGTACCGAACTTTAGGATTTTTGGACCCCGAACCCGAACATTTTCGTAAAAGTTCGGGTTCGGGTTTGGTGTTCGGCGCTTTTTGAAAGGCTGCACAGCAGCCAATCAACAAGCGTCATACTACTTGCCCCAAGAGGCCATCACAGCCTTGCCTACTATTGGCATGGCCGTGATTGGCCAGAGCAGCATGTGACCCAGGCTCTATATAAGCTGCAGTCACGTAGCGCTGCCCGTCACTCTGCTGTTACTAGTGTAGGGAGAGGACGCTGCTGGACTGGTGATTTCAGGGAGAGAATAGGACAGAATCTAACTCAGCGATCTACAGACAAATAGTTGTGTGGGTGAAGGGCACAATAGTTTTACCCTGCCCTGAGGCCATTGACCAAAAATACTAACTTTTAGAATTCTGTTAGTTAGGTGGGCGGCGGCGGCGACCATTGTATGCATGCTCAGTGCACCAGCGCTGCATCTGAGCTTTTGGGACATTGCAAATCACCATTTTTTTGGGGCAATCTACAACATCTGTATTAGTCAGTGTGCAATTTAAGCTAGAAATACACCCATCATTTTCTGGGGTTTGAAAAACACACTTATTTGACAAAAAACACTATTTTCAGGCCTTGCAGCATCAGCACGTGTGAGATTACAGGCTTATATACTGCTGTCAAATTCAGTTGTTAAACAAACAGTCATTTATTTGGGCTCCAAAAATGTAGTTGGCAGCCTTTGATGCAGATGTCATTGTGAGATACACCCTTAATACATTTGGGTTACATTCAGAGATTTTAAATTCAGGCCTACACTGGTTCAAACCTTGTGAGATACCCCCTCTACATACAGGGGTTTGAATTAGGCATTTGAAATACAGCCATTTTGTGCAAAGAAATCTTTAATTTTGCCCTAGTCTGGTTCAGGCCGTGTGAGATACACCCTTTACATACTGTCGTTCTATTCTACTATTAATTAAACACCCATTTAGGGCAAGATCCTAAATTTGAGAAATATGAGGAGAGCGTCAAATAAGGGACGTGGCCCAGGTCGTGGCGCTGCTGGTGGAGCTCCTGTTGCAGGGAGAGGACGTGGTCGATCTGTGATGCCAGCTACACGCACAAGTGAAACCCCTTCCTCAGGTGCGAGTAGGCGACAGAACCTGCAGCGGTATTTGGTCGGGCCTAATGTGGCTCTACGAATGGTGAGGCCTGAACAAGTACAGGCAATAGTATATTTGGGTTTTTGACAGTGGATCCAGTTCCTTCACATTGTCTCCCACCCAGTCTCCTTCTGAAAGACCACAGTTGGCACCTGCAGCCGATGTCCATCAGTCTTTCACCTCACCCCCTTGCAGATCAGCCAAGCAGTCTGAGCCCCAAGTCATGCAGCAGTCTCTTCTGCTTTTTGATGACTCTGCTGATGGGGGTTCCCAGGGCCATCCACCTAGCCCTGCCCCAAAAGTGGAAGAGATTGAGTGCACCGATGCCCAACCACTTATCTGTCAGGATGAGTACATGGGAGGACCATCGCAGCACGTCTCGGATGATGACGAAACACAGGTGCCAACTGCTGGGGCTTTCTGCAGTGTGCAGACCGACAAGGAGGGCAGGGGTGAAGACTGGGTGGAAGATGATGTGGAGGACGATGAGGTCCTCGACCCCACATGGAATCAAGGTCATGCGAGTGACCTGTGTAGTTCGGAGGAAGAGGTGGTGGTCGCACAGAGCCACCAGCACAGCAGAAGAGGGAGCAGGGTGCAAAAGCGGAGCGGCCGTCCCCTAGACAGTACGCCTCCTACTGCCCACCGCAGCAAGAGACCGAGCACACCAAAGCCAGCTACAAGGAGTTCCCTGGCGTGGCAGTTCTTCAGACAAAGTGCTGACGAGAAGACACGAGTGGTTTGCACGCTGTGCAATCAGAGCCTGAAGCGAGGCATAAACGTTCTCAACCTGAGCACAACCTGCATGACCAGGCATCTAAGTGCAAAGCACGGGCTGCAGTGGAGAAGACACCTCAAAAACCAAGAAAGGTCTCTGACTCCTCCTGCTTCCTCTTCTGCTGCAGTCGTGGCCTCTTCATCCACCTCTGGAGTGACAGTGCCACCTGCCACCCTGCAAACAGGGGATCTGCCAGCAACACCACCACCTGGGTCACCAAGCATCTCCACAATGTCCCACGGAAGCGTTCAGCTCTCCATATCCCAAACGCTGGAGAGGAAGAGGAAGTACCCCCCTACCCACCCGCGATCCCTGGCCCTGAATGCCAGCATTTCTAAATTACTGGCCTTTGAAATGCTGCCATTCCGTCTGGTGGAGACGGATAGTTTTAAAGGCCTTATGGCGGTGGCTGTCCCACATTACGTCGTGCCCAGCCACCACTACTTTTCCAGGCGAGCCATCCCTTCCCTGCACAACCAAGTGGGGGACAAAATCAGGTGTGCACTGCGCAACGCCATCTGTGGCAAGGTGCACCTGACTACGGATACGTGGACCAGTAAGCACGGTCAGGGACGTTATATCTCCATAACAGCACACTGGGTAAATGCAGTGGCGGCTGGGCCTGAGGCGGGTAGCAGTTTGGCGCATGTCCTTCCACCACCGAGGATTGCAGGGCGCTTCAGTTTGCCTCCTGTTGCTTCCTCCTCCTACTCCGCTTCCTCATCCTCTACCGGCTCCTCATCCGGTCAGCGTAACCCCTTCACCACCAACTTCAGCACAGCCAGGGGGAAACGTCAGCAGGCAGTTTTAAAACTGATATGTTTGGGGGACAAACCCCACACTGCGCAGGAGCTGTGGACGGGCCTTGAACAACAAACCGACGAGTGGTTGCTGCCAGTCAGCCTCAAGCCCGGCCTGGTGGTGTGCGATAATGGGCGAAATCTCGTAGCAGCTCTGGGACTAGCCGGTTTGATGCACATCCCTTGCCTGGCGCATGTGCTGAATTTGGTGGTGCAGAGATTCCTTAAAAATTACCCCGACATGTCAGAGCTGCTGCATAAAGTGCGGGCCGTCTGTGCGCGCTTTAGGCGTTCTCACCCTGCTGCTCGGCTGTCTGCTCTACAGCGTAACTTCGGCCTTCCCGCTCACCGCCTCATATGCGACGTGCCCACCAGGTGGAACTCCACCTTGCACATGCTGGACAGACTGTGCGAGCAGCAGCAGACGATAGTGGAGTTTCAGCTGCAGCACGCACGGGTGAGTCGCTCTGCGGAACAGCAACACTTCACCACCAATGACTGGGCCTCCATGCGAGACCTGTGTTCCTTGTTGCGCTGTTTCGAGTACTCCACCAACATGGCCAGTGCCGATAACGCCGTTCTCAGCGTTACAATACCACTTCTATGACTCCTTGAAAAAACACTTAGGGCGATGATGGAAGAGGAGGTGGCCAGGGGGAGGAGGAGGAAGAGGGGTCATTTCGTAGGGTTTCCGGTCAGTCATTCCCAAGTGGCCCCGAGGGTGGGTTCCTGCACCCACAAACGCCAGGTACACAATTGTCCAGCCAGGGAACTGTTCTGGAGGATGAGGAGGAGGAGGAGGAACCGTGTTCACAGCAGGGTGGCACCCAGACCAGCTAATGGCCATCACTGGTGCGTGGCTGGGGGGATACAGAGGACACAGACGATACACCTCCCACAGAGGACAGCTTTTCGTTCTGGGCAGCCTGGCACACATGAGTGATTACATGCTGCAATGTCTCTGCAACGACCGCAGAGTTGCCCACATTCTAACTTGTGCTGACTACTGGGTGGCCACGCTGCTGGATCCCCGTTACACGGACAACGTACCGTCCTTAATTCCGTCACTGGAGCGTGATCGTAAGATGCGCGAGTACAAGCGCACGCTGGTAGACGCGCTGCTGGTGGCATTACTACCTGACAGCGGGGGCACAGTGGAAGCACAAGGCGAAGGCAGAGGAAGAGGTCGCCAACGCAGCTGGGGCACCGCCAGCACCTGAGAAGGAAGGGTTAGCATGGCCGACATGTGGAAAAGCTTTGTCAGCGCACCACAACAACCAGCACCACCAGCTGATATGGAAGGTCTTAGCGGGAGGCAGCATTTCACCAACATGGTGGAGCAGTATGTGTGCACACGCCTACACGTACTGAATGACGGGTCTGCCCCCTTCAACTTCTGGGTCTCCAAATTGGGCACATGTCCTGAGCTTGCCCTTTACGCCTTGGAGGTGCTGGCCTGCCCTGCAGCCGGTGTATTATCTGAACGTGTGTTTAGCACGGCAGGAGGCGTCATCACAGACAAGCGCAGCCGCCTGTCTACAGCCAACATGGACAATCTCACGTTCATTAAAATGAACCAGGCCTGGATCCTTCAGGACTTGTCTGTACCTTGTGCAGAATAGACATGTATACCGGCACTAAGCAGCCATTGTTATACTGCAGCACAATTGCTCATTGTTGTATTTTGGATATTTCACACTCTTTTGGAGTGTACCTTAATTTTACAAAATTAAATTAAAACCAAAAACCTGTGTTGGCTATCTCATCCTCCTCCACCGCCACTTCCACCTACTCCGCTACGTCCACCGCCTCCTCAACCTCCTACTCCATGTGGAACTCCACCTCATAAATCCATAGTTTTTTTGTACGTGTTTTATTTTATATTATTTCATACTTTGTCATTTAGTTTTTCGGGTGAAATTCACTAATTTTGGTGTGTATAGTACCACTGCTATACCTAGTGGAACGTTAAAAAAATAAAATAAAATTGTCAGTTTCATTTTATGGCGAAATTAACACATTTTTGGGTGTATAGTACCACTGCTATACCCTAGTAGGCCGGTTAAAAAATAAATAAATTGTCAGTTACATTTTTTTGTGGAATTTACCAATTTTTGGGTGTAATATACCTTCCTCTACCTAGTTGACAGCCTAATAAATTTCAATATTTTTTCTGTTACATTCTTGGGTTGACATTATACAATTTTAGACTTGAATAAACACCTGCTCTGCAGATAGGTGACGGGGAATACAATTGTATATATTATTCAGTAATTAATACGCGCCACATCCTTACATTCAATGCTTAAACTTTGAAAAGTTGTCACACTTTTACGCTTTAATAATTTCTCCCATATTTCAACTCTAATTTTAAATTTAATAAAATGAATCCCCCCTTGGATGTGGTCTCTCTTTCTCACGCTCCCTCTCCGGCTTGGAACCCTGATTCCCCGCCACCCGTAATCACCATGGTAGGCGCAGAAAAGAACATCGAAAGTTGATAGAGCAGATTTAAAATTGGATGGTGAACATCACGGGGACGTGCGACATGGTGGGGCAGTAAGTGTGCACACGCCTACACGAACTGACTGACAGGGGTCAGCCCCTGCAACTTCTGGGTCTCCAAATTGGGCACATGGCCTGAGCTTGCCCTTTACCCCTTGGAGGTGCCGGCCTGCCCTGCAGCCGGTGTATTGTCTGAACGTGTGTTTAGCACGGCTGGAGGGGGTTATCACAGGTTATATTTACCAATGTTTTGGGGTGTACCCTAATTTTAAAAATAAAATTTTAAACCAAAAAGCAGTGTAGGCTACCTCCTCCTCCACCGCCGCTTCCACCGCCTCCTCAACCTCCTACTCCATATGGACCTCGTCCTCCTAGATCAAGATTATTTTTTTTTATTTTTACGTATTTTATGTTATTTAAAGTCATTTCCCTATCCAAATTTGCTTGCAGAGCACTTGCCATGCTCTCAACCACATTTTGACGCCCTTTGCAGCCCTCTAGCCCTTTCCATGACATTTTTACAGCCATTTTAGTTCTCAAAAGTTTGGGTCCCCATTGACATCAATGGGGTTCGGGTTCGGAGTCAAGTTTGGGTCCCGAACTCGAACTTTTTTCCGAAGTTCGGCTGAACCCGTCGAAACCGAACATCCAGGTGTCTGCTCAACTCTATCTATAATTAACCCCTTAAGGACTTAGGACGTACCGGTACGTCCTAACTTTAAAACTACATTGCGGCGCGGTGGGGGTTAATCGGAACAGGATGTCCGCTGAAATCATTCAACGTCATGTGACCCCCCCCCCCCCATATCGGCGATCGCAGCAAACCGCAGGTCAATTCAGACCTGCGGTTTGCTGCGTTTCCGGTACATTCGGGTTTTCGGTGACCCGATGAACCGGAAAAGGACGGTGATCGGTGGTGTGATTACATACCACCAATCACAGTCCCAACATTTGGTGGAGGCTGTGCTGGCCCTGGTGCTGATTGGTGCGGGGAGAGAGGAACTCCCGGCGCTCCTCTCTCCCCTCCTCTTCCTGCTGCTGCTCCTGCACCGTCCTGCACCGTTCTGCACCAGCTCCTGCGAACCCCCCGTTGGCACCCATCACCCTCCTGCACCCATCACCCTCCAGGTAGGTTAGGGTCAGTGAGGGAGAGGCACGATTAGGCAGGGATAGAAGGGAGAGCTAGTTAGGGGGGGGAATAAACTTTATCTGATTTATTGTCTCTGGTGGTTGGGGTCCACAGCTGTGAGACCCTAGACCCACCCAGGAGTGCTTCCACTTGCCCCCCCCATCCCCCCATGGGCATACGCCCAGCTTGCCTCCGACTCTGAGAGCCCCAGTGAGGATGAGGATGACCCCACATTCTTCTTGTCATCCGCATCCTCCTCATCATCATCTGATGACGATGAGCCCCCAAGGCAGCGGAGACGCCGCCAGGCGGAGCCAGGGGCCCCACATGCTAGGGACCCTGTGGCCCACACCTAAATTTTTTGAATTCCCAACAGTCCCCTAGACTAGAGAACATAAAAAACTATAGCTCTCAGACTTTGGAGACACGGAAACAATTTTTTTTTCCAAAAATATTAGTTTTAGTGCAGGCATCCTCAAACTGCGGCCCTCCAGATGTTGTAAAACTACAACTCCCAGCATGCCCAGACAACCTACAGCCATCAGCAGCGCATGGTGGGAATTGTACAACATCTGAAGGGTCGCAGTTTGAGGATGCCTGCTTAGTGTCTCCAAAGTCTGAGAGCCATACATATTGGGCATCGCCGCGTCTGTAAAAATCTTCTCTATAAAAATAACATTTAACCCAACCCCCCCCCGGATGAACAGTGTTAAAAAAAAAAAAGTGTAAAAAAAAGCAATTTTTTGTCACCTAACATCACAAAAAGTGTAATAGCGAGCGATCAAAATGTCATATGCACCCCCAATTAGTGCCAATAAAACCGCCATCTCATCCCACAAAAAACGAGCCCCTACATTAGATAGTCGCCAAACAAAAAAAAACAAAAACTGTAGCTCCCAGGCTATGGAGATACTAAAATAATTTTTTTTTTGTTCCTAAAATGATAATATAGTGTAAAATCTAAATAAATTTTAAAATGTAGATATATTAGGTATTGCCGCGTCCGTAAGAATCTTCCCTATAAAAATAACATTTGACCAAACCCCTCGGATGAACAGCGTTAAAAATATAAAATAACAACTGTGCCAAAACACCAATTTTTTGGCAAAATTTCCATTTGAATCCTTTTTTTCCGGTAATAAAGCAAGGGTTAACAGCCAAACAAAACTAAATATTTATGGCCCTGATTCTGTAGTTTGCAGAAACACCCCATATGTGGTCGTAAATGGCTATATAGCCGCACGGCAGGGCGCAGAAGGAAAGGAATGCCATTTGGTTTCTGGAAGGCAGATCTTGATGGACTGTTTTATTTACACCACGTCCCATTAGAAGCCTCCCCTGATGTAGCCTAGGATAGAAACTCCAAAAAAGTGACCCCATCTAAGAAACTACACCCCTCAAGGTATTCAAAAGTTACTTTACAAACTTTGTTAACCCTTTAGGTGTTCCACAAAACTTAATAGCGAATGTAGAAACAATTTTAGAATTTACATTTTTTGTTACCTTGCCTCAAAAAAGTGTAATATAGAGCAACCAAAAATCATATTTACCCTAAAATAGTCCCAAAACAACAACCACCTGATCCCGTAGTTTCCTAGATGGGGTCACTTTTATGGAGTTTCTACTCTAGGGGTGCATCAGGGGGCTTGAAAGGGTACATGGTGTAAATAAACCAGTCCAGCAAAATCTGCCTTCCAAAAACCATATGGCGCTCCCCTTCTTCTATGTCCTGCCGTTTAGCCAAATAGTAGTTTTCGACCACATATGGGGTGTTTCTGCAAACTGCAAAATCAGGGAAACCCATATTGAGTTTTGTTTGGCTGTTAACCCATTTTTTTCCAGTAATAAAGCAAGGGTTAAAATGGAAAACTTTCCAAAAAATAGAAATTCCAAAATTGTTTCTCCATCTGCCATTAACTCTTGTGGAACACCTAAAGGGTTAACAAAGTTTCTAAACCCAGTTTTGAATACCTTGAGGGGTGTACTTTCTTAGATGGAGTCACTTTTTTGAAATTTCTATTCTAGGGAAGCAACAGGGGGCTTCAAATGGGACATGGTATAAACAAAACCAGTCCTGCCAAATCTGCCTTCCAAAACCCATATGGCGTTCCCCTCCTTCTATGTGCTCCCGTTCGGCCAAACAGTAGTTTACAACCACATATGGGGTGTTTCTGCAAACTACAGAATCAGGGCAACCCATATTGAGTTTTGTTTGGAAGTTAACCCTTGTTTTGTTCCTGGAAAAAATAGATTATATTGGAAAATTTTCCAAAAAAAATCAAAATTCTTACATTTTATGTCAATTTGCCATGAAGTCTTGTGGAAGACCTAAAGGGTTAACAAAGTTTGTAAAATCAGTTTTGAATACCTTGAGGGGTGTAGTTTCTAAAATGTGGTCATTTTTGGGTGGTTTCTATTACGTAGGCCTCACAAAGTGACTTCAGACCTGGACTGGTCCATAAAAAGTGGGATTTGGAAAATTTCTGAAAATTTCTGAAATCCCCATAATCAACTGTGTGCAAGTAGACAATCTCTGCATGTAGCTTTGCAGCGGGCCCTCAGAATAATTTTACTGCTCGGCCATGGGCACCCCCGTCCGACACTGACAGTACGGGGCACACTGCCCTGAGAATTCCTCCTGGTTTACTGTAAAGCCGGGTACGAGTCCAGTATGTGTGGAGGAGGGCCTCATGTCAGTTTGGGGCCCCCAATGATTGGAGTGCTCCTAGTGCTCCAAGTGCTCCATACTCCTGGGACCTTTAATCTGGCCCTGTGTGCTGCCAAAAGAAGATGACCCAACGGACACAGAAACAGAACTAGAAAACAATGGGCCCAAAACAGACTTTAGACATCAAACGCCACATAGGACTGCATACTGAGCGCTCGGGTGACATGTCCAGATCACATTCAGAGGTCACCCCATTATTAACATCTGTACAAACAGGTCTGATGATTGGACGCGGCGCAGCCATCGACCGGACCGGGCGCTCGTTCATTATATCTGGCAGGTTAATTATAGATCGTCAATTATCACTTTGCAAATTGATCATTTTAATTAGTTTCATGTTATTATTTTTCAGTTACTATCGATGAAAATGGCAGAAGACGCAGCAGATAATTAATAGACTCGCGTCACCCCTGCCTTATGATTCGTCTTATTGTGCACCCATTAAGTGGCCGCGCCATATCTAATGCACTGCCCATACTCAGAATCCCCGCAGCAGGCATGCATCATAATGTGCAATCAAACTGTTCAAGATCTCTGCTTGCTGTCAGTTAATTGAAATTGACTTGTGAGGATGGGCTCATCACTATGTATCAGGGCAACACTCCTCCATGGACTTCAGCCGAATACATTCAACGGACCAGGACTTGGAGTCGCTGAGTCTTTAGCTGGATTGTCTGGACTGTATTAAATTGTAACAAACCCTCAGCTGTGAGAAGCATTAGGATGTGCAGCTTGTTAGCTTCTAGATATAAACAAGAAAGATCCCACAGACTAACAAACAGTTAAGAAAGTCTGTTAGAAAGTTGCAATGTTTATATTATGATGGTTACATTGTACATACATTGTAAATAATACAAAACACTGCAGGACCCCTGAATATGGAGGAGAACACACCCTGGGGCCCGGGGCCCACATCAGATTTTACTAAGGTTATTCTGCACGTTGGCAGATGTTGGTTGAAGGTTCTTGAGGAATATGAAATGCCGGACACACAACTGCTTCATTGTTCTGCCGTCTTTCATAATTTGATGGCATCTTTTGGGTCACTTTCTAATGGCTCTTTTGCATGCGGCTGCACGGACAGTATGAGCCCCTGTAATGTCACTTTCTCTGTAATGCAAAAGCGTTGGTAGAAAAACCACACACATTGCACATGCATTTATTTATTTATTTTTAAAGCTGCAAAAAAAAGGGTATAGGAAAAAAACACGATTGAGCGAGTGAAAAAAAAAGTCACAAAAATGTACAAAGCTAAAAAAGCCTGCAAAAAAAAAACCACATCACCCTCTGTCCAGCCTCCTCCGATATCTGCATCCAGGAATGCTCAATCTTTGTATCTTTTTTACCAGGAGAAGAGCAACGAAAATGATCGAAGTGCCAGATCCGAGACGAACCGAGCTGAATTGACTCCGTCCACTACAATGGAGTCCGTTCAGTTTCCATTCAGATTCCTAGTTTTTTGTACCAGACAAAAAAAGTCCTGCAACACAGATGTGAACAAGCCCTTATTTGTGATGTGGACACTGATGCTGAACATTCTTCTCAATGACATTAAAAATCCTCTAGATGGCGCTGAAAGCATTCTGCTATAAAAACCAGACAATGTTCAGAAGAAAAAAAATATCTTAGATTGTCATATTATTGGGAACTGATGTACAAAACTCAGAGCTGAACTCCCATAATATATGAGACGGGGCAGTTAGCTTATTCAGCATCAGTACAGGATATATAATATAATCTATGTACATAGTAAATCCATCAGCAGAATATCGAGCGCAGCTCTGGAGTATAATACAGGATGTAACTCAGGATCAGTACAGGATAAGTAATGTATGTACACAGTGACTGCACCAGCAGAATAGTGAGTGCAGCTCTGGAGTATAATACAGGATGTAACTCAGGATCAGTACAGGATAAGTAATGTATGTACACAGTGACTGCACCAGCAGAATAGTGAGTGCAGCTCTGGAGTCTAATACAGGATGTAACTCAGGATCAGTACAGGATAAGTAATGTATGTACACAGTGACTGCACCAGCAGAATAGTGAGTGCAGCTCTGGAGTATAATACAGGATGTAACTCAGGATCAGTACAGGATAAGTAATGTATGTACACAGTGACTGCACCAGCAGAATAGTGAGTGCAGCTCTGGAGTATAATACAGGATGTAACTCAGGATCAGTACAGGATAAGTAATATATGTACACAGTGACTGCACCAGCAGAATAGTGAGTGCAGCTCTGGAGTATAATACAGGATGTAACTCAGGATCAGTACAGGATAAGTAATGTATGTACACAGTGACTGCACCAGCAGAATAGTGAGTGCAGCTCTGGAGTATAATACAGGATGTAACTCTGGATCAGTACAGGATAAGTAATGTATGCACACAGTGACTGCACCAGCAGAATAGTGAGTGCAGCCCTGGAGTATAATACAGGATGTAACTCAGGATCAGTACAGGATAAGTAATGTATGTACACAGTGACTGCACCAGCAGAATAGTGAGTGCAGCTCTGGAGTATAATACAGGATGTAACTCTGGATCAGTACAGGATAAGTAATGTATGTACACAGTGACTGCACCAGCAGAATAGTGAGTGCAGCTCTGGAGTATAATACAGGATGTAACTCAGGATCAGTACAGGATAAGTAATGTATGTGCACAGTGACTGCACCAGCAGAATAGTGAGTGCAGCTCTGGAGTATAATACAGGATGTAACTCAGGATCAGTACAGGATAAGTAATGTATGTACACAGTGACTGCACCAGCAGAATAGTGAGTGCAGCTCTGGAGTATAATACAGGATGTAACTCAGGATCAGTACAGGATAAGTAATGTATGTGCACAGTGACTGCACCAGCAGAATAGTGAGTTCAGCTCTGGAGTATAATACAGGATGTAACTCAGGATCAGTACAGGATCAGTAATGTATGTACACAGTGACTGCACCAGCAGAATAGTGAGTGCAGCTCTGGAGTATAATACATGATGTAACTCAGGATCAGTACAGGATAAGTAATGTATGTACACAGTGACTGCACCAGCAGAATAGTGAGTGCAGCTCTGGAGTATAATACAGGATGTAACTCAGGATCAGTACAGGATAAGTAATATATGTACACAGTGACTGCACCAGCAGAATAGTGAGTGCAGCTCTGGAGTATAATACAGGATGTAACTCAGGATCAGTACAGGATAAGTAATGTATGTACACAGTGACTGCACCAGCAGAATAGTGAGTGCAGCTCTGGAGTATAATACAGGATGTAACTCAGGATCAGTACAGGATAAGTAATGTATGTACACAGTGACTGCACCAGCAGGATAGTGAGTGCAGCTCTGGAGTATAATACAGGATGTAACTCAGGATCAGTACGGGATAAGTAATGTATGTACACAGTGACTGCACCAGCAGAATAGTGAGTGCAGCTCTGGAGTATAATACAGGATGTAACTCAGGATCAGCACAGGATAAGTAATGTATCTACACAGTGACTGCACCAGCAGAATAGTGAGTGCAGCTCTGGAGTATAATATAGGATGTAACTCAGGATCAGTACAGGATAAGTTATGTATGCACACAGTGACTGCACCAGCAGAATAGTGAGTGCAGCTCTGGTGTATAATACAGGATGTAACTCAGGATCAGTACAGGATAAGTAATGTATGTACTCAGTGACTGCACCAGCAGAATAGTGAGTGCAGCTCTGGAGTATAATACAGGATGTAACTCAGGAGCAGTACAGGATAAGTAATGTATGTACACAGTGACTGCACCAGCAGAATAGTGAGTGCAGCTCTGGAGTATAATACAGGATGTAACTCAGGATAAGTACAGGATAAGTAATGTATGTACACAGTGACTGCACCAGCAGAATAGTGAGTGCAGCTCTGGAGTATAATACAAGATGAAACTCAGGATCAGTACAGGATAAGTAATATAATGTATGTACACAGTGACTGCACCAGCAGAATAGTGAGTGCAGCCCTGGAGTATAATACAGGATGTAACTCTGGATCAGTACAGGATAATGTATGTACACAGTGACTGCACCAGCAGAATAGTGAGTGCAGCTCTGGAGTATAATACAGGATGTAACTCAGGATCAGTACAGGATAAGTAATGTATGTACACAGTGACTGCACCAGCAGAATAGTGAGTGCAGCTCTGGAGTATAATACAGGATGTAACTCAGGATCAGTACAAGATAAGTAATGTATGTACACAGTGACTGCACCAGCAGAATAGTGAGTGCAGCTCTGGAGTATAATACAGGATGTAACTCAGGATCAGTACAGGATAAGTAATGTATGTACACAGTGACTGCACCAGCAGAATAGTGAGTGCAGCTCTGGAGTATAATACAGGATGTAACTCAGGACCAGTACAGGATAAGTAATGTATGTACACAGTGACTGCATCAGCAGAATAGTGAGTGCAGCTCTGGGGTATAATACAGGATGTAACTCAGGATCAGTACAGGATAAGTAATGTATGTACACAGTGACTGCTCCAGCAGAATAGTGAGTGCAGCTCTGGAGTATAATACAGGATGTAACTCAGGATCAGTACAGGATAAGTAATGTATGCACACAGTGACTGCACCAGCAGAATAGTGAGTGCAGCTCTGGAGTATAATACTGTATGTAACTCAGGATCAGTACAGAATAAGTAATGTATGTACACAGTGACTGCACCATCAGAATAGTGAGTGCAGCTCTGGAGTATAATACAGGATGTAACTCAGGATCAGGACAGGATAAGTAATGTATGTACACAGTGACTTCACCAGCAGAATAGTGAGTGCAGCTCTGGAGTATAATACAGGATGTAAATCAGGATCAGTACAGGATAAGTAATGTATGTACACAGTGACTGCACCAGCAGAATAGTGAGTGCAGCTCTGGAGTATAATACAGGATGTAACTTAGGATCAGTACAGGATAAGTAATGTATGTACACAGTGACTGCACCAGCAGAATAGTGAGTGCAGCTCTGGAGTATAATACAGGATGTAACTCAGGATCAGTACAGGATAAGTAATGTATGTACACAGTGACTGCACCAGCAGGATAGTGAGTGCAGCTCTGGAGTATAATACAGGATGTAACTCAGGATCAGTACGGGATAAGTAATGTATGTACACAGTGACTGCACCAGCAGAATAGTGAGTGCAGCTCTGGAGTATAATACAGGATGTAACTCAGGATCAGCACAGGATAAGTAATGTATCTACACAGTGACTGCACCAGCAGAATAGTGAGTGCAGCTCTGGAGTATAATATAGGATGTAACTCAGGATCAGTACAGGATAAGTTATGTATGCACACAGTGACTGCACCAGCAGAATAGTGAGTGCAGCTCTGGTGTATAATACAGGATGTAACTCAGGATCAGTACAGGATAAGTAATGTATGTACACAGTGACTGCACCAGCAGAATAGTGAGTGCAGCTCTGGAGTATAATACAGGATGTAACTCAGGAGCAGTACAGGATAAGTAATGTATGTACACAGTGACTGCACCAGCAGAATAGTGAGTGCAGCTCTGGAGTATAATACAGGATGTAACTCAGGATAAGTACAGGATAAGTAATGTATGTACACAGTGACTGCACCAGCAGAATAGTGAGTGCAGCTCTGGAGTATAATACAGGATGTAACTCAGGATCAGTACAGGATAAGTAATGTATGTACACAGTGACTGCACCAGCAGAATAGTGAGTGCAGCTCTGGAGTATAATACAAGATGAAACTCAGGATCAGTACAGGATAAGTAATGTAATGTATGTACACAGTGACTGCACCAGCAGAATAGTGAGTGCAGCCCTGGAGTATAATACAGGATGTAACTCAGGATCAGTACAGGATAAGTAATGTATGTACACAGTGACTGCACCAGCAGAATAGTGAGTGCAGCTCTGGAGTATAATACAGGATGTAACTCTGGATCAGTACAGGACAAGTAATGTATGCACACAGTGACTGCACCAGCAGAATAGTGAGTGCAGCCCTGGAGTATAATACAGGATGTAACTCAGGATCAGTACAGGATAAGTAATGTATGTACACAGTGACTGCACCAGCAGAATAGTGAGTGCAGCTCTGGAGTATAATACAGGATGTAACTCTGGATCAGTACAGGATAAGTAATGTATGTACACAGTGACTGCACCAGCAGAATAGTGAGTGCAGCTCTGGAGTATAATACAGGATGTAACTCAGGATCAGTACAGGATAAGTAATGTATGTGCACAGTGACTGCACCAGCAGAATAGTGAGTGCAGCTCTGGAGTATAATACAGGATGTAACTCAGGATCAGTACAGGATAAGTAATGTATGTACACAGTGACTGCACCAGCAGAATAGTGAGTGCAGCTCTGGAGTATAATACAGGATGTAACTCTGGATCAGTACAGGATAAGTAATGTATGCACACAGTGACTGCACCAGCAGAATAGTGAGTGCAGCCCTGGAGTATAATACAGGATGTAACTCAGGATCAGTACAGGATAAGTAATGTATGTACACAGTGACTGCACCAGCAGAATAGTGAGTGCAGCTCTGGAGTATAATACAGGATGTAACTCTGGATCAGTACAGGATAAGTAATGTATGTACACAGTGACTGCACCAGCAGAATAGTGAGTGCAGCTCTGGAGTATAATACAGGATGTAACTCAGGATCAGTACAGGATAAGTAATGTATGTGCACAGTGACTGCACCAGCAGAATAGTGAGTGCAGCTCTGGAGTATAATACTGTATGTAACTCAGGATCAGTACAGAATAAGTAATGTATGTACACAGTGACTGCACCATCAGAATAGTGAGTGCAGCTCTGGAGTATAATACAGGATGTAACTCAGGATCAGTACAGGATAAGTAATGTATGCACACAGTGACTGCACCAGCAGAATAGTGAGTGCAGCTCTGGAGTATAATACTGTATGTAACTCAGGATCAGTACAGAATAAGTAATGTATGTACACAGTGACTGCACCATCAGAATAGTGAGTGCAGCTCTGGAGTATAATACAGGATGTAACTCAGGATCAGGACAGGATAAGTAATGTATGTACACAGTGACTTCACCAGCAGAATAGTGAGTGCAGCTCTGGAGTATAATACAGGATGTAAATCAGGATCAGTACAGGATAAGTAATGTATGTACACAGTGACTGCACCAGCAGAATAGTGAGTGCAGCTCTGGAGTATAATACAGGATGTAACTTAGGATCAGTACAGGATAAGTAATGTATGTACACAGTGACTGCACCAGCAGAATAGTGAGTGCAGCTCTGGAGTATAATACAGGATGTAACTCAGGATCAGTACAGGATAAGTAATGTATGTACACAGTGACTGCACCAGCAGGATAGTGAGTGCAGCTCTGGAGTATAATACAGGATGTAACTCAGGATCAGTACGGGATAAGTAATGTATGTACACAGTGACTGCACCAGCAGAATAGTGAGTGCAGCTCTGGAGTATAATACAGGATGTAACTCAGGATCAGCACAGGATAAGTAATGTATCTACACAGTGACTGCACCAGCAGAATAGTGAGTGCAGCTCTGGAGTATAATATAGGATGTAACTCAGGATCAGTACAGGATAAGTTATGTATGCACACAGTGACTGCACCAGCAGAATAGTGAGTGCAGCTCTGGTGTATAATACAGGATGTAACTCAGGATCAGTACAGGATAAGTAATGTATGTACACAGTGACTGCACCAGCAGAATAGTGAGTGCAGCTCTGGAGTATAATACAGGATGTAACTCAGGAGCAGTACAGGATAAGTAATGTATGTACACAGTGACTGCACCAGCAGAATAGTGAGTGCAGCTCTGGAGTATAATACAGGATGTAACTCAGGATAAGTACAGGATAAGTAATGTATGTACACAGTGACTGCACCAGCAGAATAGTGAGTGCAGCTCTGGAGTATAATACAGGATGTAACTCAGGAGCAGTACAGGATAAGTAATGTATGTACACAGTGACTGCACCAGCAGAATAGTGAGTGCAGCTCTGGAGTATAATACAAGATAAAACTCAGGATCAGTACAGGATAAGTAATGTAATGTATGTACACAGTGACTGCACCAGCAGAATAGTGAGTGCAGCCCTGGAGTATAATACAGGATGTAACTCAGGATCAGTACAGGATAAGTAATGTATGTACACAGTGACTGCACCAGCAGAATAGTGAGTGCAGCTCTGGAGTATAATACAGGATGTAACTCTGGATCAGTACAGGATAAGTAATGTATGCACACAGTGACTGCACCAGCAGAATAGTGAGTGCAGCCCTGGAGTATAATACAGGATGTAACTCAGGATCAGTACAGGATAAGTAATGTATGTACACAGTGACTGCACCAGCAGAATAGTGAGTGCAGCTCTGGAGTATAATACAGGATGTAACTCTGGATCAGTACAGGATAAGTAATGTATGTACACAGTGACTGCACCAGCAGAATAGTGAGTGCAGCTCTGGAGTATAATACAGGATGTAACTCAGGATCAGTACAGGATAAGTAATGTATGTGCACAGTGACTGCACCAGCAGAATAGTGAGTGCAGCTCTGGAGTATAATACAGGATGTAACTCAGGATCAGTACAGGATAAGTAATGTATGTACACAGTGACTGCACCAGCAGAATAGTGAGTGCAGCTCTGGAGTATAATACAGGATGTAACTCTGGATCAGTACAGGATAAGTAATGTATGCACACAGTGACTGCACCAGCAGAATAGTGAGTGCAGCCCTGGAGTATAATACAGGATGTAACTCAGGATCAGTACAGGATAAGTAATGTATGTACACAGTGACTGCACCAGCAGAATAGTGAGTGCAGCTCTGGAGTATAATACAGGATGTAACTCTGGATCAGTACAGGATAAGTAATGTATGTACACAGTGACTGCACCAGCAGAATAGTGAGTGCAGCTCTGGAGTATAATACAGGATGTAACTCAGGATCAGTACAGGATAAGTAATGTATGTGCACAGTGACTGCACCAGCAGAATAGTGAGTGCAGCTCTGGAGTATAATACAGGATGTAACTCAGGATCAGTACAGGATAAGTAATGTATGTACACAGTGACTGCACCAGCAGAATAGTGAGTGCAGCTCTGGAGTTTAATACAGGATGTAACTCAGGATCAGTACAGGATAAGTAATGTATGTGCACAGTGACTGCACCAGCAGAATAGTGAGTTCAGCTCTGGAGTATAATACAGGATGTAACTCAGGATCAGTACAGGATCAGTAATGTATGTACACAGTGACTGCACCAGCAGAATAGTGAGTGCAGCTCTGGAGTATAATACATGATGTAACTCAGGATCAGTACAGGATAAGTAATGTATGTACACAGTGACTGCACCAGCAGAATAGTGAGTGCAGCTCAGGAGTATAATACAGGATGTAACTCAGGATCAGTACAGGATAAGTAA
Source organism: Bufo bufo (assembly GCF_905171765.1). Classification (NCBI taxonomy): domain Eukaryota; kingdom Metazoa; phylum Chordata; class Amphibia; order Anura; family Bufonidae; genus Bufo; species Bufo bufo. Next base: position 226,450,359 of record NC_053396.1, read on the forward strand.
TGTATGTACACAGTGACTGCTCCAGCAGAATAGTGAGTGCAGCTCTGGAGTATAATACAGGATGTAACTCAGGATCAGTACAGGATAAGTAATGTATGCACACAGTGACTGCACCAGCAGAATAGTGAGTGCAGCTCTGGAGTATAATACTGTATGTAACTCAGGATCAGTACAGAATAAGTAATGTATGTACACAGTGACTGCACCATCAGAATAGTGAGTGCAGCTCTGGAGTATAATACAGGATGTAACTCAGGATCAGGACAGGATAAGTAATGTATGTACACAGTGACTTCACCAGCAGAATAGTGAGTGCAGCTCTGGAGTATAATACAGGATGTAAATCAGGATCAGTACAGGATAAGTAATGTATGTACACAGTGACTGCACCAGCAGAATAGTGAGTGCAGCTCTGGAGTATAATACAGGATGTAACTTAGGATCAGTACAGGATAAGTAATGTATGTACACAGTGACTGCACCAGCAGAATAGTGAGTGCAGCTCTGGAGTATAATACAGGATGTAACTCAGGATCAGTACAGGATAAGTAATGTATGTACACAGTGACTGCACCAGCAGGATAGTGAGTGCAGCTCTGGAGTATAATACAGGATGTAACTCAGGATCAGTACGGGATAAGTAATGTATGTACACAGTGACTGCACCAGCAGAATAGTGAGTGCAGCTCTGGAGTATAATACAGGATGTAACTCAGGATCAGCACAGGATAAGTAATGTATCTACACAGTGACTGCACCAGCAGAATAGTGAGTGCAGCTCTGGAGTATAATATAGGATGTAACTCAGGATCAGTACAGGATAAGTTATGTATGCACACAGTGACTGCACCAGCAGAATAGTGAGTGCAGCTCTGGTGTATAATACAGGATGTAACTCAGGATCAGTACAGGATAAGTAATGTATGTACACAGTGACTGCACCAGCAGAATAGTGAGTGCAGCTCTGGAGTATAATACAGGATGTAACTCAGGAGCAGTACAGGATAAGTAATGTATGTACACAGTGACTGCACCAGCAGAATAGTGAGTGCAGCTCTGGAGTATAATACAGGATGTAACTCAGGATAAGTACAGGATAAGTAATGTATGTACACAGTGACTGCACCAGCAGAATAGTGAGTGCAGCTCTGGAGTATAATACAGGATGTAACTCAGGAGCAGTACAGGATAAGTAATGTATGTACACAGTGACTGCACCAGCAGAATAGTGAGTGCAGCTCTGGAGTATAATACAAGATAAAACTCAGGATCAGTACAGGATAAGTAATGTAATGTATGTACACAGTGACTGCACCAGCAGAATAGTGAGTGCAGCCCTGGAGTATAATACAGGATGTAACTCAGGATCAGTACAGGATAAGTAATGTATGTACACAGTGACTGCACCAGCAGAATAGTGAGTGCAGCTCTGGAGTATAATACAGGATGTAACTCTGGATCAGTACAGGATAAGTAATGTATGCACACAGTGACTGCACCAGCAGAATAGTGAGTGCAGCCCTGGAGTATAATACAGGATGTAACTCAGGATCAGTACAGGATAAGTAATGTATGTACACAGTGACTGCACCAGCAGAATAGTGAGTGCAGCTCTGGAGTATAATACAGGATGTAACTCTGGATCAGTACAGGATAAGTAATGTATGTACACAGTGACTGCACCAGCAGAATAGTGAGTGCAGCTCTGGAGTATAATACAGGATGTAACTCAGGATCAGTACAGGATAAGTAATGTATGTGCACAGTGACTGCACCAGCAGAATAGTGAGTGCAGCTCTGGAGTATAATACAGGATGTAACTCAGGATCAGTACAGGATAAGTAATGTATGTACACAGTGACTGCACCAGCAGAATAGTGAGTGCAGCTCTGGAGTTTAATACAGGATGTAACTCAGGATCAGTACAGGATAAGTAATGTATGTGCACAGTGACTGCACCAGCAGAATAGTGAGTTCAGCTCTGGAGTATAATACAGGATGTAACTCAGGATCAGTACAGGATCAGTAATGTATGTACACAGTGACTGCACCAGCAGAATAGTGAGTGCAGCTCTGGAGTATAATACATGATGTAACTCAGGATCAGTACAGGATAAGTAATGTATGTACACAGTGACTGCACCAGCAGAATAGTGAGTGCAGCTCAGGAGTATAATACAGGATGTAACTCAGGATCAGTACAGGATAAGTAATGTATGTACACAGTGACTGCACCAGCAGAATAGTGAGTGCAGCTCTGGAGTATAATACAGGATGTAACTCAGGATCAGTACATGGTAAGTAATGTAGTAGTTTCTGTGGCAGTTATTTTCGAGATCTTATGTCAGCTTTCGACTGCACACCACTATTTTGCGGCAAAACAACATGCACACTCCATTCATAAATCTTTTGCATTCTGTGCCAAAAAAAAACAGTGCTGGCTTTCTATTCCATTGACCAACTGTTTTACACTCTTTTCTAAGCTTTTAGCACCTTGTCTGACATTGGGTGTGGTCTAATGTACTGCATGATTTCGGCACATTTTTGGAGTAACTACTACGCTAGCTTGTACTGGTGGCGTAAACTTAGACAAGGCAGTTTTTATAGCACATAAACAGATTTTTTGGCTAATGGACACATTTTTGGCATACGGATAAAATGTGGCACAGGATTTACAATTCTCCAAATTTATAAAGGTTCATGCACCAGAACAGTAAATGTGTCTAACGTTAGGACTGTGATCTTCCACATAAACAATGATCACAACAATGGAAAGCTAGAAATACGTTGTTCTTGTTCTGTAGCCGCTGGGATCTACAGTCAGGTCCATAAATATTGGGACATCGACACAATTCTAACATTTTTGGCTCTATACACCACCACAATAGATCTGAAATGAAACGGACAAGATGTGCTTTACCTGCAGACTGTCAGCTGTAATTTGAGGGGATTTACATCCAAATCAGGTGAACGGTGCAGGAATTACAGCAGTTTCCATATGTGCCTCCCACTTGTTAAGGGACCAGAAGTAATGGGACAATTGTCTTCTCAGCTGTTCCATGGCCGGTGTGTGTTATTCCCTCATTATCCCAATTACAATGAGCAGATAAAAGGTCAGAGGTCATTTCCAGTCTGCTATTTGCATTTGGAATCTGTTGCTGTCAACTCTCAAGATGAGATCCAAAGAGCTGTCACCATCAGTGAAGCAAGCCATCATTAGGCTGAAAAAACACCACAAACCCATCAGAGAGATGGCAAAAACATCAGGCGCGGCCAAAACAACTGTTTAGAACATTCTTAAAAAGAAGGAACGCACCGGTGAGCTCAGCAACACCAAAAGACCCGGAAGACCACGGAAAACAACTGTGGGGGATGAGCGAAGAATTATTTCCCTGGTGAAGAAAACATCCTTCACAACAGTTGGCCGGATCAAGAACACTCTCCAGGAGGTAGGTGTATGTGTGTCAGAGTCAACCATCAGGAGAAGACTTCACCAGAGTGAATACAGAGGGTTCACCACAAGATGGAAACCATTGGTGAGCCTCAAAAACAGAAAGGCCAGATTAGAGTTTGCCAAACGACATCTATAAAAGCCTTCACAGTTCTGGAACAACATCCTATGGACAGATGAGACCAAGATCAACTTGTACCAGAGTGATGGGAAGAGAAGAGTATGGAGAAGGAAAGGAGCTGCTCATGATCCTAAGCATACCACCTCATCAGTGAAGCATGGTGGTGGTAGTGTCATGGCGTGGGCATGTATGGCTGCCAATGGAACTGCTTCTCTTGTATTTATTGATGATGTGACTGCTGACAAAAGCAGCAGGATGGATTCTGAAGTGTTTCGGGCAATATTATCTGCTCCTATTCAGCCAAATGCTTCAGAACTCATTGGACGGCGCTTCGCAGTGCAGATGGACAATGACCCAAAGCATACTGCAAAAGCAACCAGAGAGTTTATTAAGGGAAAGAATTGGAATGTTCTGCAATGGCCGAGTCAATCACCGGACCTGAATCCGACTGAGCATTTCACTTGCTGAAGACAAAACTGAAGGGAAAATGCCCCAAGAACAAGCAGGAGCTGAAGACAGTGGCAGTAGAGGCCTGGCAGAGCATCACCAGGGATGAGACCAGCGTCTGGTGATGTCTATGCGTTCCAGACTTCAGGCTGTAATTGACTGCAAAGGATTTGTAACCAAGTATTAAAAAGTGAAAGTTTGATTTATGATTATTATTCTGTCCCATTACTTTTGGTCCCTTAACAAGTGGGAGGCACAGATGGAAACTGCTGTAATTCCTGCACCGTTCACCTGATTTGGATGTAAATCCCCTCAGATTACAGCTGACAGTCTGCAGGTAAAGCACATTGTGTTTGTTTCATTTCAAATCCATTGTGGTGGTGTATAGAGCCACAAATGTTAGAATTGTGTCCATGTCCCAATATTTATGGAACTGACTGTATACTGGAGATCTCAGAGGACACTGGTAACAAATTAACAAGGTAAAATAAACAATGGAAAATTATCTGATGCCTCAATAAGATACATACTGTATACAGGGCGAGTTACTGCTCTAAAACGTATAAGGCGCGTGGACCGGCGGGGGCCATCTTGGCCGCTATTACACTATGTTATTGTCATTTTCATGGGAATGATGCCCTTATGGGTTACGGCACAGCAAGGCCTCCTGCACACGAACGTGTTCTGCCCGTGGCCTTATTGCGGACCGCATTTGCAGATCCGTAATACACGGGCTCCGTTCCGTGGGCATTCTGCATCACGGATGCGGACCCATTCACTTCAACGGGTCCGCAAATCCAGAGATGCGGAATGGCGCGGAACGGTAGCACGGAACGGAACCCTACGGAGGCACTGCGGAGTGCTTCCGTGGGGTTTTGTCCCGTATTTCCGTTCCACAAAAAGATAGAACATTAAAGTGAATGGGTCCGCGATCCGCTGCGGCTGCCCCACGGTCCGTGTTCGTGCATTGTGGCCTGCAAATTTGTGCTCAGGAGGCCTAAGCATGTATATTCGGAGAAGTGTCCTCCCCATTATAAGTCTCCTGCTCTGTGTCCTCTGCCCGTCTTCTGGGTGTTATACCAGGGCTGGCCAACCTGTGGCTCTCCAGCTGTTGTAAAACTAAAACTCCCACCATGCTTTGCTGTAGGCTAATAACTGTAGGCAGTATGAGCATGCTGGGAGTTGTAGTTTTGCAACAGCTGCAGAGCCTCAGGTTGGCCATCCCTGTGTTATACTAATCAGCTCTTAGCAGATTGAAGTGAACCCTGTCTCCTCCCAAGGATATGGGATGGTGTCTGATGTTACTCTATTAATCCTCCATCTAAAGGAACCATACACCACAGTTACTGAGACCGGAGGGGTGGAAGGTTACTCTTACCACTTCTAGGGCAGAATGAGGACCATAGATATTTCTTCCTGTTAGGAATATGATCTCAGATTTTTCCTCGGTCTCTGGTTTGATGATGTTCCTACTCTTTCTATCTGGTTAGAAAGGCAGCTTGGAAATCCAGATAATGTTCTTTGTATTTGCCTGGACTCTTGCCCCCCTCATCCTCCCACAAGAACAGCTAGTTAGTTCTATGGATATTCTTTAGCCAAGAACCTGACACTGGGTTGGAGGTGTGATTCCTCTGTACCCTTTTCATATCCCTCATAGATATATGGGGGCCCCCTATAATCAGAGTGCAGAACCCTGGAGCAGGGGGTGTAACGGATCTCCTGGCACCCCGACCAGGTACCTCCGACGATGGATGCTCCTAGCGCTTCCCGAGGACTCCAAGCACACCACTTGACACCATAACAAGTTTGGTTGAGATCTCGCCGTCTCCTACCCACCCTGGACCTACGACAAGGCTCCAGGCTCCAGTGGGGGAACCTCTCCTAAATGCCGAGAGCAGGAACAGCTCTTACAAGAGCTGTAGTTATAGCCAGGGGAGTATAGCAAATCTTCAGCGTATAGCAATCCCCAGTGTCGATCAGTTACCCAAACACCAGCCTCAACATGATGAAGGGTAAAACAGGAACTCTTTATTTGAACACACAAGCATTGATTTATACACATTTTCCAACAAGGTTACCACCCACAGGGTTTTGTAAAAACAGCCAATAACCACGTACAGGAGAATACACAATGTCTTCTGTCCTGGAGACAACCGAGACGTAATTCAATTATCTCTCAGGACAAAGGACATCGCCAATACACACAGAGAGACAATGGAACAGACCTCACTACTCAGCGTATACAATGTCCCACCCTTTTCAATACACATAGACATTTAACATCCCAAAATGGCACGAATTAGACCAGGGGTTCAAGTTAGTACAAGTCCTTTGTGAACAAAGGAAGCCTGGCTGATGAGAGGGCCCATAATCCTGGGGCAAGAGGCTGGTAGACAGGCCCCTCCAAAACCCAGTGGCGAGGTTGGTTTCGCCACAGGGGGTATCTGAATAATCAGCTTTTCACATTCACTCTTGTCAAATGTATCTCTGTTACAGATTTTTCAATTGTGGAACACGATTTCCCTTCTGCGGATGTGACCCTTTAATCCCAGACTCCAAGCGTCATCAGTGGGTGAGACCTTACAAATCTGAACCACTGATATAACACCTCTCATATGGGGAGACCCACTGGGTGACTGTCGGCCATCAGCCTGCTGTGCCACTGTGGGTCTGTGGGGGGCTACTTTCTGCCACGGCCTGCCTGCCCACTGCCACTCTAGGCTGCACCAGGATGGGCATTATTCTGCGCCTTTGTGTGTTTTCGTAATCGCTATGCAACTGCCTTTCATAGATTTCCAACTACCCTCATCTACAAACGTAATGCATGCACTTCTCACAGGAGGATGACCCTCACGGTGCACTGTGGTAAGTGCAGATCAGGTCTTTTGGAAAGTGGTACCGTCCCTTTAAAGGACTGAACTGCAGCAGCATTAACTATAACGCTTGTCGAACAGGGACAGACAAGGACAGTGAGTCCTAACTAGAACCCAGCCCTCTCTCCCTACCTACGTGCAGTATAAGCTGAACCGCAACTGGACGTCAGTCCCTACTCTACTTAAAGTGCAGAGACAGCCAAACACAATAGAAGCGTCGTACGAAAACGGGTCAGAAGCAGATGTCAACGAGAGACACAGGATGGTCAAGAGGCAAGCTGGGGTCAGAAGCACAAGATATCAAACAGCAATCAGGGACAGGAACCAAGAACAAGCTAGTGAGCCTGAAAAAGCACCATGTTAACTCTTGAATGTCTTACTCCAATATGCGGCAGGAGGAGGAGGTTCACTCTTGTCATTGTCCTCTTTGCCCCACCAGTCCGGTCACTGTTCGGAGGTTAGGCCCTGTAGTAGGTTTCAGAGCATCCAGACGCTCTAGTAGGTAATCTCTCTGCCCATCCTGATCAGGCAATGGCTCCCAATGTGTTCCGGCCTCTGCCACCAGCCCAATAGCTTGTCTCAGCCGACTCCTCATCCACTCATCTCCTTATTCTAATGTGTCCTCCTATTACTCCCTTCTCCATCATGCTGCCCCAAGATCAGCGCTGAGCCAAACTGCTCCTCCAAGACGCTAAACGGTGTCCTGCTGACCACTGACCCGGGCAGGGTGTGGTGGTGCCCACTGCCCATACCCCCAACTGTTGACACCCATTACTGCCGACTGCTGGCAATTCATTCATAACTTCTAGTAGGAGCAACAGAGGAATGGCACAACATACAGTTACTACATGGGGAATGCAAGTAGCTACTTAGCGGACATGTCAGAGAGGTGACCGATCCCCTTTTAGCACTTTTCCTTACGTAGGTGCGCGTGCGCGTCCCACCTCTGGACTCTCACCTCCTGGTTCTGATGACCCCTGTATGACAACTCTTCAGAGGACTTATAAGGCTGGACCGGCCATTTAATATTTTCACATTTATCTGATCAGGGAGGCGGAGGACATTCCCGCCCCTCACATCAGCGCGAGGCGTTCTCTTCAGGGAGGTTGCGACCATTTTGTCTGACCCGTGTTTTCAGGAAGACCTTGAGCCTTAAAACTTGCAGCTCGGAGGTCAATTTCCTGATTTTATAGAAGAATGGAGCGGAGCTTTTGCAAAATTCATCACTTCATCCATCTGAGGCGCGCCCGGAGCTCATCCGCCACATTAATAATACCTTAAATTTTGCGTTTGCTGACAACTCATTCCATATTCCATTACAAATGAATCGAGAATAAAGGAATCCACCGCTCCCTTCAAACTCACCCCTCCCCCATCAACCTCCTTATAAATTTCCTATACCACATCTCCCTCTTGATTTGCGCACATAATGTCGGCCATTTTGTCCAAACACTTCCCATTTGACATTCACGGCGCAAATGATATCTCTCCAGGCCTGAACTGATTGCACCAGAAATGCGCAGGAGCTCCTGCTCCGATATTTACAATGAGTTGATACATTTGTTTCCTTCTCCCGCTCGCTTGATACATTTCTGCTTCCTCATTTCTAGATGGATTTGCCTCTCCTGAAATCGGGGGTATTTCCAGATTATTTTGCACTGCGTTGCCGTCTGTTTTATCCGCATTTACATTTGCTTTAATACCTGTATGCGGCGAGAATCTCGCGGAAATGTCACCATCGCCCTGATGTATATCCGTGTTCCAAACATCAATAATTTCCGGAGCCGCGCTCTGCGACGTGATTGGAATTTCTGAGATGATATCAACGTCAGATGAAGGCACTGAGGATTGAAGGACTGGAAAGGTTCGACCTCCGAAATCTAATTGCGTGTCATCAGATAACTCAACGCCAAAGCCGGATTGGTAATCTGACAATTGTAACCGAGCGCGGTGAAAATACAGAAATTATGCGCCGGACAAAGTGTGCGGCATCCGGGGTGTAAGAATGAAGTGGAAGAGACAAGTAAAAAGGTGGAAATCCACCCAGAATCCATCACCTCCCTGATACATTGTTACATTCTACTATGCACATGGATAGGATCAGCCCCGCCCTGAATAAAGTCATGTGATCATATTTAAAGGAGCCCTACTGGCAGCCTGTCTTCCTTCCATTGGCCGAGCTGAGAGGCTGAATACAATCGATCAGTCTTATCATCCATTCTTGATGACAATGAGTGTGAACTGACTGACATCACAAAAGGGCAAATTGGGACATTTAAGCCCCATCCCTTGGACCAATAGGACCACAGGGCTTAGGCAGGGCTTGCATAGGCCCCACCAGATTGGCAAGGTGGTCCTGGCAAAATCAGGATTGTGGGCCAGTGTAGCTCCCATAGCGCCGTCCCCCAATTACTGCATGTGATGAGCACTAGTGTGTATAGTAACAGCCACTCTGCTCTGTACCTTCTAATGCTCTATGTCAGTTTTCACTCTAGTTCTTTCATTATATTCATGGAAAAGGAAGCCCAGGAATAGCAGAGCTATAGGTCCTGACAGAAGAGGACCGCTGCATTGCATGGAGTGGTAATTAAGAGTTTCCTTGACTGAAAATCTATGGGTGTTAGTAGCCAATATAATGGCACTTGGAATAGCCCTTCAATTTCGAACTAGAAGTTTACAGCATTTATCTGATACAGAGCTCCAAATCCCCAGCACAGACATAGGGTTACATGATAAATTTCTATCTCCCTGCAGCTACCACTAGAGGGAGCTCACCACATACAGATTATACAGTCACCACTAGGGGGAGCTCAGTACATATAGATCATACAGCCACCACAAGGGGGAGCTCCGCACATAGAGATTATACAGCCACCACTAGAGGGAGCTCACTACATACAGATTATACAGTCACCAATAGAGGGAGCTCACTACACACAGATTATACAGCCACCACTAGAGGGAGCTTACTATATACAGATTATACAGCCGCCACTAGAGGAAGCTCACTACATACAGATTATACAGTCACCACTAGAGGAAGCTCACTACATACAGAATATACAGTCACCAATAGAGGGAGCTCACTACACACAGATTATACAGCCGCCACTAGATGGAGCTCACTACATACAGATTATACAGCCACCACTAGAGGGAGCTAACTACATACAGATTATACAGTCACCACTAGAGGGAGCTCACTGCATACAGATTATACAGCCACCACTAGAGGGAATTAACTACATACAGGTTGTATACACACCACTAGAGGGAGCTCACTACATACTGATTTTATTACAAGACCCGGAGGCTCCTATTGCTATTCTCCTTCTTTACTCCGACCAATAGCAGCAAAGAAAAAATGAACATGTGACCAAACCCCTCCCCATAGTCCTAGTATAATAGGTAACTCCTCCTGTAAAACCTCCTCTTTCTTTGCTGCTGACCGCAGAGATAAGTACATTCAAAGCATTACTGTGACTATACTGTGTGACTATACTGTGTTGGGTTATATATATATACATATATAGTTATAGGCTTTTGTGGTTTCTTAACCTTTTGTTTGGGGGAGCCTGCTGGCTCTATTTGTGGTGTGGGTTTTGCCCCTACAGGTTGCCTATATCTTTATGGGTCTTATTTTAGCCCTTCTTAGGCATTATATATATTGCTGGCACCCCTGTACCCCTATCCGGGTACTTACTGCTTCCTCCCCTTCATATTGGCTCTTCCCCCGCCTGTTTCTGTCTTCAGAGCGGGGGATTTCCAGTGCTGCGCTTGACGCGGCGTTTTTTCTTTGATCTCTCCTGTCGGGGGATTTCCCGCCTCCGGCTCTCTGCTTCAGAGCGCGGCGCCCGAGATCTCGCGAGATTTCGGGCGCTTCTGGTTTACTTGCGCTCAGGACATCATTGCCAGCGTTTCCTGCATGCAGACAGGTTGTACTTTGCCCTCTCCCTCCGGCGCTGTCCCTGTTTTCTCTGTTGGCTTGGGGCAAATCCCCCTGCCATTCACTCCATAGGGACATCCCATTATAGATTTTCATCCTAGATCAGGAAGTTGGGGCAATACTAGGGCCAGAAGATGCCTAGGTCCCACATTAGTGATCAGGGCTCAGCAGAGGAGGAATTTCCTCTGGCCGATTTAACCCCTTCTGGGCACACTGATCAGGGCAGAATGCAGGCAAATCAAGCTCAGGCTTTGCAGATGTCTGTTTCAAATGCCATTGCAGCAGCTATGGGATCCATGACATCTGTCATATCCCAATCCATTGCACAGGCCCTAGCTGCCCATCCAGCTACCTCTAGTATGCCGCAGCCCGCTACGGTTTCCAAACCAGCCGGGCCTGGGCCGCATGCCTCCAGAACAACCTTGACTGGTGATGATGTTGCCACCAATGTTGGCGCGCTTGGTTCGCGCAAGAGAGCCTGTCCGCGTCAGGCAGAACGCACGCGAGAATGGAAATGTGCTAGAGCACAACAGGATTGGGCTTCCGACTCTGAGGTCGGTTCTGAGGAGGAGGCTATTGATGACGCCTTTGAGGAGGCAGAGCAGGATCCCTCCGGGGTCATGGAATCTAACCCGCTACCCGGGTGTAGTACTCAGAGGTCGTTTGCAGACGCAATTCCTGCAGATTTGGTGGACCCCTCTGGGGACCCGTTATTTAACCCTGACTCACTCCATCACCCGCGTTCCGCGGAATGGCTACCTTTGGACCATGTGTCCAAATATTTGGAGGCGCGGGTGCGGTGCCCTCTATCCAGAGAGGCCCGCAATAAGCTCAGGGCGGAATGCCCCAGACCGATCATCCCCAACAAGGTCTGCGATACCCCGTCTGTGGATCCGAAAATGATCCAATTCCTTTCTAAAGCGGGTTGGAACCCGCGTAAGGGCCTGGAGTCAGCCCTGCGCTCCTGCCAGGACAAGCTCCTGGACGTGTTCGGCCCTCTAGCCAAGATTTTTGATCTGGCGGAGTCAGCTAAGGCTGAGGGCGGTCAGGTAGACCCAGTAGAGTTGCGCGAATGGGTGCAGCGCGCCATTTGCATTACGGGAAACGTGAATACGTCCCTATCCATGGAACGGCGCAAGGCCATCTTGTTCAAAATTGAACCAAAGCTCGCAAACCTGGCACTGACAGAGACGGGAAAGGAGGCTCAAGGCCTACTATTTGGAGAGTCCTTCATCAAGGACCTAGGCCGCTATGTAGGCGCTTTCACCGCCCTAGATAAGGCCCAAAGCTCCATGAAAAGGGTTTTCCATGGTAGGGTCTCTACCAGGGCCGGCAGTTTCAGGGGCCGTCTGTCCGGCCGCGCCCAGTACCAGTCCCGTGGCTCGGGTCGAGGCTCCTCACAAAGACCGGCTTTCCAGGAGCACAGGCGGGATCCTGCGCCTTTCTTCCCATCCAGAGGAAATCCTTGGAGATCCAGGGGATATAGAGGACAACCCGGTTCCAGACGCCCCTACGGTAAGACCGCTGCCCCATTTCAATTCTTTAAATGCTTATGTAGGGGGCAGACTACGTCTCTTTTCTCAGGCCTGGTCCCGCATCACCTCAGACCAATGGGTCCTATCCACGGTCAGGGGTTTTCACATAGAACTGACGTCTTTCCCTCTGTCCATTTCTCTCCCACACCCGGTGGTGTTGTCAGAACAGAACCGCGTTCTGGTGGACTCAGAGTTGTCGGACCTGGTCCGCAAGGGGGCAGTAGAACCAGCCCCGGGACCCCCTTACGGGGTAATCAGCAACATCTTTCTGGTTGCAAAGAAGGGGGGTCAGATGAGACCCGTCATCAATTTACGCGCTCTCAACGCGTTTGTGGTTTACCGCCATTTCAAAATGGAGGGGATCCACTTACTGCGAGATTTACTGCAGATGGGCGATTGGATGGTCAAATTGGACCTAAAAGACGCTTATCTTACGGTACCGGTAGAGGACGCGTCCAGAAATCTCCTCTGTTTCTCTTGGCAGGGCAGCGTTTGGCGGTTTACGTGCCTCCCATTCGGCCTCTCGTCGGCTCCATGGTGTTTCACCAAACTGATGCGTCCAGCCATGGCCTGGCTCCGCAGTCGGGGACTTCGCCTCATCATTTATCTGGACGATATCCTGATCATGGCTCAGGACCGTTCGGTGTTACTAGACCACCTTCGCTGGACCATGGACCTGCTCTCAGAGCTGGGGTTCCTGCTCAATCGGGAGAAGTCCTGTCTCTCTCCATCCCGAGAGATGGAGTTCCTCGGGTTCATGGTGGATTCCACAGCGGGGACCCTCAGCTTACCATCGGCCAAGATTCGGTCGATTCGCAAAGAACTGCTCAGAGCCAGGTCGTCCCCCCGTATCCCGTTACGTCAGCTGGCAAGGATAATAGGCCTTCTTGCATCATCCATCCAGGCGGTCTTCCCAGCCCCGCTCCATTACCGGGCTCTCCAGCGCCTGAAAATCGCTCATCTACGGAGGGGAGCTTCCTACGCGGACTGGATTCCCTTGGACGAGGAAACCAGGGAGGAGCTGTCCTGGTGGATTCACAACTTGCATGCCTGGAACGGCAAGGCGATTTTTGGTCAGCGCCCGGATTTCGTGGTGGACTCGGACGCCAGCCTATCGGGCTGGGGGGCTCACTGCGAGGGAATCACGACTGGCGGAGGCTGGTCAGAAATAGAGACGGGGTTCCACATCAATGCGTTGGAACTGTTGGCGGGCTCTTTTGCAATCAAGAGCTTCACGAGGGACACGGCCAGATCCTGCATTCAATTGCGTATGGACAACGTGTCAGCGGTACGTTACATCAACGGCATGGGGGGAACTCGGTCCACCATTTTATCACGGTTGGCGAAAGACTTCTGGGACTATTGCCTATCCAAGGAATTGGTGGTCTTGGCAGAATACCTTCCGGGCGTTTACAACATCCACGCGGACTGGAGCTCTCGTCATCTTTCGGATTCCAGCGACTGGCAGTTAGATCCAACGGTGTTCCGCTCCTTGATGTCGATTTGGGGACCTTGCTGTATCGACCTGTTTGCCTCGCGCCTGAACACGCAACTGGCACGATTTTACAGCTGGCGCCCGGATCCGGAAGCCGAGGCCGTGGATGCTTTCCTCCAAGATTGGTCCAGAGGGATCCTCTATGCGTTCCCGCCGTTCCAACTGATTCCGCGGACCCTCATTCAAGTGCGCCGGTGTGTCGCGGAACTGACCTTGCTGGTCCCGTTTTGGAGCTCCCAATCATGGTTCCCCCACCTTCTGGAGATGATGGTAGAGATCCCTCGCCTTCTCCCGACGTCGCCGACTCTCCTCCGCGACCCTCGCCGCCAGCCACATCCTCTTCTCCTGGACGGGACACTGCGCCTGCTGGCGTGTCGGATTTCAGGGGACCCTGGGAGGTCCCGGGAGTTTCGGGTACAGCTAAAGTCCTTCTGGAGAACGCATGGGCCCCAGGAACCAGGAGATCTTATCGATCAGCCTGGGGGTTTTGGGCTGACTGGTGCTTGGCTAGGGACTTGGATCCCATTTCAGCACCTGTGACGGAGATTTTACATTTCCTGTCTTCCCTCTTCGACCAGGGCAAGGCGTATCGCACCATCAACCTGTTCAGATCTGCCATCTCAGCGTCTCACCAAGGCTTTGACGGGACGCCTGCGGGTCAACACCCTTTGGTCTGCCGGCTGATGCGCGGCTCGCGTATGTCTCGACCTCCGAGACCAAGGTTCACCACCACTTGGGACGTGTCTTGTGTCCTCTCCTTTTTGTCTGCTTGGCCCCAGAATTCTGAACTCTCCCTTAGGCAGTTGTCTGCGAAACTGGTTACTCTTCTCTGTTTGATTTCTTGCAAGCGGGTGTCCGATGTCAGGGCTCTGGATCATGATGCCCGCTCCTACACCCCGGAAGGGGTCACGTTTGACATTTCTAGGAGGACTAAGACCCACATACGCTCGGTCTCCTATCCGGCTTTTCCTGCTTCGCCTTCACTTTGTCCTGTGGCGTGCCTTAAGGAATATGAGGTTCGCACTTCTCCCTATAGATCTCGAGAGCTTCCACAGCTCTTCCTTTCCACGATTCGGCCTTTTGCTCCGGTGACTACTCCCACGTTGGCGAGGTGGATGAAGTGGATCATGGAATTGTCGGGCGTGGACGTCTCTCTTTTTTCGGCACATTCCGCTAGGGGGGCATCCGCTACCTCGTTGGCGGTTTCTGGGGCCAGACTTGAGGACATTTTGAAGTTGGCGGATTGGTCCAGTGTCTCCACGTTCAGGGAGTTTTATTTTAGACCAAGTCCTCATGTGTTTTCTTCCATCATTGATAACGTGTCTTAGACTTTGAACTTGCAATAGGAGCCTCCGGGTCTTGTAATAAAATCAGATGATTTTCCTATTTCATGACGTAAAGTCATGATTTTATTAAAGACACGGAGGCGAGTATTGCCCGCCCTTATTTTTCCCTCCCTATGTAAGTATTTATGATTACATGTCTGATGGATTGCTTTGTTTTGAGCATTATGTTTTAACTCTGTGAGTTTTTTCCTGAGTAGGTTTTGCGCAACCATGTAGATTGAATATCCTGTATTCAATTCGTCTCCTATCACTCTCTATTTTTTCATCCTTTAGGTTGAGACTGGAAGGTTGAGCAGTATTCGTTGTTCTGCATGAGGTTTTGGAGGGTCGGCAGTTTCGGTTCCAGCCGATCATTGCAGTGGACGGGACGAGGACTATTCTGTCAGAACTTCGTTCCGGTTTGTTCCTGGTTCGCGCCCAGATGACTGGCGGTTCCTTCCCGTGATGTCCGGAATGTTTCGGTTTCCAGTTTCGTTGGGACTTTTGGGACTCTTGTTACAAAGAAAGAGGAGGTTTTACAGGAGGAGTTACCTATTATACTAGGACTATGGGGAGGGGTTTGGTCACATGTTCATTTTTTCTTTGCTGCTATTGGTCGGAGTAAAGAAGGAGAATAGCAATACTCGCCTCCGTGTCTTTAATAAAATCATGACTTTACGTCATGAAATAGGAAAATCATCTGATTATACAGCCACCACTAGAGGGAGCTCACTACATACAGATTATACAGCCACCACTAGAGGGAGCTCACTACATACAGATAATACAGCCATCACTAGAGGGAGCTCATTGCATACAGATTATACAGCCGCTACTAGAGGAAGTTTATTACATACAGATTATACAGCCAAACCTAGAGGGAGCTCACCACATACAAATTATAGAGCCACCACTAGGTAGTGCTCACCACATACAGATTATACAGCCACCACTAGAGGGAGTTCACTACATAGAGATTATATAGTCACCACTAAAGGGAGCTCACCATATGCAGATTATACAGCCTCTACTAGAGGGAGCTCACTACATACAGATTATACAGCCACCACTAGAGGGATCTGAGAACACACAGATTATACAGCCACCACTAGAGGGAGTTCACTACATACAGATAATTCAGCCACCACTAGAGGGAGCTCACTGCATACAGAGATTATACAGCCACCACTAGAGGAAGCTCACTAAATACAGATTATATAGCCACCACTAGAGGGACCTCACTGCATTCAGATTATACATTCACCTCTAGAGGGGGCGCACTATACTGCTTATACAGCCACCACTAGAGAGAGCTCACTATATACAGATTATAGAGCCACCACTAGAGAGAGCTCACTACATACAGATTATACAGCCACCACTAGGGGGAGCTCACTACATACAGATTATACAGCCACCACTAGAGGGAGCTCACTACATACAGATTATAGAGCCACCACTAGAGAGAGCTCACTATATACAGATTATAGAGCCACCACTAGAGAGAGCTCACTCTCCTCTCCTACTGCAGGTGAAAATTTGGTTAGCACTCTACCCTCTAAAGGAACAACTTTTAGCAAATGAGGCAGTGGAAAAATGGCCCAAGGGTCATTGAAAATGGTTTAGGGATAAACCATTCTGTCCTGTGTGGGGGCCTGGTTTGATCCTTACTATGGGGCCCTTACTTCTCTGTGTACGCCACTGAATATATATTATATAGCCATCACTAGAGGGAGCTCACTACAAACAGATTATAAAACCACCACTAGAGGGAGCTCACTACATACATATTATATAGCCACCATTAGAGGGAGATCACTATATACAGATTATACAGTCACCACTAGAGGGAGCTCACTACATAGAGATTATACAGTTACCACTAGAGCGAGCTCATTTACATACAGATTATACATTCACCAGTAGAGGGAGCTCACAACATACATATTATACAGCCACCACTAGAGTGAGCTCACTACATACACATTATACAGCCACCAAAGCTCACTACATACAGATTATACAGCCACCACTAGAGGGAGCTCACTACATACAGATTATAAAACCACCACTAGAGGGAGCTCACTACATACAGATTGAACAGCCACCACTAGAGGGAGCTCACTACATGCAGATTATACAGTCACTGCTAGAAGAAGCTCACTACATACAGATTATACAGCCACCACTAGAGGGAGCTCACTACATACAGATTATACAGCCACCACTAGAGGGAGCTCACTGCACACTGTGCTTTTATCCAGTTTAGTGTATGTGATTAGCTTCCACTAGTGGTGGCTGTATAATCTGTATGTAGTGAGCTTACTCTAGTGGTGGCTGTATAATATGTATGTTGTGAGCTCCCTCTACTGGTGTAGTGAGCTCCGTCTAGTGGTGGCTGTATAATCTGTATGTAGTGAGCTTCCACTAGTGGTGGCTGTATAATCTGTATGTAGTGAGCTTAATATAGTGGTGGCTGTATAATATGTATGTTATGAGCTCCCTCTACTGGTGACTGTATAATCTGTATGCAGTGAGCTCCCCCTACTGGTGGCAGTATAATCTGTTTGTAGTTAGCTCCCTCTAGTGGTGGCTGTATTATCTGTTCGTAGTGAGCTCCCTCTAGTGGTGGCTGTATAATCTGTATGTAGTGAGCTCTCTCTAGTGGTGGCTGTATAATCTGTATGTAGTGAGCTCCCTCTAGTGGTGGATGTATAATCTGTATGTAGTGAGCTCCCTCTAGTGGTGGCTGTATAATCTGTATGTAGTGAGCTCCCTCTAGTGGTGGCTGTATAATCTGTATGTAGTTAGCTCCCTCTAGTGGTGGCTGTATAATCAGTATGTAGTGAGCTCCCTCTAGTGGTGGCTGTATAATCTGTATGCAGTGAGCTCCCTCTAGTGGTGGCTGTATTATCTGTTTGTAGTGAGCTCCCTCTAGTGGTGGCTGTAGTTAGTTGGAGCTGGAGATTTGGAGCTCTGTATGAGAAAAATGAAGCCTGAAATTCTATCAAGACATATTATGAAATTAATCAACAAAAGGACCAGAGAAGCCTATGGTCCTGATCCTCAATCTGTGTGTGATGAGACCGGCGCTGATCAGGGCAGGGTCCTCAGAATGGGCAGATCAATGACATTTATAATACATTTGCAATTAAATGCAGGGAAGAGGAAGGGGGATCTATAATCATATTCTGAACGAATGTCCAATATATCTGCAATTTCTAATTCATTGTGTATTGTCCGTGCGGAGGACGAGCGGCAGATCACTCATCATTCAGGCCCCGCTGCTAAATATTTAAGTTCTGCTGTAAATGTCACTGTACTCTCTGCTCATTGCTGATGAATTATCTGTGTCCTGTAAGGAATCATGGATAATTTAAATTGCTCATTGTCTTCAATGATACTGACCCGTAAGTTACCCTTCACTTCCGTGAAATCAAAAAAGTGTTTTGTCTTTAAACTTTGACACCTGGCGTCACATGACGGTAATAGAGCGCGCAAATTATCTGCCTTTTATGGGAGCGGAGATTGGATTTTTAGAATGTGAGCCCATAAAATTATAGAATTTAACGAGAATTTGATAACGATGAATACTTTGTAAAACAAAGGGCCAAAACCCATACAAAGTGGAAAATCTGCTGACGGCGAGCAGTGCGAAGGATTGTCTTCTCATTTTCTGTGCGATTCTTCAGAGGTGTACTGAGGAGGATAGAGGTTGTAGTCATAATGGGGCCCCTTGACCTGCAGAAATAAATTCTCTATACAATGTAAACCCTGTATATTTGTGGATACAATGGACCTAAAACTACATCAGATTTTCGCACAAGTCCTAAAAGTAGATATAGAACCAAATCAAAGAAATAAGTCACCAAAATTAGACTCGGTCATTTATTTATAGAGGGGAATTGAACAATATCACATGTCTGTGAGCAGTAAAAGTCTGTGAACCCTTAGGACTAGCAGATAATCTGGAGGTTGAATTAGAGTCGGGTGTTTTCAATCAATGGGGTGACAATCAGGTGTGAGAGGGCGACCTGTTTTATGTAAAGAAGATAAATTTTATTCTAAATCTGATTTCCACAACAAGTTTGTGTAAGTGTATCATGGTAGGAACAAAGGAGATTCTGGGGAACTCAGAAGAAGAGTTGTTGATGCTCATCAGCCTGAAAAAGGTGACAAAATCATCTCTAAGGAGTCTAGACTCCACCAATCCACAGTAAGACAGATTGTGTAAAAACAGAGGAAATTCTAGATCATTATTTATGCGGTACGCCAGACCTGCAGGGTATTGCGATTGTGAGGTCACGGTTAATGGCAAGCGAGGGTTACTCACAGTTTTGTAGGGAAACCCTGG
This sequence comes from Bufo bufo, assembly GCF_905171765.1. Classification (NCBI taxonomy): domain Eukaryota; kingdom Metazoa; phylum Chordata; class Amphibia; order Anura; family Bufonidae; genus Bufo; species Bufo bufo. The sequence goes on from NC_053396.1 coordinate 226,469,906, forward strand.
GCAGGCATACAGCAGTGAAGGAGAGGCTGGCACAAGAGTCCTCTGGGGCACACTCTGTATTTAGGGACCAGGCCTGGTGGTGGATGAGGTGCCCTGGATGTTGCAGGTGCTTTATGTGCCTGGGGCAAGGTCCCTTTAAGGTACGTGACGCCAGTGCCAATTGAACGGTGGCACACCGTGTAGAGATAGGTGGAATAATTGAGGAATCAGTGGGTAAACCAAACGTTTCTTTACTTGATGAACTCAGTCCAACTTACTTCATACAGTGACAATAGATTATGCATGCAGTCCCTTAGACAATACCTCCCAAGTAGGTAGACTTTAGATGGCGACAGGAAATAAACAGGCAAGATGCTTGGAGGACACAATGGTTAATGCTTTGCAGTGCTACGCTGCTCCATCCTTTTCAGCTATTCTAGCTAGATGGCTCCCAAGGCCCGGATGCCTAACTGTTGGCCTTTATCCTTGGTATCGCAATTCTCTCCAATATTAGCACTTGCTGTACTTTATGGAATCTCTGTCCATCAGGGTACTTATCTGACCTGGTATTGTCCTTACTCAGCTGGATGGTAACTGCAGATTTCTCCCAGGAGGTGCTATCCTGCAACTGGGGCGTCTTCAGAGCTGACTAAGGCTCTCTTGATCCACCGGTAGGCTAGGATCCCTCTACTAGCCCCCTGGTTACAACTAACAGCCCGGGCTGTCCAGCTGCATGTCAGGAGAAGGCTCTGGCTGGTGCCTTCTAACTTGTCTCTGCAGACTCCTGACCTTGAACTCCCTCCCCCTGTCTGGGCCTGAATATTTATACTAGGGGCTCTCTATCTCCCTCTAGTGTATGGGATGTCTAACTACAAAGACTAGGCCTGATGGTGAAACACTGCATACAAACAATACTTTATAAATTACATAAAATGCACAATAAGAGATAACATCCCTGTCCCTAGTGAGAAGTAACGCACACCCCAATTGACCCTCGTGTAGTGCCCACGCTTAGCTAGTGGGGACACTACAATTATCCTCCCCAGGAGTTGACCAACAAGGATCTCACCAAGAGCAAGGATCCACGAGGTCACAAAAAAATCCAAGGTCATTTTTAAGCGACTAAAGGCCTTTCTCAGATTAGCTAATGTTAATGTTCATGAGTCCACCATGAGGAGGACACTGAACAACAATGGTGTGCATGGCAGGATTACACGGAGAAAGCTGCTGCTCTGCAAAAAGAACATTGCTGCCCGTATGCAGTTTGCTAAAGTTCACCTGGACAAGCCAGAAGGTTATTGGGACAATGTTCTGTGGACAGATGAGTCCAGAACAGAACTTTCTGGTGTAAATGAAAAGCATTTTGTTTGTAGAAAGGAAATCCCTGGATCCAGCATAAAACCTCATCCCATCTGTGAGACACGGAGCTGGCAGGACCATGGTTTGGGCCCGTTCTGCTTCATCTGGGCCAGGACAGCTCATCATCATCACTGATGGAAGAATGAATTCTCAGCAGATTTTAAGGAGACCTGAGGATTACACATGGGTTTTTTTTGGCGCAGAGTCTCATCTGAAAAAACAGCAGCGTAATACAGTAACCACAAAGTGAATGAGATTAGACACATGTCATGTGCACTTGGCTTTTTTTTTTGACCTGCTGTGCAGATTTTGAAATATGCAGCGTATCGATTCTTTGTAGGATTATTTGTGTGCAGACTTCAGTGTCAAAACTGCATCAAATCCATACCAAACATTGTAACACACTTATGCAGGCTTGGTCCCCAGATGAAGGTGAGGCCGAAGCGCGCGTCGGGGTGCGCGGTTCTCCTGAGGTGTTATGGATGTTACAATCAGTATGAGGTGCGCTTTTCTGCCCAGTGCTTTAGATTTATTTAGCACATTTTTGACCACATGCTGACTTTTGGCGTGATGTAAATCATGATATATATTATGAATCATTAGCATATCTGTACGATGATGCGCCAGCCTCTTTTCACCGTGAGGCATTAGCTTCTGTTTTGATATTTTGGACCATATGTCAGCTTGTGGTTAGGATGTGCGAAGTTATTACTTGTATTGTGTTATTATTATTATTATTATTAACATATTATATGTCGACTTGTGGTTAAGGGATGTAAATATATTATATCCCGTTTCCTCATACGATTTCTGTATTTGTGTCAATTCACCTCAGCTGTATACCGCACTTTATTCTTGATGTTTTTGTTTCTATTTTAATCATGTTTTGTATTTAAATAAATATAATTATATATTTGGAGGCTTTTCAGACTCAACCTTTTTGTGTAGGTGCAGTATTAGGATGAAGCAGAGAGCCGTTGCTTCATCATTCCTCCCCCCTGCCGGCTCTCCACACCTCTGGTCTGTGTGGGGGGCGGGGCCAGCCTGCAGTCAGCCTTGGCTCCGCCTCTTTCACAGACTAGAGCAGTCGATGTCCTGCTGCTGCTGCTGCTGCTAGGAACAAGGTAAGTATGTGGTGTTTATTTTTTTACTTTCTGTGAGGGGCACAATGTGGGCATATTACTGGGGGCACAATGTGGGCATATTACTGGGGGCACAATGTGGGCATATTACTGGGGGCACAATGAGGGCATATTACTGGGGGCACAATGTGGGCATATTACTGGGGGCACAATGTGGGCATATTACTGGGGGAAAAATGTGGGCATATTACTGGGGGCACAATGAGGGCATATTACTGGGGGCACAATGTGGGCCTATTACTGGGGGCACAATGTGGGCATATTACTGGGGGCACAATGTGGGCATATTACTGGGGGCACAATGAGGGCATATTACTGGGGGCACAATGTGGGCCTATTACTGGGGGCACAATGTGGGCATATTACTGGGGGCACAATGTGGGCATTTTACTGGGGGCACAATGAGGGCATATTACTGGGGGCACAATGTGGGCATATTACTGGGGGCACAATGTGGGCATTTTACTGGGGGCACAATGTGGGCATTTTACTGGGGGCACAATGAGGGCCTATTACTGGGGGTACAATGAGGGCATATTACTGGGGGCACAATGAGGGCATATTACTGGGGGCACAATGAGGGCATATTACTGGGGGCACAATGAGGGCATATTACTAGGGGCACAATGTGGGCCTATTACTGGAGGCATAATGAGGGCCTATTACTGGGGGCACAATGAGGGCCTATTACTGGGGGTACAATGAGGGCATATTACTGGAGGCACAATGTGGGCATATTAGTGGGGGCAAAATGTGGACATATTACTGGGGGCACAATGAGGGCATATTACTCGGGGCACAATGAGGGCATATCACTGGGGGCACAACGAGGGCATATTACTGGAGGCACAGCTGGGCATATTACCGGGGGGCACAATGTGGGCATATTACTGGGGGCACAATGTGGGCATATTACTGGGGGCACAATGAGGGCATATTACTGGGGGCACAACGAGGGCATATTACTGGAGGCACAGCTAGGCATATTACCGGGGGGGCACAATGTGGGCATATTATTGGGGGCACAATGTGGGCATATTACTGGGGGCACAATGAGGGCATATTACTGGGGGCACAGCTGAGCATAATTCTGAGAAGACACAATGTGGGCATAAATACTGCTCAGTGGCATGAAGGGGGAATAATTACTATGTGGCGGCATTAAGGGGACTGGGTGGGATTAGGTGTACAGTTATGTTTTGGGCGGAGTTAGAGGCGTGGCAGCGCACAATGTGTCCCTCTTTATTTGTTTACAGAGTTGGGAGGTTTGTATCTCCTCCTCTCCTATGTGAAGAAGCAGGTGGAAGACTCTGTGAGGTAATGAATGAAGCAGCACAGAGGGGGGTATAGCAGAGGCAGGAGGTCAGTCTGTCTGTCTGCAGCCCCCCAGCAGGCAGACAGGGACGTTCTATGTAAGTGCCCGGATCTAATAATTTGGGCACAAATAATTTGTACAAAATGTATTTGCCAAGAATCTCATATTTACTAAATGAGCGCAGCATTAGCAGAAGTAGATTCTCTTTAATAATTGTGTATTGTTGCATTGTTGGTTTTTGCTTTTAGGACCATGTTCTCATCACCGGCATCTTGGATGCAACCCATTATCTTATTGGCCTTGGCAGCAGCTGCCTGACACTGGTTTCTACAGCTTAGTTTTTGTCCACTTCATTTCCTAGGTCTTTTCCATGCTGCGCTGTGGACCCACTACGGTGGGCTGATCGGACAGGTGCAGGAGCTGCGCCCACCCAATCAGCGGCAGGGGTCTGGCTGTTCCTGTTAGCCATGCCCTGCTGTATGCGCCGGCATCAGTGAAAACACCAATGCTGGCGCATTAAACCTAGCTGTGCCGCGGTCAGCGCTGACAGCAACATGCGCGATGTGTGTCGGGTCCCCATCCGCCCGATGTGTGACGGGGACCCAATGTCTTCCATAGGCATTGTGCTGCCTTCAATGGAAGCCTGCGAGTTCCAGCCCCCTGTATTAGGCCTCCTGCACACGACCGTATGTATTTTGCGGTCTGCAAAAAACAGAACCGTAAAAAATACCGATGACGTCCATGTGCATTCTGTATTTTGCAGAACGGAACAGCTGGCCCCTAATAGAACAGTCCTATCCTCGTCCGTAATGCGGACAATAATAGGACATGTTCTATTTTTTTGCAGAACGGAAATACGGACATACGGAAACGGAAGGCACACGGGATAACTACCGTTTTTTTGTGGACCAATTGAAATAAATGGTTCCATATACGGTCCGCAAAAAAAAAACGGAACGGACACGGAAAAAAAATCAGTTCGTATACATAAAGCCTAATATTGAGTGATCAAAAAGTCATTTATACCCCAAAATGGTACCAATAAAACCGTCATTTCATCCCACAAAAAATGAGCCCCCACAAAAGACAATTGCTCAAAAAATAAAAACCAATGGCACCCGTAAACCAATCTATCAAAATTTGCGCTGCAAAAGCCATATATTGTGCTCCTTCCTTACTGAGTCCTGCCATGTGCCCCCGCAGCAGTGTACCACCACATATGGGGTGTTGCCGTATTCAGAAGAAAACGGGTAACAAATTATGGGGTGCTTTTTCTCCTGTTACCCCTCGTGAAAATAAAACATTTGGGGCTAAAGCATTATTTTATTGAAAGAAATTAAACTTTTCATTTTCATAGCCAAGTGTTTCTAAATTCCGTAAAACCCTTAGGCCCCTTTCACACGGGCGAGTTTTCCACGCGGGTGCAATGCGTGAGGTGAACGCATTGCACACCCGCACTGAATCCGGACCCATTGACTTCTACGGGGCTGTGCACATGGGCTGTGATTTTTACGCATCACTTGTGCGTTGCGTGAAAATCGCAGCATGCTCTATTTTGTGCGTTTTTCCCGCAACGCAGGCCCCATAAAAATGAATGGGGCTGCGTGAAAATCGCAAGCATCCGCAAGCAAGTGCGGATGCGGTGCGATTTTCACGCACGGTTGCTAGGAGACGATGGGGATGGAGACCCGATCATTATTATTTTCCCTTATAACATGGTTATAAGGGAAAATAATAGCATTCTTAATACAGAATGCATAGTACAATAGCGCTGGAGGGGTTAAAAAAAATTATAAATAAATTTTACTTACCTTAATCCACTTGTTTGCGCAGCCGGCATCTCTTCTGTCTTCTGTCTTCTGTCTTCTTTCTTCAGGACCTGGGTAAAGGACCTGTGGTGACGTCACCGCGCTCATCACATGGTCCATCACATGATCCATCACTATGGTGATGGATCATGTGATGGACCATGTGATGAGCGCAGTGATGTCACCACAGGTCCTTTTCCTCACAGATGAAGGCAGAAGAGATGCCGGCTGTGCGAACAAGTGGATTAAGGTGAGTTAAAAAATGTATATATATTTTTTTAACCCCTCCAGCGCTATTGTACTTTGCATTCTGCATTCAGAATGCTATTATTTTCCCTTATAACCATGTAATAAGGAAAAATAATACAATCTACACAACACCGAACCCAAACCTGAACTTCTGTGAAGAAGTTCGGGTCTGGGTACCTAACATGCCAATTTTTCTCACGCGCATGCAAAACGCATTAAAATGTTTTGCTCTCGCGCGGAAAAATCACGCATTTTCCAGCGACGCACCCGCATCTTATCCGGCCCTAAAACATGACGCCCGTATGAAAGAGGCCTTATGGGGTCAAAGTGTTCAATAAACCCCTTAATAAATTCTTTGAGGGGTGTAGTTTCCAAAATGGGATCACTTTTTGAGGGTTTCCACTGTAGGGGTACGTCAGGGTCTCTTCAAATACAAAATGGTGCCCAAAAAAACAAAACCAAATCTGCCTCCAAAAACGATATTGTGCTCCTTCCCTTCTGACCACTGCCTTGTGCCCATACAGCAGTGTGCCACCACATACGGGGAACTTCTGTAAACTGCAGAATCAGTCATGTATATTGAGATTTATTTTGCTGTTAACCCTTGCTGTGTTGCAAGAAAAAATTGATTCACATAAAAATCTGTAAAAAAAATTATTTTAATTTTGAAATTTCACCTTCTTGTGGAACACCTAAAGTCTGTAACGTCAGTTTTTAATTATTTGCGGGGTGTTGTTTCTAAAATGGGGTCATTTCAAAATCACTTTGTAACTGAATTGGTGCTTAAAAAAAAATAAAATGACATTTCCAAAATGATGCCAACATAGAGAAAGTAGATAAATTCAAATTTATAAAATTGTAAATTTTTTCAATATTTTTTTTTTTTAATAAATAAAGGTGAAATATACTGACTCAAATTTACAATCTCAGAATGGCTTCTATATATCTATGCATACTAGTATATTTATAGCATTAATAGGGCTTTTAGAGAGAGAAAATCCTTCCAAGGCAAGCGGTGCGGCCTGTGATCGCCGTCAGTGTATCTACCCCCTATAGACGGCGGTGCGGCCTGTGATCACTGTCAGTGTATCTACCTCCTATAGACAGCGGTGCGGCCTGTGATCACTGTCAGTGTATCTACCTCCTATAGACAGCGGTGCGGCCTGTGATCACTGTCAGTGTATCTACCTCCTATAGACGGCGGTGCGGCCTGTGATCACTGTCAGTGTATCTACCTCCTATAGACTGCGGTGCGGCCTGTGATCACTGTCAGTGTATCTACCTCCTATAGACGGCGGTGCGGCCTGTGATCGCCGTCAGTGTATCTACCTCCTATAGACGGCGGTGCGGCCTGTGATCACTGTCAGTGTATCTACCTCCTATAGACTGCGGTGCGGCCTGTGATCGCTGTCAGTGTATCCACCTCCTATAGATGGCGGTGCGGCCTGTGATCACTGTCAGTGTATCTACCTCCTATAGACGGCGGTGCGGCCTGTGATCGCTGTCAGTGTATCTACCTCCTATAGACGGCGGTGCGGCCTGTGATCACTGTCAGTGTATCTACCTCCTATAGACGGCGGTGCGGCCTGTGGTCGCTGTCAGTGTATCTACCTCCTATAGACGGCGGTGCGGCCTGTGATCACTGTCAGTGTATCTACCTCCTATAGACAGCGGTGCGGCCTGTGATCACTGTCAGTGTATCTACCTCCTATAGACGGCGGTGCGGCCTGTGATCACTGTCAGTGTATCTACCTCCTATAGACGGCGGTGCGGCCTGTGATCGCTGTCAGTGTATCCACCTCCTATAGATGGCGGTGCGGCCTGTGATCACTGTCAGTGTATCTACCTCCTATAGACGGCGGTGCGGCCTGTGATCGCTGTCAGTGTATCTACCTCCTATAGACGGCGGTGCGGCCTGTGATCGCTGTCAGTGTATCTACCTCCTATAGACGGCGGTGCGGCCTGTGATCACTGTCAGTGTATCTACCTCCTATAGACGGCGGTGCGGCCTGTGATCGATGTCAGTGTATCTACCTCCTATAGACGGCGGTGCGGCCTGTGATCGCCGTCAGTGTATCTACCTCCTATAGACGGCGGTGCGGCCTGTGATCTCTGTCAGTGTATCTACCTCCTATAGACAGCGGTGCGGCCTGTGATCACTGTCAGTGTATCTACCTCCTATAGACGGCGGTGCGGCCTGTGATCGATGTCAGTGTATCTACCTCCTATAGACGGCGGTGCGGCCTGTGATCACTGTCAGTGTATCTACCTCCTATAGACGGCGGTGCGGCCTGTGATCACTGTCAGTGTATCTACCTCCTATAGACGGCGGTGCGGCCTGTGATCACTGTCAGTGTATCTACCTCCTATAGATGGCGGTGCGGCCTGTGATCACTGTCAGTGTATCCACCTCCTATAGACGGCGGTGCGGCCTGTGATCACTGTCAGTGTATCCACCTCCTATAGACGGCGGTGCGGCCTGTGATCTCTGTCAGTGTATCTACCTCCTATAGACGGCGGTGCGGCCTGTGATCGCTGTCAGTGTATCTACCTCCTATAGACAGCGATGCGGCCTGTGATCACTGTCAGTGTATCTACCTCCTATAGATGGCGGTGCGGCCTGTGATCACTGTCAGTGTATCCACCTCCTATAGACGGCGGTGCGGCCTGTGATCTCTGTCAGTGTATCTACCTCCTATAGACGGCGGTGCGGCCTGTGATCACTGTCAGTGTATCTACCTCCTATAGACGGCGGTGCGGCCTGTGATCACTGTCAGTGTATATACCTCCTATAGACGGCGGTGCGGCCTGTGATCACTGTCAGTGTATCTACCTCCTATAGACGGCGGTGCGGCCTGTGATCACTGTCAGTGTATCTACCTCCTATAGACGGCGGTGCGGCCTGTGATCACTGTCAGTGTATCCACCTCCTATAGACGGCGGTGCGGCCTGTGATCACTGTCAGTGTATCCACCTCCTATAGACGGCGGTGCGGCCTGTGGTCACTGTCAGTGTATCTACCTCCTATAGACAGTGCGGCCTGTGATCACTGTCAGTGTATCTACCTCCTATAGACGGCGGTGCGGCCTGTGGTCACTGTCAGTGTATCCACCTCCTATAGACGGCGGTGCGGCCTGTGATCACTGTCAGTGTATCTACCTCCTATAGACGGCGGTGCGGCCTGTGATCACTGTCAGTGTATCTACCTCCTATAGACAGCGGTGCGGCCTGTGGTCGCTGTCAGTGTATCTACCTCCTATAGATGGCGGTGCGGCCTGTGATCACTGTCAGTGTATCTACCTCCTATAGACGGCGGTGCGGCCTGTGATCACTGTCAGTGTATCTACCTCCTATAGAAGGCGGTGCGGCCTGTGATCACTGTCAGTGTATCTACCTCCTCCTATAGACGGCGGTGCGGCCTGTGGTCACAGTCAGTGTATCTACCTCCTATAGACGGCGGTGCGGCCTGTGGTCACTGTCAGTGTATCTACCCCCTATAGACGGCGGTGCGGCCTGTGATCACTGTCAGTGTATCTACCTCCTATAGATGGCGGTGCGGCCTGTGATCACTGTCAGTGTATCTACCTCCTATAGACGGCGGTGCGGCCTGTGATCACTGTCAGTGTATCTACCTCCTATAGACGGCGGTGCGGCCTGTGATCACTGTCAGTGTATCTACCTCCTATAGACGGCGGTGCGGCCTGTGATCACTGTCAGTGTATCCACCTCCTATAGACGGCGGTGCGGCCTGTGATCACTGTCAGTGTATCTACCTCCTATAGACAGCGGTGCGGCCTGTGGTCACTGTCAGTGTATCTACCTCCTATAGACAGTGCGGCCTGTGATCACTGTCAGTGTATCTACCTCCTATAGACGGCAGTGCGGCCTGTGATCACTGTCAGTGTATCTACCTCCTATAGACAGCGGTGCGGCCTGTGATCGCTGTCAGTGTATCTACCTCCTATAGACGGCGGTGCGGCCTGTGATCACTGTCAGTGTATCTACCTCCTATAGACGGCGGTGCGGCCTGTGATCACTGTCAGTGTATCTACCTCCTATAGATGGTGGTGCGGCCTGTGATCGCTGTCAGTGTATCTACCTCCTATAGATGGTGGTGCGGCCTGTGATCACTGTCAGTGTATCTACCTCCTATAGACGGCGGTGCGGCCTGTGATCACTGTCAGTGTATCTACCTCCTATAGACGGCGGTGCGGCCTGTGATCACTGTCAGTGTATCTACCTCCTATAGACGGCGGTGCGGCCTGTGATCACTGTCAGTGTATCTACCTCCTATAGACAGCGGTGCGGCCTGTGATCACTGTCAGTGTATCTACCTCCTATAGACGGCGGTGCGGCCTGTGGTCACTGTCAGTGTATCTACCTCCTATAGACGGCGGTGCGGCCTGTGATCACTGTCAGTGTATCTACCTCCTATAGATGGCGGTATGGCCTGTGATCACTGTCAGTGTATCTACCTCCTATAGACAGCGATGCGGCCTGTGATCGCTGTCAGTGTATCTACCTCCTATAGATGGCGGTGCGGCCTGTGATCACTGTCAGTGTATCTACCTCCTATAGACGGCGGTGCGGCCTGTGATCACTGTCAGTGTATCTACCTCCTATAGACGGCGATGCGGCCTGTGATCACTGTCAGTGTATCTACCTCCTATAGACGGCGGTGCGGCCTGTGATCACTGTCAGTGTATCTACCTCCTATAGACGGCGGTGCGGCCTGTGATCACTGTCAGTGTATCTACCTCCTATAGACAGCGGTGCGGCCTGTGATCACTGTCAGTGTATCTACCTCCTATAGACGGCGGTGCGGCCTGTGATCACCGTCAGTGTATCTACCCCCTATAGACGGCGGTGCGGCCTGTGATCGCTGTCAGTGTATCTACCTCCTATAGACGGCGGTGCGGCCTGTGATCACTGTCAGTGTATCTACCTCCTATAGACAGCGGTGCGGCCTGTGATCGCTGTCAGTGTATCTACCTCCTATAGACGGCGGTGCGGCCTGTGATCACTGTCAGTGTATCTACCTCCTATAGACGGCGGTGCGGCCTGTGATCGCTGTCAGTGTATCTACCTCCTATAGATGGCGGTGCGGCCTGTGATCACTGTCAGTGTATCTACCTCCTATAGACGGCGGTGCGGCCTGTGATCACTGTCAGTGTATCTACCTCCTATAGATGGCGGTGCGGCCTGTGATCACTGTCAGTGTATCTACCTCCTATAGACAGCGGTGCGGCCTGTGATCACTGTCAGTGTATCTACCTCCTATAGATGGTGGTGCGGCCTGTGATCACTGTCAGTGTATCTACCTCCTATAGACAGCGGTGCGGCCTGTGATCACTGTCAGTGTATCTACCTCCTATAGACGGCGGTGCGGCCTGTGATCACTGTCAGTGTATCTACCTCCTATAGATGGCGGTGCGGCCTGTGATCACTGTCAGTGTATCTACCTCCTATAGATGGCGGTGCGGCCTGTGATCACTGTCAGTGTATCTACCTCCTATAGACGGCGGTGCGGCCTGTGATCGCTGTCAGTGTATCTACCTCCTATAGACGGCGGTGCGGCCTGTGATCACTGTCAGTGTATCTACCTCCTATAGACGGCGGTGCGGCCTGTGATCACTGTCAGTGTATCTACCTCCTATAGACGGCGGTGCGGCCTGTGATCACTGTCAGTGTATCTACCTCCTATAGACGGCGGTGCGGTCTGTGGTCGCTGTCAGTGTATCTACCTCCTATAGACGGCGGTGCTGCCTGTGATCGCTGTCAGTGTATCTACCTCCTATAGACGGCGGTGCGGCCTGTGATCACTGTCAGTGTATCTACCTCCTATAGACAGCGGTGCGGCCTGTGATCACTGTCAGTGTATCTACCTCCTATAGACGGCGGTGCGGCCTGTGATCGCTGTCAGTGTATCTACCTCCTATAGACGGCGGTGCGGCCTGTGATCACTGTCAGTGTATCTACCTCCTATAGACGGCGGTGTGGCCTGTGATCGCTGTCAGTGTATCTACCTCCTATAGATGGCGGTGCGGCCTGTGGTCACTGTCAGTGTATCTACCTCCTATAGACGGCGGTGCGGCCTGTGATCGCCGTCCGTGTATCCACCTCCTATAGACAGTGGTGTGACCTGTGATCACTGTCAGTGTATCTACCTCCTATAGACGGCGGTGCGGCCTGTGATCACTGTCAGTGTATCTACCTCCTATAGATGGCGGTGCGGCCTGTGATCGCTGTCAGTGTATCTACCTCCTATAGACGGCGGTGCGGCCTGTGATCGCTGTCAGTGTATCTACCTCCTATAGACGGCGGTGCGGCCTGTGGTCACTGTCAGTGTATCTACCTCCTATAGACGGCGGTGCGGCCTGTGATCACTGTCAGTGTATCTACCTCCTATAGATGGCGGTGCGGCCTGTGATCGCTGTCAGTGTATCCACCTCCTATAGACAGTGGTGTGACCTGTGATCACTGTCAGTGTATCTACCTCCTATAGACGGCGGTGTGGCCTGTGATCGCTGTCAGTGTATCTACCTCCTATAGACGGCGGTGCGGCCTGTGATCGCTGTCAGTGTATCTACCTCCTATAGACGGCGGTGCGGCCTGTGGTCACTGTCAGTGTATCTACCTCCTATAGACGGCGGTGCGGCCTGTGATCACTGTCAGTGTATCTACCTCCTATAGACGGTGGTGCGGCCTGTGATCACTGTCAGTGTATCTACCTCCTATAGACAGTGGTGTGACCTGTGATCACCGTCAGTGTATCTACCTCCTATAGACGGCGGTGCGGCCTGTGATCGCTGTCAGTGTATCTACCTCCTATAGACGGCGGTGCGGCCTGTGATCACTGTCAGTGTATCTACCTCCTATAGACAGTGCGGCCTGTGGTCACTGTCAGTGTATCTACCTCCTATAGACAGCGGTGCGGCCTGTGATCACTGTCAGTGTATCTACCTCCTATAGACGGCGGTGCGGCCTGTGATCACTGTCAGTGTATCTACCCCCTATAGACGGCGGTGCGGCCTGTGATCGATGTCAGTGTATCTACCTCCTATAGACGGCGGTGCGGCCTGTGATCACTGTCAGTGTATCTACCTCCTATAGACGGCGGTGCGGCCTGTGGTCACTGTCAGTGTATCTACCTCCTATAGACGGCGGTGCGGCCTGTGATCGCTGTCAGTGTATCTACCTCCTATAGACGGCGGTGCGGCCTGTGGTCACTGTCAGTGTATCTACCTCCTCCTATAGACGGCGGTGCGGCCTGTGATCGCTGTCAGTGTATCTACCTCCTATAGACGGCGGTGCGGCCTGTGATCGCCGTCAGTGTATCTACCTCCTATAGATGGCGGTGCGGCCTGTGATCGCTGTCAGTGTATCTACCTCCTATAGACGGCGGTGCGGCCTGTGATCACTGTCAGTGTATCTACCTCCTATAGACGGCGGTGCGGCCTGTGATCACTGTCAGTGTATCTACCTCCTATAGACGGCAGTGCGGCCTGTGATCGCTGTCAGTGTATCTACCTCCTATAGACGGCGGTGCGGCCTGTGATCACTGTCAGTGTATCTACCTCCTATAGACGGCGGTGCGGCCTGTGATCGCTGTCAGTGTATCTACCCCCTATAGACGGCGGTGCGGCCTGTGATCACCGTCAGTGTATCTACCTCCTATAGACGGTGGTGCGGCCTGTGATCACTGTCAGTGTATCTACCCCCTATAGACGGCGGTGCGGCCTGTGATCACTGTCAGTGTATCTACCTCCTATAGACGGCGGTGCGGCCTGTGATCACTGTCAGTGTATCTACCTCCTATAGACGGCGGTGCGGCCTGTGATCACTGTCAGTGTATCTACCTCCTATAGACGGCGGTGCGGCCTGTGATCGCTGTCAGTGTATCTACCTCCTATAGACGGCGGTGCGGCCTGTGGTCACTGTCAGTGTATCTACCTCCTCCTATAGACGGCGGTGCGGCCTGTGATCGCTGTCAGTGTATCTACCTCCTATAGACAGTGCGGCCTGTGATCACTGTCAGTGTATCTACCCCCTATAGACGGCGGTGCGGCCTGTGATCACTGTCAGTGTATCTACCTCCTATAGACGGCGGTGCGGCCTGTGATCGCTGTCAGTGTATCTACCTCCTATAGACGGCGGTGCGGCCTGTGATCGCCGTCAGTGTATCTACCTCCTATAGATGGCGGTGCGGCCTGTGATCGCTGTCAGTGTATCTACCTCCTATAGACGGCGGTGCGGCCTGTGATCACTGTCAGTGTATCTACCTCCTATAGACGGCGGTGCGGCCTGTGATCACTGTCAGTGTATCTACCTCCTATAGACGGCAGTGCGGCCTGTGATCGCTGTCAGTGTATCTACCTCCTATAGACGGCGGTGCGGCCTGTGATCACTGTCAGTGTATCTACCTCCTATAGACGGCGGTGCGGCCTGTGATCGCTGTCAGTGTATCTACCCCCTATAGACGGCGGTGCGGCCTGTGATCACCGTCAGTGTATCTACCTCCTATAGACGGTGGTGCGGCCTGTGATCACTGTCAGTGTATCTACCCCCTATAGACGGCGGTGCGGCCTGTGATCACTGTCAGTGTATCTACCTCCTATAGACGGCGGTGCGGCCTGTGATCACTGTCAGTGTATCTACCTCCTATAGACGGCGGTGCGGCCTGTGATCACTGTCAGTGTATCTACCTCCTATAGACGGCGGTGCGGCCTGTGATCGCTGTCAGTGTATCTACCTCCTATAGACGGCGGTGCGGCCTGTGGTCACTGTCAGTGTATCTACCTCCTCCTATAGACGGCGGTGCGGCCTGTGATCGCTGTCAGTGTATCTACCTCCTATAGACAGTGCGGCCTGTGATCACTGTCAGTGTATCTACCCCCTATAGACGGCGGTGCGGCCTGTGATCACTGTCAGTGTATCTACCTCCTATAGACGGCGGTGCGGCCTGTGATCGCTGTCAGTGTATCTACCTCCTATAGACGGCGGTGCGGCCTGTGATCACTGTCAGTGTATCTACCTCCTATAGACAGCGGTGCAGCCTGTGATCGCTGTCAGTGTATCTACCTCCTATAGACGGCGGTGCGGCCTGTGATCGCTGTCAGTGTATCTACCTCCTATAGACGGCGGTGCGGCCTGTGATCGCCGTCAGTGTATCTACCTCCTATAGATGGCGGTGCGGCCTGTGATCGCTGTCAGTGTATCTACCTCCTATAGACGGCGGTGCGGCCTGTGATCACTGTCAGTGTATCTACCTCCTATAGACGGCGGTGCGGCCTGTGATCGCTGTCAGTGTATCTACCTCCTATAGATGGCGGTGCGGCCTGTGATCACTGTCAGTGTATCTACCTCCTATAGACGGCGGTGCGGCCTGTGATCACCGTCAGTGTATCTACCTCCTATAGACGGCGGTGCGGCCTGTGATCACTGTCAGTGTATCTACCTCCTATAGACGGCGGTGCGGCCTGTGGTCACCGTCAGTGTATCTACCTCCTATAGACGGCGGTGCGGCCTGTGATCACCGTCAGTGTATCTACCTCCTATAGACGGCGGTGCGGCCTGTGATCACTGTCAGTGTATCTACCTCCTATAGACGGCGGTGCGGCCTGTGATCGCTGTCAGTGTATCTACCTCCTCCTATAGACGGCGGTGCGGCCTGTGATCACTGTCAGTGTATCTACCTCCTATAGACGGCGGTGCGGCCTGTGATCGCTGTCAGTGTATCTACCTCCTATAGACAGCGGTGCGGCCTGTGATCACTGTCAGTGTATCTACCTCCTATAGACGGCGGTGCGGCCTGTGATCACTGTCAGTGTATCTACCTCCTATAGACGGCGGTGCGGCCTGTGATCACTGTCAGTGTATCTACCTCCTATAGACGGCGGTGCGGCCTGTGATCACTGTCAGTGTATCTCCCTCCTATAGACGGCGGTGCGGCCTGTGATCACTGTCAGTGTATCTCCCTCCTATAGACGGCGGTGCGGCCTGTGATCACTGTCAGTGTATCTACCTCCTATAGACGGCGGTGCGGCCTGTGATCACTGTCAGTGTATCTACCTCCTATAGACGGCGGTGCGGCCTGTGATCACTGTCAGTGTATCTACCTCCTATAGACAGCGGTGCGGCCTGTGATCACTGTCAGTGTATCTACCTCCTATAGACGGCGGTGCGGCCTGTGATCACTGTCAGTGTATCTACCTCCTATAGACGGCGGTGCGGCCTGTGATCGCTGTCAGTGTATCTACCTCCTCCTATAGACGGCGGTGCGGCCTGTGATCACTGTCAGTGTATCTACCTCCTATAGACAGCGGTGCGGCCTGTGATCACTGTCAGTGTATCTACCTCCTATAGACGGCGGTGCGGCCTGTGATCACTGTCAGTGTATCTACCTCCTATAGACGGCGGTACGGCCTGTAATCACTGTCAGTGTATCTACCTCCTATAGACGGCGGTGCGGCCTGTGATCACTGTCAGTGTATCTACCTCCTCCTATAGACGGCGGTGCGGCCTGTGATCGCCGTCAGTGTATCTACCTCCCCCTATAGACGGCGGTGCGGCCTGTGATCACTGTCAGTGTATCTACCCCCTATAGACGGCGGTGCGGCCTGTGATCGATGTCAGTGTATCTACCTCCTATAGACGGCGGTGCGGCCTGTGATCGCTGTCAGTGTATCTACCTCCTATAGACGGCGGTGCGGCCTGTGATCGCCGTCAGTGTATCTACCTCCCCCTATAGACGGCGGTGCGGCCTGTGGTCACTGTCAGTGTATCTACCTCCTATAGACAGCGGTGCGGCCTGTGATCGCCGTCAGTGTATCTACCTCCTATAGACAGTGCGGCCTGTGGTCGCCGTCTGTGTATCTACCTCCTATAGACATTTATAAGGGGGCACTCTGGACCCTGCACCCGACTGCTGTGATCTCTTAAACATCCACTACGCGGTCTTTATACGGTATTTCAGTGATGATTGTTTATACCGTACTTTGGCGCACATTATTGCTGTCAGGGGCCCTTTAAATGCCGCCTGGAGTTTCCGTTAATAACCTGCTCTTAAAATGACTTTTCAGCCGCCTCCATTTCTTTTCTCTCCTAATTAATCTCAGACACTTTACGCGGCGAGGATATGATTCACCAGATCGTCAGTCCCGTTTTTTTTCTTTTATCATAAATTTGAAGTTGTCATCTTGGATTTGGCCGCCATTGAAAAATCTAATTTGACACTTTTAATATGAGGCTCATAATGGTGTTTAAAGCTGAACTCCGGCTCCGCTAATTCTATTAGACTGAGGAGAAAGCAAATGGCAGCAGATTAATTAATCATTTTGTCAACTTCTCCTCTCAGGCCGAGTCAATATAGATTTGAATAAGTAAAAGGCGACTGACCCGGCGTCTCGCGCTCCGATCTGAAAGCCGCGCGCACGTCGCCGGCCAGAAAGTTATAAAGGATTAAAGGAACTTTACTAAATAAATTGAATTTTGTATCTAATGAATTTAAAATCTGTAGAAATCTAGAAGGCGACTCCTCCTGGTCCCGTCTCCTGCTGATGAGGCGTTATCACCAGGAACATCACTTTCGATCAGCGGCAGCGCGGACTAATGCGCAGTGACGGGTCAGATCCGTGTGGGAGCGCAGGCAACTTCTAAGGGATGGAGCGATGTTTAATACAAAAAGGAATAAATAACAAATCTGTGGAAAAACATAACTAAATAAAAGAGGGGTTAACGGACCCCAATCAGCTAACGGCACCGACCGGTCAACATGGAGGTGAGTGATAGTACAAGGGTGTGCTAGTCTGGAGAGAGAATGCAGGCTCAGAGTCCACAGCAGCACAGAGGATTTCAGGAGAGGAGTGTGCTGATCTTGTGGGGGTCACAGGGTGAGATTTACATAGTGGAAGGAGCAGGGTCCTCCCAGCAGCACAGAGGATTTCAGAAGAGGAGTGTGCTGATCTTGTGGGAGGTCACGGGATGAGAGTTACATAGTGGAAGGAGCAGGGCAGCACAGAGGATTTCAGGAGAGGAGTGCGCTGATCTTGTGGGAGGTCACGGGATGAGAGTTACATAGTGGAAGGAGCAGGGTCCTCCCAGCAGCACAGAGGATTTCAGGAGAGGAGTGCGCTGATCTTGTGGGAGGTCACAGGATGAGAGTTACATAGTGGGAGGAGCAGGGTCCCAGCAGCACAGAGGATTTCAGGAGAGGAGTGTGCTGATCTTGTGGAGGTCACAGGATGAGAGTTACATAGTGGAAGGAGCAGGGTCCCAGCAGCACAGAGGATTTCAGGAGAGGAGTGTGCTGATCTTGTGGAGGTCACAGGCTGAGAGTTACATAATGGAAGGAGCAGGGTCCTTCCAGCAGCACAGAGGATTTCAGGAGAGGAGTGTGCTGATTGTTGGCAGTGATGATGGATATTACTTATGCTCCTACATTACAATGTATCTAAGTTTATAAATATGTATTTCCTCTTTATTACAGCAATACGGTGCAGACACTCGTTGTCAGAGGCCAGGATGTACAGACAGTTGTCACCGGCGCTCTCCTATAGACAAGTGGGGGGCAGCTCTAATTGTAATTGATCATTAACAGCCACTTAGATGGATGGGCCCGGCTGATTGATAAAAGCTGCTGCAGGTAATTACCTGGGGCCATTATTCTCCTTAGATTGGATGGCGTTCCGGATTTTCCATGCCAGCTTTCAATTAGGGTATAAACTTCGCCTCCATATTTCATGGCGTTTATAGTCTTATTTCGCCGTCCGCCGCTGTAATCTGATGAACCACAAAGTCTCCGGCTGTTTTATTGGAGGAGTCCTGCAGATAAAACCCTCTTGTTGCTTCCATCCTTCTTCTTTTGCGTCTGATGTTTCGTCTACAGGAGATTAAAAGAAAGGTTCCGCCGGTCAAGGACGACTGACAGCTCCGTTATTCTACGGAGACGACTTGTTGATTGGAGCCGGTTTGTGTAACGGCCCCGGGCGGAGGATGATGGATTCACCCATCACTCTGCTCTACATTCCACGTCTGCGCGGCGAACGCACTAAATAAATAACGTGAATTCCATTGCGCTCGGCGCCATTGTGTGACGTTATATATTAGAGGCGATATTTTTCTCCAAACAGCCAATAGATCTTAAGCATTTATAAAGAGAGAGAGGGGAGACCTGACAACCTGGCGCCCCAACGTAAAAAAAGGCCTGCCTGACGGCGCGCATCATTTCCTGCAGCAAGTGACCTCCTAACTACTGCAAAATATCCAACCCCTGCGAATTGTGGAATACGTCCCGCTAGTAGAGCGCAGCTAAACCCTCTTGCAGTCACGACACAGTTTTTTTTCATTAACGAACAGTTTTTGGCCTAAAAACAAGTCGCAAGACTCCTTTTTGTGCAACAATTTGTCATACAGGCTTATTTACACTGTCCTTACCACTTGGGGGCGCCGAAGTCCCTGACAAATTTACTAACTTTACACCATGAAGCAGGTGGAAAAGAGGAGTGAAAACTCCGCCATTCACGGGCTATCAGTCAGGGCGTAGTTTTTACTCCAGGCGCACGGACTGCCGGAGGTGCGACTAACTTCTGGCCATGTGCACGCCTCGTCATACATTAGCCGAATCTTCCACTAGCGCAGGGGGAGTCAAAGACCAGCGGAAAAAGTCTGTCTTTGTAAATGACCCCCATAGACTGTGATCCTGAACATTGGCGCTCACTAGAGATGACGTTTACCCCTGTCCTACAACAATTCCCCACCATTTTCCAGATCTCTGTTTGCTGTCAGTGAACATATTTGTTTCAGTTCAGGGGCAGTAAACCTGTACATAGTGCGCTCTGAGCTGAGAAGTGGATTCATTTGGGGGTCTTTTATTACAGAGCAGCTTTTTACACCGGTCTTTGAGTTTGCCCATTTGCTATCGGAGGAAGCGCCTAATTTATGATGATGCACAAACTGTACACCTGGAGTAAAAACAAAGCCAGCTTCTGACTGACAGCCCCCCGACTGATAGCCCCCCGACTGACACCCCCTGACAGACAGCTCCTGACTGACAGCTCCTGACTGACACCCCCCGACTGATAGCACCCTGACTGACAGCCCCTGACTGACAGCCCCCTGACTGACAGAACCCTGACTGACAGCACCCTGACTGATAGCCCCCTGACTGATAGCCCCCTGACTGATAGCCCCCTGACTGACAGCTCCTGACTGACAGCTCCTGACTGACAGCCTCCTGACTGACAGCCTCCTGACTGACAGCCCCCTGACTGACAGCCCCCTGACTGACAGCCCCCTGACTGACAGCCCCCTGACTGACAGCTCCTGACTGACAGCTCCTGACTGACAGCTCCTGACTGACAGCCCTCCTGACTGACAGCCTCCTGACTGACAGCTCCTGACTGACAGCCCCCTGACTGACAGCCCCCTGACTGACAGCTCCTGACTGACAGCTCCTGACTGACAGCCCCCTGACTGACAGCCCCCTGACTGACACCCCCTGACTGACAGCCTCCTGACTGACAGCCCCCTGACTGACAGCTCCTGACTGACAGCTCCTGACTGACAGCCCCCTGACTGACAGCCCCCTGACTGACAGCCCCCTGACTGACAGCCCCCTGACTGACAGCTCCTGACTGACAGCCCCCTGACTGACAGCCCCCTGACTGGAGTAGTTTTCACACCTCTTTGATGCTGATGTCCTGGCCTCGGCTCAGCCGCCTGACGCTCCCATGTTATTCCCAAGGGGCGAAGATGGTTTAAAAACTCCAGTGTGAAAAATTTGCACAGGCATTTAGAAAGCACAAAAAGGGGTCTTGTTACATTTTTTACACCAATAACGTGTGCAAAAATGATCGTAAATGACCCCCAACATATCCATAGCTAGAGATGGCCTTGCGGTTCGCCCGGCGGTCGGTTCGCGGCGAACTTTGCGTGTTCGTGATTTTCCGAACATGCGAACATATGGAGAAATTTGCGCCCACCATATTCTTTTACATTGTGCAGAACTTTGCCCCATGACACATCCATCAGGTGGTACAGGACAGCCAATTGATACGTTTCAGCACATGGACACACCCCCTACCTTATAAATAGACCCGATCTGGCCGCCATTTTACATTCAGTGTTTTCCCAGTGTAGGGAGAGGTTGCTGTGTGGAGCAGGGACAGGCTGTTAGGGACACCAAACGCTGGCTAATAGGGCCACAAAAGTCCTTTTAAGGACCGGTATAGGTGTGCTATCTATAGGTGTGATACACAGAGGGGTGCGATATACTTATAATTTATTTTCTAATGAGTCAAAAACACATCGATCTATATAGTGATCACCTGGAAGTCAGGGGCCTGGGGGCTAGGGGCTTACTAGGGTCATTTTTATATAGGGTAAGGTTCCGGACGGGGTCGCTCTTATCAGGGCGGGTGGTCTGTGGTTAGGCTATCAGGACCAGAATAGCCCCCCCTGTCCTTCAATACCACATCATCATCTAGCCCAGGGATGGAGGGTTTTTCTTTCCCTCCGGATTTCATGGATGTGCACTGGAGCCCCCCGGATTGTGGTCGGACATATGGTCTCTGATTTGGTGCCGCCGAGCGCTTGTTATTGCCGACCACATCTGTGCTTTTTGCTTAAAGGGGTTCTGCACTTTGTTTTAACTGATGATCTATCCTCTGGATAGATCATCAGCATCTGATCGGCGGGGGTCCGACACCCAGGACCCCCGCCGATCAGCTGTTTGAGAAGGCAGCGGCGCTCCAGGAGCGCCGCGGTCTTCTCACTGTTTACCGCCGGCCCAGTGACGTCACGACTAGTATCAACTAGCGTGGGCGGGGCTAAGCTGTGTTCACTTGAATGGACCCTCATAGTAACATTATTAAAGGTTACGTTTTATCTTCATGTATATTCTAATAGATTGCCTTCCGTGTACAATGTTATAATATACTTTCTATGTTAGACGGTACATTATAGAGCATTTATATTGTGCGGCAGTCGTGTGCGGTTCTGCTGCGATACTGCAGGTGTATAGAGGGACGAGCGTTATTGGGACAAATAATTTCTACTGGTGTGATATACCAGCCGCCCCCCAAAAAAAACAGATTGAAGAGGGGTGTTATATACCAATATACTTTCTTTATACTGCATTTCGGTACTGTATAGTGCATCTGCGCATGCGCGAAAATTATATTGCCGATATTTCGCATTGAAAATAATAATAAATGGAGATCGCAAATTGGAATAATGCATCTGGTGTCACCGTCCATGTTGTGGGACTATTTGTGCACTTCTAGTAATTATTTCTTGGCTGCAAATATGAGCTGAAGGTTTTTCAGGTTCGTCTGCCATTAAAATGAATGGGACCCGCCGCAAACTTGCTGTTCTCGAACATTTGATCGTGTTCGCGCGATCACGTTCGCGAACCGCCCCGGCAGATGTTCGTCCATCACTATCCATAGCTTGCAGACATGTGACTGTCGGTCTGTGCTGTCACACCATGTCAGCCCTGCCTTCCTTAATCCGAAAATCTTTCGTGTGAAGTTACATACGATTGTATGGCCGCTGTGCCCGTGTTGGGGAGTGTAAAATTGCCGTGAATGGGTCGGTGATCCGCAAAAGAGAGGGCAAGTCCTATCTTTTTCGGAGCAGAGGTACAGATCGGAAACTCACGGAAACACTGGGAAGCCCTTCCGTGGGCTTTCGGGTCTGTGCCTCCGCACTACAAAAGATAGGACATCTTATTATTTGCCGCATTTTGTGATCACGGACCCATTCAAGTCAATAGGTCCGCACTGGAGCATGGAGTTCACATGGCCAATGCCTGCGCATTGCGGACTGCTAATTGTGGACCGCAGCACGGGCACGGTGACATTTTGGACATGTGAATGAGCCCTTATCCGGTTCCATCCACTTTAGTGTCCAGCGGCTGCACAAAAGCCGGATATCTGACCCCCACGACCGAGGACAGGCCATCAGTATCTAAGTCCATTTAAAGGGCTTATACCACAAACAGGATCAGTATGCAATGAGCGGGGCTCATTATATAAGGTATGTCACAATATGCAATCAAACTATTGTACGGTTTTTGTATGTAGGTGACATTTCCTTCGCTGCTTCATCTTCTCCGGCTCATTGTCTCCCCCTCCTCTTATAGTGACGCCTTCTATACATTCATCCCTGCTGCTAAATCCAGCGGAGAAGGAGATTGTGAGGGCATTGCACACGGCGTGTATCTGTGGGGCTATGCAGAGAGGAGAGGGTTAACAACCGTCCTGAAAACGGGAGGAAAAAGGTTTAAATGTCTGGATTAGGCCTCATGCACACAAACGTATTTTCTTTCCATGTCTGTTCCGGGGTTTTTTCTGACCTGATACAGAACCATTAATTTCAATGGTTCCGCCAAAAAAACGGAAGCTACTCCGTGTGCATTCCATTTCTGCATGTCCGTATTTCCGTTCCTCAAAAATATAAACTAATTCTATACAGTGTGTATATATACAGTACATATACAGACAGCATGTCCAATGTCCATTACTGCAGGAATCCTGTAAGTGCACAGTGTAACTAATTGTATAATATATATATATATACAGACAGCAATTCCATTACTGCAGGAATACAATGTAACACATTTTATACAGTGCATGTGTGTGTATTGTGACACAGTGAGAGGTTTAGTCTGGGTAACAGGTATTTTCCTCCCAGCGTGTGCTGCTGGGCTGATTTACAGCCAGGTGAGGTCAAATACCGGACCGGATTTCAAGTGCCGGTCTGAGTTTTGGCAGCACCTGGCTGTCCTTAAATATGCAGCTGGGCTCAGAAGCCATGTCTGTGTGGTGGGATCTGAAGCCTGTGCTGGGCTGGAGAGCGGAGACCCGTGTGTCAGGGGAACAGGCCGCCTAAAGCCTGTTTTTGAACTTTCTGAAGCAGAACTGCCACCAAGGTGACTTTTTGTTATATTAACTTGCCATTGGGGGTGAAGTAGCACCAACACTGATGATTTGTTTTTGGCATCATGTGTGAATAAACACTGAAGTTTGAATTACGAACTTGTATCTTTGCTCTGTACTGCGCCCGCTTATCCCACCAGAGCGAATGCCCACAATTGGTGGAGGATGCGGGCATGCGCAGAGAGGCAGGCGTAAGCGCCGAAAAATTGTTGTTGCATTTTTTATTTTTTTTCACCGGGCACGGTTGTATGTCTTGCATTAAACCCACTAAATTTCAACCCGTGACCCTTGACAAAATGGAGATGCAATGAGCAGGACACTGGGTCATTGGGGCTGCTATGCAGTAGGTCAGATTTAGGTGTAACTAAGTTCGTGACGCTAGTTGGAGCTTGCGCAGGTACTGTAAAAGAACCCTTTAAGATGGTATAGCTCATGTACTAGGTTAGGAATGCCAGAGGGGGATATTGTCTCTGTATTGTGTCAACGGTGTCTCCTACCTGTAGTACGGCTGGACTCCTGTATCCTGGCTCACATGCAACAAATTGAGTGTTGTAAATAGGAGTAATAGAGGAATGATGGAATTCCACACAGAGAATAGGGTCCAACTTGTCTTTACTTGAGGTTATCTTATGCAGCTTTAGATCCATAAAGTTACAGAAATAGTCTAGGGTCCCAGCAGGTATTAGCAATATGTGGCAGGAACTATATTCATATATTCTGCATCTAGTACATACACCTTTTAGAATCTGGCCGGTATCTATCTTCTGCTTTGTTTGGGGCTGACTAGCTATGGAGGTACTTATCCTCTCCTTGTTCTGGAATCTGTACTTACAGGACTGCTCGCAGGGAATGGTGGTTTTGTCCTGGAGATCTAGAAGTTCTGAAGTTGGCTTCTTTCTTTGTTCATCCAGCTGAGGTAAGGAACTCAGGCTGGAAAGTTTGCTTTGGGCCTCAGGTTAGGCCTAAATCCTTTGTTGGGATCCCTGTTTTCTGGGAGCTCCTATTCACACAGCCTACCCCAACAGGGGGTGGCTGGTACACTGCCTAGAACTTTCTTTCTCCTCCTTATAAAGCATGGCATGGAACATCCCACTTCTGCTCATATAGGGGGGACTAGACTGGAATGATATATTCCAGCTAGGTATAACAACTTGCCTTATTCTGCTACATACTGCTGCCACCTGCTGGTGTACATGGAAATTACAGCAAATATATAAAATACAGATAAATACAATGTCAGAATACACAAGATATTAACACATTCACATCTTAACATCATGAAGCTGGGTGACAGAGTTTTAGTGACATACTCTGGGATGTTACATAGACGGTAATGAAGGCCCTCGTGGAGGCTAACTATAGCAGCAAGAAACAAACCAGCTGCTGCTACAATACGTGATGGCTTTGCAGACGGCAGGAGCAACCCCGAGCGTTCACGATGCCCGGAAAGCGGTGCCTGCGCCACTCCCCAAGATGACACCCGCAGATGACGATGAAACCTACCTGGCGATGTACGAGAAGGTGGCCATCAGGGAAAAGCTTCCCCGTGACCAGTGGGCTGAGGTCGTCGCTCCATTACGGGCATCCGATTCCCAGAGGGTGTATTTCGACTTGCCGGACGATCAAGCGGCCGACTACCAGAAAGTAAAGGGTGAGATTCTGGCAAGACTGGGGGTGAATGTGTTGGTCCGGGCCCAGCGGGTGCATCAGTGGGGGTCCAACCCGGCTGAGCCTGCAAGACCCCAGTATTATACCTAAAATGGCTACAGCCTGACGTGCTGAGTCCCCCGGCTATGCTGGAACGTCTGTTAGCCGATATGTTCTGGAGGGCTCTGCCACCCCTTCTCCAGCACTGGATCGGTCAGGTGTCTCCTGGCAATGCCCTTGAGATGGTGAACCTGGTGGTACGCTATGAGGCTATCAGGAATCTAAAGGAGGGTTCTGTCGGGAGGGGGGTTGGCAAACCCCGGAAATCTCCACCCCAGGCCCGGAGATTTGAGCCGATAAAACCCGGCCTGGATGTACCCACAATGGGCCTGGCTCCGTTAGTCTGCTGGCGGTGTCAGGAGCCTGTCCATGTAAGGGCTGACTGTCCCCATCGGGTTGAGCCCATGGACACTAACTATGGCTACCGTCAGTCGGAATATGCCAGGAGGCTGTGTGCAACAGATACCCCAGAGTCTCTAGATCATTTTTGACAGATGGAGGTGGGAGACACTCCGGCGGAGGCCCTGCTGGACTCAGGGAGTCTGGTGACGCTAGTAAGGTCTACCCTGGTACGGTCCACGGAGTATACTGCCCGGAAAGTCGGGGTAATGTGCATCCACTATCCCACCGCGCTGGTGTCTCTAACTACGGTGGCCGGTAGATGGACCCACGAGGTGGCTGTCGCCACAAATCTACATTGTGAACTCATAATAGGGAGAGACTTTCCGGGCTTATCGGCACTGTGGCCGGTTGTGAGAGTTACCGATACCCATGAGACAGGGGTAACCCTAGCAGAGTGCCCCGGCTCAGGGAGGAGAACAGAACCCTGGGAACCTGAGACCGAAGGGCCAGCGGTAGGGGTGACCGCAACTTCGGTGGAAGAAGGGGAGACAACACCACTGAGTGTGATGGTGGGAGACGTGGAGGACCTGCCGCCGGGTCCTGAATTAGCAGACCTCATTGTCTCCGGGGATAATTTTGGTACCGCCCAACGTTGGGACCCAACCCTATCCCGCGCCTGGGAAAATGTGTTAATAGTAGATGATGAACCACAACAACCTGGGGCAGAGTCAGTGTTTCCCCGTTATGTGGTTCATCAGGATATGTTGTATCGGGTAAACCAACTACGGGATGAGCCTATTGAACAGTTGGTGTCCCCAAGGCTTATCGCAAGCTTGCGTTAGATCTAGCCCACCAGCACGTTCTCGGGGGTCAGCTGGGGCTGCAGAAAACACAGGATCGTATTCTACTGTACTGCGCCCGCTTGTCCTAACTACCAGAGCGAATCCCCACAGTTTGTATATATGTATTAAGGCCGATTAATTGGCCTGTATTTGTGGGAGGGGCGCCCTGCCCTATATCTAGGACGCACCTTTCTCCAGAGGGGACGGACGGCAGCAGTGTTCCTGTTACAGCCGGCGGCGTCAGCATCTCCTAGGCGACAGAGCGTCACTTCCGGTCGGCGCTTCCTCCGGCGTCCTGTTCCTCCTCGTGCGGCTGCCTCAGCGCAGTGTCGGCTCCTTAGTCCGGTCGGTGGGGTCGGTCCCTCTAAGGTATGAGAGGGACATCCCCACACCGGAACGGCAGTCTGGCAGCACGGCCCCGCTCCCACGTGACTTGCACGCAGGTAGCAGGAGTCAGCGGGACTCCGTTCGTATATTTGCTGGGGCTACTCGCATTAGGCTCTATCTTTCTGCATTGGGGGAGGCTTGTAAGGGAGTAAGGACGGGGGGAGGGGGGGGGATGTCAATGAGAAGGCTAGTCTTTGAGGGCGGAGTTTCAATCTGCCTGATTAATCACAGCCTAGCTGTTTTTAACTTTTCTGTCAAGACGAATTTTGTATAATCACCATGACTGTTATATGGGGGGCAAAGTCTGGCACGGGCCGCCGTGCTGTCAGTTAGGTAGGGGGTTAATGCCATGCAGTGTGATGGTGATGAGTTGTTGGGGGTAGTACCCCCAGTAACAGGCGCCCCTAGACGTAGGCCAGCAGGGGCACGCCAGACCCTTCACATTGTATGGCATTTTATTCCATTGTTCTGTTTCAGATGGGCAGGTTTCTCGTTTGCCTGTCTTCATACACTTGTCGCAATTTGCTTGCTACGTAGATAGCTGTGTTTTATTTTGGCATATGCACGTCAGCCGTTCAGCCAACTCCGTGAGAACCCCGGCAATCTGACAATCGTGTCTCGTCACCCAGCTTCGGGCCACCTGAACGCAGGCGCAAGCGTTGTTAAAAAAAAAAAACGTATTCTGCTTAATTCGTGCGAACAGGTCTATTTCCACGGTTGGTTCCTTGTGTTCTTCTCGTATCAGCATCATGTCCGGTTTCCGGTAAGGTCCTCCTTCTTTGTCTCTAATTTATTTTCCACTGTCACACGTCTCCTCTTTCTCCGTACCTGTCAGGTGGTCACCAGGGTCAGTTACCTTTGCATGATGGTTTCTGCAGTGGTGGTGTCTAGGCACGGGTGGTAGTCAAATTGTTGCTAAACAGTAGTAGTGACGGTCCGTTTTTTGCTTGCTTTACAGTCACAGAGAGCATGTCAGCTAGGGTGCTGCCGGGAGACAAGGTGGTTAGGGTCCGCGCAGCCATTCACAGTTTCGTCACTGGTAGGGTCACCACCAAGGTGGAACTGCAGTCGTTGTTAGGCATGTAAAGTGTGCGATGCGCGTCATTCCTCAGGGTAGGTTTTCGTAGCCAGATTGTTACCACTCCCACTGTCATAGCTATCATCCAGCCGTGTCTCAGTTATTCCCACTGTCATAGCTATCATCCAGCCATGTCTCAGTTATTCCCACTGTCATAGCTATCATCCAGCTGTGTCTCAGTTATTCCCACTGTCATAGCTATCATCCAGCCATGCCTCAGTTATTCCCACTGTCATAGCTATCATCCAGCCTTGTCTCAGTTATTCCCACTGTCATAGCTATCATCCAGCCGTGTCTCAGTTATTCCCACTGTCATAGCTATCATCCAGCCATGTCTCAGTTATTCCCACTGTCATAGCTATCCTCCCGCCATGTCTCAGTTATTCCCACTATGTCATAGCTATCATCCAGCCATGTCTCAGTTATTCCCACTGTCATAGCTATCATCCAGCTGTGTCTCAGTTATTCCCACTGTCATAGCTATCATCCAGCCATGCCTCAGTTATTCCCACTATGTCATAGCTATCATCCAGCCGTGTCTCAGTTATTCCCACTGTCATAGCTATCCTCCCGCCATGTCTCAGTTATTCCCACTGTCATAGCTATCATCCAGCCATGTCTCAGTTATTCCCACTGTCATAGCTATCATCCAGCCGTGTCTCAGTTATTCCCACTGTCATAGCTATCATCCAGCCATGTCTCAGTTATTCCCACTGTCATAGCTATCATCCAGCCGTGTCTCAGTTATTCCCACTGTCATAGCTATCATCCAGCCGTGTCTCAGTTATTCCCACTGTCATAGCTATCATCCAGCCATGTCTCAGTTATTCCCACTGTCATAGCTATCATCCAGCCATGTCTCAGTTATTCCCACTGTCATAGCTGTCATCCAGCCATGTCTCAGTTATTCCCACTGCCATAGCTATCATCCAGCCGTGTCTCAGTTATTACCACTATGTCATAGCTATCATCCAGCCATGTCTCAGATATTCCCACTGTCATAGCTATCATCCAGCCGTGTCTCAGTTATTCCCACTATGTCATAGCTATCATCCAGCCGTGTCTCAGTTATTCCCACTGTCATAGCTATCCTCCCGCCATGTCTCAGTTATTCCCACTATGTCATAGCCATCATCCAGCCATGTCTCAGTTATTCCCCCTGTCATAGCTATCATCCAGCCGTGTCTCAGTTATTCCCACTGTCATAGCTATCATCCAGCCATGTCTCAGTTATTCCCACTGCCATAGCTATCATCCAGCCGTGTCTCAGTTATTCCCACTGTCATAGCTATCATCCAGCCATGTCTCAGTTATTCCCACTGTCATAGCTATCATCCAGCCATGTCTCAGTTATTCCCACGGTCATAGCTATCATCCAGCCGTGTCTCAGTTATTCCCACTGTCATAGCCATCATCCAGCCATGTCTGTTATTCCCACTGCCATAGCTATCATCCAGCCGTGTCTCAGTTATTCCCACTGTCATAGCTATCATCCATCTGTGTCTCAGTTATTCCCACTGTCATAGCTATCATCCAGCCGTGTCTCAGTTATTTCCTGTCAGGATAGTCCAGTGTACCTGGACAGTCAAGCGCAAGCGGATTTGAGCATGTGGGACCACTTCTTGAGTCATGGGAATGGCGTGTCCATGTTTGTCCCGGCGGTCTCCCACAACTCCCCCGTCATATTCTCCAACAGCGGGGTCAGCACTGGTTTCGCTGCTATTTTTGGCCCCCATTGGCTGAATGGGGCGTGGCCGGAGGAGTTTTGCGAGGCCACGGGAATTTCCAGGCAACGGAGGCTAGGGACCTGTATCCCGTGGTGGCAGCAGCGCATGTTTAGGGTAACCATTGGACAGGCCGTACTGTGGTCTAAATGACCAAGACCTCCCAGTCAGGTCCCCCTACCCAGGTCAAATTCTTCCCCACGTCTCACAAATGGGGTCCGGTCCACGTCCTGCAGGGATTGTCAGGGGCACTGGCCAGTCGCGGCACTAACACCCCACTGTTACCCTTCGGGACAGCAGCGTTGTCTACCTCCCAATTCATAGCGCATGCGCGTATACTGGCGGTCAATCTAGGTTTTGACCCCCTCACGGTGTCAGGGCATTCGTTCAGGGTTGGGGCAGCCTCGGCCGCTTCAGGAATCAGGTGCCAGCCCACATTATCCGTAAGTTGGGCCGGTGGCGCTCGTCTTGTTACAGCCGTTATGTTCCGAACCCCGTTAGCGAGATTTCTTGTGCCTTTCAGAATTTGGCGTTGTAATACGTCAATGAACACGCTTTGTATTTTCATGCTGGGTTTTTGGCCTCTTTCAGGTGTACTCTCGACGGAAGCGGTTATGGCACAACTCAAGCCGCTAGTTCTGTTGGGGCATACATTAGGGGGTAGGTTCTTTCACATATAGCCCCGACCACAAGTATTAAGGCCGATTAATTGGCCTGTATTTGTGGGAGGGGCGCCCTGCCCTATATCTAGGACGCACCTTTCTCCAGAGGGGACGGACGGCAGCAGTGTTCCCCTCCCAGCCCGCCCTTTTCCTTTCACTCTCCTACAGGGTATGGCCTCTTTCAGGTGTACTCTCGACGGAAGCGGTTATGGCACAACTCAAGCCGCTAGTTCTGTTGGGGCATACATTAGGGGGTAGGTTCTTTCACATATAGCCCCGACCACAAATAATAGAATGTGCTTTAGTGCTCGGATTACAGTCCGCATTGTCCAGGTGCGTCACCGGCATCATCCTCGGAGCGAGTGTTTTATAATTTAACAAGTGATTAATATCCTGTCAGATGAGGCCCAGAAGCTGCTGCCGAATCACACAGAAACCCGGCCATGTGGAGAGGCAGGAATCTGCTGCTCTCACCCTGGAAATGTGCCGTCGACTGCCCCAGATTCTTCATGGCCTCAGTCCCCATCAAATCTGCAAATTTATCTCGAAAGAAATAGTAATAGTCCATTAACAGCAACCAAGTCTTCCGTCAATCCCCAAACAATAACCCCCATCATTGTGGTGGTAGGATTTCTGGTTGTCCGTATGGGGTAGAATCCTCTGTGTTACTGCCCCTCATTGTGTATGTTTTTATTTCAGCAAACTGGAGCCCAAAAACAGGTGGGATTAGGATTAGTGATTAATGAAAATTGCTTAAAATGTAACGTTACGTATTGGAGAGGGGCTAAAATGTGCCACAATTTTGGATCCAGGTGACGGCAGCTATGAGAATACATTAGCAGCAGGTACTGCAGAGGTGTCACACCGTCCGCTGCTGCAGGCTGCTCCGATCCAGGGATCTTCTCATCTGCCCCTCTCTGCACAGGCAGACTGAGTATGCCTCTATATGGGGATTCCGGATCAGTTATCCCCATCCACAGGATAAATAAATAACATGGAGCGGCCATTCGCGCACAGAAGCTCCACTCCTTTCTATGGGAGTTCTGGAGATAGCCGAGAAGTGGAATACACCTGGAAACTTGGGCTGCACCAGATCTATCACAGGGGCTCAGGCTGGAGGATAGATCTGACACAGGGATGGACGCTTTTCTCTGACCCTATACAACTACTGGTCAGATAAATTTCAGACAGAATGTTACAAGTGAGCTGAATGTTGGCGCACATCTCCATGAAAGTAGGCAAATTGTGACCTGTTGTGCAACAATATTAATTCACACGACTGGTGTCAAAGTTTTCGATGCTTGGACGGAATAGGGGTGGAGCAGGTGAGTGTCAGGGGGCAATCTGCTAACATGTACGCCTGGAAACAGGTATATTTGTTTGTGAAAAACTATGACAGTCTGAGGGTAGCATAGTTTTTCCACTGGGTGCACAGATTCCGGAAGATTAGCCAAATTTAGAACAAAGATATACATTTTATGACATGGTATATACTGTATTATACTCCAGAGCTGCACTCACTATTCTGCTGGTGCAGTCACTGTGTACATACATTACTTATCCTGTACTGATCCTGAGTTACATCCTGTATTATACTTCAGAGCTGCACTCACTGTTCTGCTGGTGCAGTCACTGTGTACATACATTACTTATCCTGTACTGATCCTGAGTTACATCCTGTATTATCCTCCAGAGCTGCACTCACTATTCTGCTGGTGCAGTCACTGTGTACATACATTACTTATCCTGTACTGATCCGAGTTACATCCTGTATTATACTCCAGAGCTGCACTCACTATTCTGCTGGTGCAGTCACTGTGTACATACATTACTTATCCTGTACTGATCCTGAGTTACATCCTGTATTATACTCCAGAGCTGCACTCACTATTCTGCTGGTGCAGTCACTGTGTACATACATTACTTATCCTGTACTGCTCCTGAGTTATATCCTGTATTATACTCCAGAGCTGCACTCACTATTCTGCTGGTGCAGTCACCGTGTACATACATTACTTATCCTGTACTGATCCTGAGTTACATCCGGTATTATACTCCAGAGCTGCACTCACTATTCTGCTGGTGCAGTCACTGTGTACATACATTACTTATCCTGTACTGATCCTGAGTTTTACAGCAAGACACGGAGGCTTCGTATTGCTTTCTCCTTCTTTACTGAACCACCAATAGCAGCAAAGAGAAAAAATTTACATATAAGGAACCATAGCAACCAAGGTCCCTCCCCACTGGCCCCTATAATAGGCCGCTCTTCCTCTGTAACTTCCTCTTTCTTTGCTGCTGCCACCAAGTTAAGTACACCTTCTTCTAGGCATGTGTCATTGATGTTTGGTGTATATTGCGCTGTTTTCCCAGGGTGACTAACCCTGCTTGCTTGCTTGCAGCGCTCCCTTTCCTTTATGCGTTCTACCGATTGCTGGGGCTGATAGTTTAGGTTCCCTGCGCTTATCACTGCGCTTGATTGCTTTCATTGCCGCTTCCCCGCGTCTCCCCCCTTCATTTCCCTTCTCCCTTATCCAGGGAGAGTTCGCTACCACAACCCACTTATTTTGGACCCAGATGGTCCTACCTGTTGGTTAGTGCGGTTCCCGGTGTTCGGTGGGCGGGTCCTCCGCCCCTGCTGGCTGCCGCGCCGTCTCTGGCACTTCCTGATCAGTGGGACCGCGAGATCTCGCGAGATCTCGGCGGCCATCTTGCGGTTGGCGGCCGCGATTCGCGGGCTTCTGGGGGGCGGAGCTTCAGCGTCTCCTGTCCCTTCCGGTCATTCGCTTCCTGCACACAGCACGGTCGGCGGCTCCTGCTCCCTCTGCCAGCTAGCGTCCGGCGCTTCTCCCATAGATCTTTGCTCTGCTCAGTGAGTTGCTTATTTATCCGGTTTTGCACCTTAGCTAGGCCAGATTGCTGATATGTCGGTACCTACTTCCCCTCATGCTGCCAGTAGGCCCCCCTCCCCCCCTGAGGGATCCATCTCCACTCAGGTGGAGGCACAGGCGCTGGCCCTGCAGCGCTCGGTATCGGATGCGATCATGGCAGCCATGGGCTCCATGTCGTCCATACTTTCACAAACCATTACTCAGGCCCTGTCCGTCCCACCTTCCAATGTACCTGTGCAGGACCCCATTGCCACACCGCAGCCTACCTCCAATGACCCTCCTGCGACACAGGAGCTTGTGACTGGTGCGCATCTTGCCACCCCAGAGACCGTGCTTAGATCACGGAAAAGGGCCTCTTCCCGCCAGGCAGAACGGGCGCGGACATGGAAATGCGCGAGAGCGCAATCACCAGAATTGTCTGACTCTGACAGAGCTTCAGACGAGGAGGCATTTGCGGATATGGATTATGAGGCAGAGGAGGAGGTCACCCCCCCAGTTCAGGGCCCCTCAGCTGCCGCTGCGGCGACCTCCTCTGCCAAGGATGTGGTGTCCCCTGTTAACGCTACCCACTCTGTGGCGGTACTAGATGATTCAGGTGAACCTATGTTCGACCCTGAATCTTTACATCACCCGCGTTCGGCGGAATGGCTCCCCTCCCCTCATGTGGGGGCTTATTTGGGACACTGGGTGCGTCACTCGCTTTCCCGCGAATCACGCAACAAACTCAGAGCTGAGTGTCCCAGGCCATTGGTGCCCAATAAGGTCTGCGAGACCCCAATTGTGGATCCCAAGATGGCTCAATTTCTGGCCAAAACTGGCTGGAACTCCAAAAAAGGACTGGATTCAGCGCTCCGCAGCTGCCAGGACAAGATCTTAGATGTCCTTGGTCCACTGACCAAGATCTTGGAGATGGCTGAGTCAGCCAGGAATGAGGGATCCCTGATAGACCCCGAGGAATTACGGGGCTGGACCCAGAGGGCCATATGCCTTACCGGTAACGCCAGTACAGCAGTGGCGATTTGAGAGGCGCAAGTCTATTTTATTTAAAATAGACCCTAAGCTAGCTAATTTGGCGCTCACTGAGGCGGGAAAGGAAGCCCAGGGCCTCCTTTTCGGCGAGGCCTTCATTAAGGACATGAGCCGTTTTGTGGGCACCTTTACTGCGCTTGACAAGGCCCAAAGTTCGATGCGCAGAGTATTTCAGGGACGGGTCTCTCATCGGGCCGGCAGTGGTAGGGGCCGCCTGTCCGGCCGTGCTAGTTTCCAGGCCCGAGGATCGAGTAGAGGTGCCGGTGGACAACGTCCATCTTTCCAAGAACAACGTAATCCGTCTCCCTTCTTCGCCTCCAGAGGAAATCAGTGGCGTTCTCGCTCCTTCCGGGGCAACCCCAACCATCGCAGACCCTTGGGTAAGTCTTCCCCAGCTTGGGATTCTATGGTACCTTGTGTAGGGGGCAGACTCCGACTCTTTTTTCATGCTTGGAGTGTCATTACCTCAGACCCGTGGGTCCTCACCACGGTCAAGGGATTTCACATAGAGCTCACGGGGTCTCCCTACCTTATTCCCTCCCCTCCGCTTGTTCCCCTGTCACACCCAGACTGCGCTCTTGTCGACGCGGAGCTGTGCTCCCTCAGACAGAAGCGGGCGATCGAACGAGCGTCCCCTGCACGGGGGGCTGTGATCAGCAATATCTTCCTTGTTCAGAAGAAGGGCGGGCAGATGAGGCCAGTCATCAATCTTCGCGCGCTGAATGCGGTAGTTCGCTACCGGCATTTCAAGATGGAAGGGATCCACCTTCTGCGGGACTTACTAGTTCCTGGGGACTGGATGGTGAAGCTGGACCTGAAGGATGCTTACCTGACGGTCCCAGTGGCCACTCGCTCCAGGGATTTGCTCCAGTTCAGGTGGAATGGCGAGGTATGGAGGTTCACCTGTCTGCCATTCGGACTGTCCTCAGCTCCTTGGTGCTTCACCAAGTTGCTGCGTCCAGTCGTGTGATGGTTGAGGACTCGGGGCGTCCGCCTCATCATTTACCTGGACGACATCCTTCTGATGCACGAGTCCAGGGCGGGATTACTGGAACATCTCCAGTGGACATCGGATTTGCTTTCGAATCTCGGATTCCTCCTCAACATAGAGAAGTCTTGCCTCATCCCGGCTCAGAGGATGGAATTCTTAGGATTCACGGTGGATTCTCTCTCGGAGTCCCTCAGTCTGCCGACGGCAAAGTTGCGGGCAATCCGCAAAGAATTGAGACATGCACTCCTCATACCCCATCTCTCATTGCGCCATCTGGCCCGCATCATCGGACTCTTGGCATCATCCATTCAGGCGGTGTTTCCAGCCCCGTTACATTACCGTGCGCTCCAGCGACTGAAGATCGCCCATCTTCGGACCGGTGCATCCTTTGCGGACGCGGTGGTGCTGGACTCGGAGGCCCGAGAGGAGTTGAGTTGGTGGATTGCCAACCTGGAGGCGTGGAACGGCAGAGCAATCTTCGGGCTCTTGCCGGAATTGACAATAGAATCAGATGCGAGCCTCCAGGGTTGGGGTGCCCATTGCAATGGCGTGTCCACGGGGGGCCCCTGGTCAGCGGTGGAGTCCCTTCTGCACATCAATGCGTTGGAACTCCTTGCGGGATCTTTTGCGGTGAAGAGTTTCTCCAACGGGATCGCCTGCGCGTGCATCAAGTTACGGATGGACAATATATCGGCAGTTCAGTATGTCAACCGTTTGGGGGTACCCGCTCGGCAACTTTGGCTCGCTTGGCCAAAGACTTTTGGTCCTTTTGCCTGTCCAGGGACATCATGGTGCAGGCAGAGTACTTACCGGGGCTGAACAACGTTCAGGCGGATTGGAATTCGCGCTACCTGTCGATTGGCAGTTGGATCCTCGGATCTTCTCAGCAATTGCGGAATTGTGGGGTCCGATGTCTATCGATCTGTTCGCATCTCGTCTGAACAGACAGCTCACCCGGTTTTACAGCTGGCGTCCGGATCCGGAGGCATTAGCAGTGGATGCGTTCCTGCAAGATTGGTCGGTATCCCGCCTGTACGCGTTTCCTCCATTCTCGATGATTCCGAGGACACTCTTGCAAGTGATTCGTCAGCGGGCAGACCTGGTTCTGGTGATCCCTTTCTGGGGGTCTCAGGTATGGTTCCCCTCGTTGCTGAGGATTCTAGTGGAGATTCCTGTTCTTCTCCCGACCCAGTCGGATCTCCTCCGCAACCCTCTGGGTCTACAACACCCCCTTCTACAGGACGGATCCCTGCGGCTGTTGGCATGCCGGATCTCCGGACACCTGGATCGTTCGAGGGAGTTTCGGCAGCAGCTCGACAGCTATTGGACAGTGCATGGGCTCCCGGCACCAGGAAGTCGTACCGGGCAGCCTGGAGAACTTGGGTTAACTGGTGCGTGGAACGGGACTTGGATCCCGTTTCGGCAACTGTAGCACACCTACTAGAATTTCTCACCTCGCTATTTGAGACGGGGAGGGCTTATCGGACCATTAACCTTTTCAGGTCCGCTATTTCTTCTACCCACGCGGGCTTCGAGGGCGTCGCGGCTGGCCAACATCCTTCGGTGTCCCGTCTCTTAAGGGGGGCTCGTTTGTCTCGTCCCCCGCGACCTCGTTTTTCTACTACCTGGGACGTCTCCCTGGTCCTTACCTTCTTGGCCCGGGAATTCTGACCTCACACTTAGGCAATTGTCAGCTAAATTGTTGACGTTATTTTGCCTTATCTCATGCAAGAGGGTTTCGGATGTGAGGGCGCTTGATCATGATGCACGCTCCTTTACCCCGGAGGGGGTTACCTTTAACATCTCGCGTCGCACCAAGACTAGCATCCGTTTCGTTTCCTATCCCAGTTTTCCTTCCTCTCCGGTCTTATGTCCCGTGGCGTGCCTGAAGGAATATGAGTCCAGGACGCTGGCGCATCGGTCTCCGGCCAGCTCTCAGTTGTTCATTTCTATTCGTCATCCTTTTGGACCGGTCTCTAGCCCTACGTTAGCACGCTGGCTTAAATGGGTCATGTCATTAGCGGGTGTTGACACTTCTGTCTTCACGGCCCATTCTGCGCGTGGGGCCTCTGCCACCGCCTTGGTGGTTTCGGGGGCCAGATTGGAGGATTTTATGCGTCTGGCTGATTGGTCCAATGTTACCACGTTCAGGGAGTTCTATTTCCGTCCTCCATCTAATTTATTTGCTTCGATCATTGACGGGCTTTGAACTTGCAATACGAAGCCTCCGTGTCTTGCTGTAAAACTTAATGATTTTCCTATTTCATGACGTAAAGTCATAGTTTTATTAAAGACACGGAGGCGAGTATTGCCCACCCTATTCCCTCCCTTGGGGTTTTCTCGCGGTTTTTTGTCACAGGGGTCATGTATCATTGCCTCTATGTATTATTAACCATTTAAGTTATTTTGTTTTAGGTGTTTATTGTCCTATTGTTTATTGCATTGCCATTGTTTGCATGTTATTTAGCCATTTTGATTGTCTTCTGTCACTTGACACCTGTTGAGTCAGTTGCGTAGATGGAGTCCGGACATTCTGTCCTGACATGTTTGTTTCACCTAGGCCTATGGTCTGTTTTATTTTCCAGGATGAAGCTATTTCCGTTATAGGATGCCGTGTTACCGGTGGATGTCTTCTACAGTTTAGCCAGGTTGGCTAGTTGATTGCGCTACATGGGCGTTGGACTTTCCGTTCCAGTTTAAAGTTCGGAGTTATCGTTGGGATGTTCGGGATGTCAGCATCAGTTTTCAAAGAAAGAGGAAGTTACAGAGGAAGAGCGGCCTATTATAGGGGCCAGTGGGGAGGGACCTTGGTTGCTATGGTTCCTTATATGTAAATTTTTTCTCTTTGCTGCTATTGGTGGTTCAGTAAAGAAGGAGAAAGCAATACTCGCCTCCGTGTCTTTAATAAAACTATGACTTTACGTCATGAAATAGGAAAATCATTTAGTTACATCCTGTATTATACTCCAGAGCTGCACTCACTATTCTGCTGGTGCAGTCACTGTGTACATACATTACTTATCCTGTACTGATCCTGAGTTACATCCTGTATTATACTCCAGAGCTGCACTCACTATTCTGCTGGTGCAGTCACAGTGTACATACATTACTTATCCTGTACTGATCCTGAGTTACATCCTGTATTATACTCTAGAGCTGCACTCACTATTCTGCTGGTGCAGTCACTGTGTACATACATTACTTATCCTGTACTGATCCTGAGTTACATCCTGTATTATACTCCAGAGCTGCACTCACTATTCTGCTGGTGCAGTCACTGTGTACATACATTACTTATCCTGTACTGATCCTGAGTTACATCCTGTATTATACTCCAGAGCTGCACTCACTATTCTGCTGGTGCAGTCACTGTGTACATACATTACTTATCCTGTACTGATCCTGGGTTACATCCTGTATTATACTCCAGAGCTGCACTCACTATTCTGCTGGTGCAGTCACTGTGTACATACATTACTTATCCTGTACTGATCCTGGGTTACATCCTGTATTATACTCCAGAGCTGCACTCACTATTCTGCTGGTGCAGTCACTGTGTACATACATTACTTATCCTGTACTGATCCTGAGTTACATCCTGTATTATACTCCAGAGCTGCACTCACTATTCTGCTGGTGCAGTCACTGTGTACATACATTACTTATCCTGTACTGATCCTGAGTTACATCCTGTATTATACTCCAGAGCTGCACTCACTATTCTGCTGGTGCAGTCACTGTGTACATACATTACTTATCCTGTACTGATCCTGAGTTACATACTGTATTATACTCCAGAGCTGCACTCACTATTCTGCTGGTGCAGTCACTGTGTACATACATTACTTATCCTGTACTGATCCTGAGTTACATCCTGTATTATACTCCAGAGCTGCACTCACTATTCTGCTGGTGGAGTCACTGTGTACATACATTACTTATCCTGTACTGATCCTGAGTTACATCCTGTATTATACTCCAGAGCTGCACTCACTATTCTGCTGGTGCAGTCACTGTGTACATACATTACTTATCCTGTACTGATCCTGAGTTACCTCCTGTATTATACTCCAGAGCTGCACTCACTATTCTGCTGGTGCAGTCACTGTGTATATATATTACTTATCCTGTACTGATCCTTAGTTACATTCTGTATTATACTCCAGAGCTGCACTCACTATTCTGCTGGTGCAGTCACTGTGTACATACATTACTTATCCTGTACTGATCCTTAGTTACATCCTGTATTATACTCCAGAGCTGCACTCACTATTCTGCTGGGGCAGTCACTGTGTACATACATTACTTATCCTGTACTGATCCTGGGTTACATCCTGTATTATACTCCAGAGCTGCACTCACTATTCTGCTGGTGCAGTCACTGTGTACATACATTACTTATCCTGTACTGATCCTGAGTTACATCCTGTATTATACTCCAGAGCTGCACTCACTATTCTGCTGGTGCAATCACTGTGTACATACATTACTTATCCTGTACTGATCCTGAGTTACATCCTGTATTATTCTCCAGAGCTGCACTCATTATTCTGCTGGGGCAGTCACTGTGTACATACATTACTTATCCTGTACTGATCCTGGGTTACATCCTGTATTATACTCCAGTTTTCACAGGGCCCTAAATAAACGACTGTTCTGCATTGTCCATGGCCATGCGGCACCCGCACTACTGCGTAACCAGTAACAGTGTGGTCCTCACTAGTTTAATTCTGGCCCTCTGCGCCCTGTACGGCTGTGGAAGCCAAATGCATCATGGATCAAGCTCACAAAATATCTTTTCACCAGTTTTAAAGATAAAAAAGTAAAAGTTATGTTTTATTAGTCTGGGACAGGAGTGGTTAGTAGCCGGTTAGGCAGTAGTGTTTGTGTAATTAATAAACCCTTCCCAGATAGGGTCCTTTATAGAAAATGGTTGAGCTGCGACACGACCGCGCAGGCATTTATCCACAAGCTAAGGGCGCTCGTATAAACGGATGCGTGGTTCTGCATTAAAGGCGTAATTCCCCAACAAACTGACATTTGCTTATTTCTCAGGCGATTATTGGGAGTGAGCGTCGGCTCAGATGTTCATTCCCGACAATTGTCCCGATCCTCAGTGGATATGAAAGGATCTGACAACCAGCAGAACAGTACAATGTATCAGGAGGAGGATGCTCCAAGTATTCTGGTCACAGTGTATAATACGATTGTTATGAAAATGTAACAATTTATAGGACAAATAACTTACAGTTTGTGAGAGTTTTGGATACTTTGTAACAATCGGACTTGTTAGTCGATCATTTTAAGAGACTTCCCTTCGGCCGCAGACGTTGGCAGAGCGACGCGCCGTTTCCTGCCGCAGAACGCGCCTGTAATTTGTTTACATTATATTGTTACATGAGTCGCGTTCTGTTTCCCTTTCATCCTGTTTCCATACTGTGCAATGAAGCAGAGTTTTGTGGTTTTTGTGCTGCTTAACCATTTGAAAACATTAAAAGGTTTTGGCATTAATTATAAAAATGTGCTGCGAGCCCCCGAGCGCTGGAGCTTTAAATATTAATGCTGCCGGTCTCCGAGACACGAAGCAGCGCTGCGTCCAATCCCCTTTATATTTTACTACAGGAAAAAGGAACCGGGATTTTTAAGGTGAGAAATAAATGGCTAATTGACTAATATACCGAGAGCAGACGACGATCCGATCGCTGTAATTACGCGGCAATTATTGTGTCTGTGATGGCGGTTAATTGAACGCCTATTTTTACATTCTTCACTAAAATGCTAAAATATGATTGCCGGAGGCTGAGGTTCTAAATAGATTAACCCCTTAGGTTGCAGAATGTCCCCAGCCGCTCATCATGTGACATTTACCTGCAAACCTAAGAAGCGCCATCTATTTCCACCACTGAGTTGGTGGGGGGCAGGGTTGCGTCCCGTTCAAAAATTTGCTATTGGCTCAGCCTTTTCTAGTTACGCCCCTGCTCATGGAGGATTGCCTGCTAAAACCTGTTCTCATTCACTGACAGCAAGCGGGGACAACATAAAATCTGTTAGAAAGTTGCAGAGCTTTTCCCTATATAGTGACTAAACTGATGCATAGCTAAAACCGCGCCGTCCTGATGGTAAATACGAAAAATTATTACAGCCGTGAAAGCTCAGAGCACGGGGGGCACGTTTATCGGGCCGCCTGTTTTTGGGCTTTCGATTAGACTGCCGTATTTTCTTTGTCTTTCCTTTTAAAGACTATTTATCAAGCACTTCATAAATTGGACTACAAGTATTGGTATTTTTTTTCCGTTTTTTTGCGGCCCATATGTGAAACCATCTACGGCAAAGAGGCCGCAAAAATAAACGGAAATGGCTCCGTGGGCATTCAGTGTCCAAATGGCTATGCCGCAAAAATATAGAACATGACCTATTCATGTCCGCATTATGGACAAGGAAAGGACTGTTCTATTAGGGGCCACAAAATGCGGAATGCACACGGGCCGCCGGTGTCCGTGTTTTGAGGATCCACAATTCGCAGCCTATGGTTATGCGGTTCTTTATCAGTACGACAGGTTCGTATTCGCTCAGACTGGTCTAATTAGTATACGCATGAGAATGTGGCGCAAATGAACTGAAATCAGGCGCACATCTCTAGATTTTTGAGGCAAAATGTGGCGCAACTCACCAGTCAAGACACAGGCATAAAAGTACCCAGTCCTGGAGTGGAGTAGAAAATGTTTTTACGACAAAATATTGTCCACAGGTCGGAAAATAGGCGCAAAAGTTAGAAAATTTCTGAATTGGTCTAAAAAATCAAGATACAAAACAGGCGCATTTTCTGTAGTAAATGAAACTAAAAAGAAACATTTGCATCTTTCAGAGCACAGAATACAAACGCAGGGTACGTCTGACGACGGAGCCGCCGCGCACATTTACTATTAGTGTCGCCGTCTGTTTTTAGGCATAAAAATGCTGTTTTAGGCCTTGTTCACATTTCCGTTTTTCACTGGCGTGTGCTGTCTGCATTTTCCACGTAGCCATTGATTTGTATGTGTCTGTTCACATTTCTCAGGGACATGCGCTGCTTTGATCCATGATGCGGACCAGGCGCGCCCGCCGAAGTCTATGGGTCCGTGAAAATCACTGACACAACAGGGATGCCATCTGCGCTGCGTCTGCTTTTTTTTTTTACTGAAGACTAATAGGAGATTCTTTGGAAATTAATTTTCAGCTGAGCAACTTCCGTGACACATGGATGGTAAAAACGGACACACAGACCAAACACGGATCCTTCACAGATGAAACACGTACGTTTTTTTTTTTTTACGGATGTGACACTGACACGGAAATGTGAGGCCTTAGTCTTGTTTTTTTGGTTAGCCGCCATCATAGTTTTGTGTTTTTTAACACAAAGTATTTACATGACATAGTGACTAAAATCCAGAATAAGCCCCTGACACATTGTGACGCTCGCCCTCCGCAGTCTCCTGGATTCCACTAGAGAGCAGTAAAAGCCTCGGAATCGCGCTCGTTCCCGGATTTCTTCTCTGCGGAGAGTGAATTGTATAAAGAAGTTTCTGATTACTCTCCATAACCTCACACTCTCCAGTATCGGGGGGCCCTCAGGGGCCAAGGCCCTGACACAGGAACTTTCCCCGAGAGATCCTGGTGTCACTGGGGTCTTATGGGGGATTCAGTAATGACCTAGAGGGGGGCACATGATCCGGACAGATGAAGACCCCGGTCCGGCCATGGATCCATAGGGGTCACAGCTCTGGTTTAAGGGTAAATCGCACATGGCGACTTTCTGTGACAAAATCCGTATGAGTTGTACGTGGCTTTGTTTTGTGGATTCTGTGTGGATTTTTGACTCCACGTGGACCAGACTTGTGTAAACCTCAGATTCTTTGCTGATTGACGCTCAGTTGACGCTCACTCTAAAGGTCATGTGACCCTCCCAGTCGTGTGACATATCTGCGCTGTGATTGGACGGTTTAGTTTATCATCGTTCGCTTGCCGTTTTACATTTTCTTGTCGACCTTTTGTCTTTTAATTCCCCGAACAGGAATCCATCCGCCATTACCGGAGAAACTGCTCCCCGGGTCAGACTCTGAATTAGGCGAGAAATGAGCGCAAACGTCACACGGCCGCTGAGCGCAAGAGGCTCGAAGGAAGGAACGGTCTGAGCTATAATATTACAGGGGGTCTGAGCTATAATATTACAGGGGGGGTCTGAGCTATAATATTATGGGGGGTCTGAGCTATAATATTACAGGGGGGTCTGAGCTATATTATTACAGGGTGGGGTCTGAGCTATAATATTACAGGGGGTCTGAGATATATTATTACAGGGGGGGTCTGAGCTATAATATTACAGGGGGTCTGAGCTATATTATTACAGGGGGGTCTGAGCTATATTATTACAGGGGGGTCTGAGCTATAATATTACAGGGGGGTCTGAGCTATAATATTACAGGGGGGTCTGAGCTATATTATTACAGGGGGGGTCTGAGCTATAATATTACTGGGGGGGTCTGAGCTATAATATTACTGGGGGGGGGTCTGAGCTATAATATTACAGGGTGGGGTCTGAGCTATAATATTACTGGGGGGGTCTGAGCTATATTATTACAGGGGGGTCTGAGCTATAATATTACGGGGGGTCTGAGCTATAATATTCTAGGGGGTCTGAGCTATAATAATACAGGGGGGGGTCTGAGCTATAATATTCTGGGGGGACTGAGCTATTATATTACAGGGGGGGTCTCAGCTACAGTGGATATAAAAAGTCTACACACCCCTGTTAAAATGTCAGGTTTCTGTGATGTAATAAAATGAACTTTAGGCTCCATTCACACATCCGTGGTGTGTTGCGGATCCGCAACACACCCGCCCGGCACCCCAATAGAAATGCCTATTCTTGTCCGCAAGCTGAGGACAAGAATAAGACATGTTCCATCTTTTGCGTAGCTGCGGACCCGAAGATCGGGGCCGTGCTCTGCAAATGCGGACAGCACACTGTGTGCTGTCCGCATCCATTCCGTCCCCATAGAAAATGAATGGGTCTGCACCCGTTCTGTACAATTGCGGAACGGATGCGGACCCATTTGCGGACGTGTGAATGGAGCCTTAATGTGACCTATAAACTGTACAACTCAATTGAAAAACAAACTGAAATCTTTTAGGTGGAGGGAAGAAAAATATAAACATAAAATAATCTGGTTGCATAAATGTGCACACCCTAAACTAATACTTTGTTGAAGCCCCTTTTGAT
The DNA here is from genome assembly GCF_905171765.1 of Bufo bufo. Classification (NCBI taxonomy): domain Eukaryota; kingdom Metazoa; phylum Chordata; class Amphibia; order Anura; family Bufonidae; genus Bufo; species Bufo bufo. The sequence continues at coordinate 226,514,609 of NC_053396.1, forward strand.
GTTATTCCAGCACTCAGTCTTTTTGGGTCTGAGTCTGTCAGCATGGCACATTTTGACTCTTCTTTGTGGAAACCCTCCAAATCTGTCAGATGGCGAGGGCATCTCCTGGGCACAGCCCTCTTCACATCCCCCACAGACTGCGAGGGCATCTCCTGGGCACGGCCCTCTTCACATCACCCCACAGATTGCGAGGGCATCTCCTGGGCACGGCCCTCTTCACATCACCCCACAGATTGCGAGGGCATCTCCTGGGCACGGCCCTCTTCAGATCACCCCACAGATTGCGAGGGCATCTCCTGGGCACGGCCCTCTTCAGATAACCCCACAGATTGCGAGGGCATCTCCTGGGCACTGCCCTCTTCACATCACCCCACAGATTGCGAGGGCATCTCCTGGGCACAGCCCTCTTCACATCACCCCACAGATTGCGAGGGCATCTCCTGGGCACAGCACTCTTCACATCACCCCACAGACTGCGAGGGCATCTCCTGGGCACAGCCCTCTTCAGATCACCCCACAGATTGCGAGGGCATCTCCTGGGCACAGCCCTCTTCACATCACCCCACAGATTGCGAGGGCATCTCCTGGGCACAGCCCTCTTCACATCACCCCACAGATTGCGAGGGCATCTCCTGGGCACAGCACTCTTCACATCACCCCACAGACTGCGAGGGCATCTCCTGGGCACAGCCCTCTTCAGATCACCCCACAGATTGCGAGGGCATCTCCTGGGCACAGCCCTCTTCACATCACCCCACAGATTGCGAGGGCATCTCCTGGGCACGGCCCTCTTCACATCACCCCACAGACTGTGAGGGCATCTCCTGGGCACAGCCCTCTTCAGATCACCCCACAGATTGCGAGGGCATCTCCTGGGCACGGCCCTCTTCAGATCACCCCACAGATTGCGAGGGCATCTCCTGGGCACAACCCTCTTCACATCACCCCACAGATTGCGAGGGCATCTCCTGGGCACAACCCTCTTCACATCACCCCACAGATTGCGAGGGCATCTCCTGGGCACAGCCCTCTTCAGATCACCCCACAGATTGCGAGGGCATCTCCTGGGCACAGCCCTCTTCAGATCACCCCACAGATTGCGAGGGCATCTCCTGGGCACGGCCCTCTTCAGATCACCCCACAGATTGCGAGGGCATCTCCTGGGCACAGCCCTCTTCACATCACCCCACAGATTGTCACTCGGATCCAGGTCTGGGCTCTGGCTGGGCCATTCCAAAGCTTTCATCTTCTTCTGGTGAAGCCATTGCTTGGTTGATTTGGATGTATGCTTTGGGTCGTTGTCATGCTGAGAGATGAAGTTCCTCTTCATGTTCAGCTTTCAAGCAGAAGCCGGAAGGTTTTGGGCCAATATTGACTGGTATTTGGAACTGTTCAGAATTCCCTCCAGCTTAACTAAGGCCCCAGTTCCAGCTGAAGGAGAACAGCCCCTTGGCATGATGCTGCCCCCATCAGGCCTCACTGTGGGGATGGGGTTCTTCTGCGGATGGGCAGGGTTGTTTTTGGGCCAAACATATCTTTTGGAATTATGGCCAAAAAGTTCCACCTTGGTCTCATCAGACCATAACACCTTTTCCCACATGCTTTTGGGAGACTTCAGATGTGTTTTTGCAGAATGTAGCCTGGCTTGGGTGTTTTTCTTGGTAAGAAAAGTCTTTTGTCTTGCCGCTGTGCCCCATAGCCCAGACATATGAAGAATACGGGAGATTGTTGTCACATGGTCCACACGGCCAGGACTTGCCAGATATTCCTGCAGCTCCTGTAATGTTGCTGTCGGCCTCTTGGTCGCCTCCCAGACCAGTTTTCTTCTCGTCTTTTCAACAGTTTTGGAGGGAGGTCCAGTTCTTGGTGATGTCACTGTTGGGCCATATTTCCTCCACTTGATGATGACGGTCTCCACTGTGTTCCATGGTAGATCTAATGCCTTGGACATTCTTGTGTCCCCTTCTCCTGACTGATACCTTCTAACAATGAGACCCCTCTGATGGAAGCTCTCTGTGGACCGTGGCTTCTGCTGTGGGATGAGACTAAGAAAATGTCAGGAAAGACCAACTAGAGCAGCTGAGCTTTATCTGGGGTCAATCAGAGGCCCTTTACATGATGGCCGGTGTATGCCGACTCCGATGTAACAGGATTCTGGATGTGATTGCTTCATTCTGAACACAGCGACAGCCCCAGTTATAAGAGGGTGTGCACACTTATGCAACCACATCATTTTAGTTTTTTTTTGTATTCTTTCATTTTGTTTTCCATTGAGTTGTACAGTTTATAGGTCGCATTAAAGGTGGGAAAAAGTTCTGAAATGATTTATCTTTGTCAATTTTTTTTTACAGCACAAAAAACCTGACATTTATACAGGGGTGTGTAGACTTTATATATCCACTGTATAATATTACAGGGGGGGGGGGGGGGTGTGAGCTATAATATTACAGGGGGACAGAGTTATAGTATTATGGGATAAAGTCAGAATATTATTATTATGGGGGGGGGGTTGGAGCTTGCATATTATTATGAGGGCGAATTTATAAAGTTATTATATACATAATATAATGTATATTATATTACAGGGGGTAAAAGCTATAATATTACAGAGATTTATCCAATATAGGGGGGTCAAAGTTATAACATTATGGGATAGGGTCCGAGTATTAAAATTATGCGGAAAAAGAGGGGTTTGGAGCTAAATTATTAGAGCTATAATAATATGGGGGGGGGGGGAACTATAATATTATGGGGGCTCAAGACTATAATATTACGTGGGGGGGTGGAACTATAATATTATGGGGGCTCAAGGCTATAATATTACGTGGGGGGGTGGAACTATAATATTATGGGGGCTCAAGGCTATAATATTACGTGGGGGGGTGGAACTATATTATTATGGGGGCTCAAGGCTATAATATTACGTGGGGGGGTGGAACTATAATATTATGGGGCTCAAGGCTATAATATTACGTGGGGGGGTGGAACTATAATATTATGGGGGCTCAAGGCTATAATATTACGTGGGGGGGTGGAACTATAATATTATGGGGGCTCAAGGCTATAATATTACGTGGGGGGGTGGAACTATAATATTATGGGGCTCAAGGCTATAATATTACGTGGGGGGTGGAACTATAATATTATGGGGGCTCAAGGCTATAATATTACGTGGGGGGGTGGAACTATAATATTATGGGGCTCAAGGCTATAATATTACGTGGGGGGTGGAACTATAATATTATGGGGGCTCAAGGCTATAATATTACGTGGGGGGGTGGAACTATAATATTATGGGGCTCAAGGCTATAATATTACGTGGGGGGGTGGAACTATAATATTATGGGGCTCAAGGCTATATTATTACGTGGGGGGGTCTGAGCTATAATATTACAGGGGGTCTGAGCTATATTATTACAGGGGGGTCTGAGCTATAATATTACAGGGGGGGTCTGAGCTATATTATTACAGGGGGGGTCTGAGCTATAATATTACAGGGGGGTCTGAGCTATATTATTACAGGGGGGTCTGAGCTATAATATTACAGGGGGGTCTGAGCTATATTATTACAGGGGGGTCTAAGCTATAATATTACAGGGGGGTCTGAGCTATATTATTACAAGGGGGTCTGAGCTATATTATTACAGGGGGGTCTGAGCTATATTATTACAGGGGGGTCTGAGCTATATTATTACAGGGGAGTCTGAGCTATAATATTACAGGGGGGTCTGAGCTATAATATTACAGGGGGGTCTGAGCTATAATATTACAGGGGGGTCTGAGCTATAATATTACAGGGGGGTCTGAGCTATATTATTACAGGGGGGGTCTGAGCTATAATATTACTGGGGGGGTCTGAGCTATAATATTACTGGGGGGGGGGTCTGAGCTATAATATTACAGGGTGGGGTCTGAGCTATAATATTACTGGGGGGGTCTGAGCTATATTATTACAGGGGGGTCTGAGCTATAATATTACGGGGGGTCTGAGCTATAATATTCTAGGGGGTCTGAGCTATAATAATACAGGGGGGGGTCTGAGCTATAATATTCTGGGGGGACTGAGCTATTATATTACAGTGGATATAAAAAGTCTACACACCCCTGTTAAAATGTCAGGTTTCTGTGATGTAATAAAATGAACTTTAGGCTCCATTCACACATCCGTGGTGTGTTGCGGATCCGCAACACACCCGCCCGGCACCCCAATAGAAATGCCTATTCTTGTCCGCAAGCTGAGGACAAGAATAAGACATGTTCCATCTTTTGCGTAGCTGCGGACCCGAAGATCGGGGCCGTGCTCTGCAAATGCGGACAGCACACTGTGTGCTGTCCGCATCCATTCCGTCCCCATAGAAAATGAATGGGTCTGCACCCGTTCTGTACAATTGCGGAACGGATGCGGACCCATTTGCGGACGTGTGAATGGAGCCTTAATGTGACCTATAAACTGTACAACTCAATTGAAAAACAAACTGAAATCTTTTAGGTGGAGGGAAGAAAAATATAAACATAAAATAATCTGGTTGCATAAATGTGCGCACCCTAAACTAATACTTTGTTGAAGCCCCTTTTGATGTTATTCCAGCACTCAGTCTTTTTGGGTCTGAGTCTATCAGCATGGCACATTTTGACTCTTCTTTGTGGAAACCCTCCAAATCTGTCAGATGGCGAGGGCATCTCCTGGGCACAGCCCTCTTCACATCCCCCACAGACTGCGAGGGCATCTCCTGGGCACTGCCCTCTTCACATCACCCCACAGATTGCGAGGGCATCTCCTGGGCACGGCCCTCTTCACATCACCCCACAGATTGCGAGGGCATCTCCTGGGCACGGCCCTCTTCAGATCACCCCACAGATTGCGAGGGCATCTCCTGGGCACGGCCCTCTTCAGATAACCCCACAGATTGCGAGGGCATCTCCTGGGCACTGCCCTCTTCACATCACCCCACAGATTGCGAGGGCATCTCCTGGGCACAGCCCTCTTCACATCACCCCACAGATTGCGAGGGCATCTCCTGGGCACAGCACTCTTCACATCACCCCACAGACTGCGAGGGCATCTCCTGGGCACAGCCCTCTTCAGATCACCCCACAGATTGCGAGGGCATCTCCTGGGCACGGCCCTCTTCAGATCACCCCACAGATTGCGAGGGCATCTCCTGGGCACAACCCTCTTCACATCACCCCACAGATTGCGAGGGCATCTCCTGGGCACAGCCCTCTTCAGATCACCCCACAGATTGCGAGGGCATCTCCTGGGCACAGCCCTCTTCAGATCACCCCACAGACTGCGAGGGCATCTCCTGGGCACAGCCCTCTTCAGATCACCCCACAGATTGCGAGGGCATCTCCTGGGCACGGCCCTCTTCAGATCACCCCACAGATTGCGAGGGCATCTCCGGGGCACGGCCCTCTTCAGATCACCCCACAGATTGCGAGGGCATCTCCGGGGCACGGCCCTCTTCAGATCACCCCACAGATTGTCACTCGGATCCAGGTCTGGGCTCTGGCTGGGCCCAGGGCCGCTGATAGGCCAGTACTGCTGGCCCAGTTGTACCGGGCCCGGCTGGCAGGGGGGCCCGGGCAGCCTCGACAATTAATGTTTTTTAAAAAAAAAAAAAAAAAAAAAAAACCTCCACAGCCCTGACCGCTAGTCAACGTAGGGACTATTTCCTCTGTTTCGGGCGCGGAAGAGTATCTCTTCTCTTCTCTCTCCCGCGCCCGCTCCTCTGCTCTGCTCAGTCCCGGAATCAAGTCCCGGCCAGCTTGTCGGCTGTTTTTTTTACCGCCGCTTCCGGGTAGGTCTTCTGCGGGACTGGGCGTTCCTATTTGATTGACAGGCTTCCGACCGTCGCATACTGCGCGTCACGAGTTGCCAAAAGAAGCCGAAGACCGTGCAACATCGACTGTGTCAGGTGGGGGTCAGCGTCTGTGTCAGGTGAGGTGGCCAGGTGGGTTCAGCGTCTGTGTCAGGTGGGGGTCAGCGTCTGTGTCAGGTGGGGGTCAGCGTCTGTGTCAGGTGGGGGTCAGCGTCTGTGTCAGGTGGGGCCCCCTGATCACCCCCCTGTCATTGATTACCCCCCTGTCATTGATCAACCCCCTGTAAAGCTCCATTCAGACGTCCGCATGATTTTTACGGATCCACTGATAGATGGATTGGATCCGCAAAACGCATCCGGACGTCTGAATGAAGCCTTACAGGGGCGTGATCAATGACTGTGGTGATCACCCCATATAGACTCCCTGATCACCCCCCTGTCATTGATTACACCCCTGTCATTGATCACCCCCCTGTAAAGCTCCATTCAGACGTCCGCATGATTTTTACGGATGCACTGATAGATGGATCGGATCCGCAAAACGCATCCGGACGTCTGAATGAAGCCTTACAGGGCTTACAGAAGGCGGCGTCTGGGGAGGGGCCAAGGGCGGGGCCAGGGGTGTGGCTGAAGGAGGGATCAGGGGGTGGAGCTGAAGGGGGCCCCGTCATGTATGCCGTACGGGGCCCCATGATTTCTATCAGCGGCCCTGGCTGGGCCATTCCAAAGCTTTCATCTTCTTCTGGTGAAGCCATTGCTTGGTTGATTTGGATGTATGCTTTGGGTCGTTGTCCTGCTGAAAGATGAAGTCCCTCTTCATGTTCAGCTTTCTAGCAGAAGCCGGAAGGTTTTGGGCCAATATTGACCGGTATTTGGAACTGTTCCTAATTCCCTCCAGCTTAACTAAGGCCCCAGTTCCAGCTGAAGGAGAACAGCCCCTTGGCATGATGCTGCCCCCACCAGGCTTCACTGTGGGGGTGGGGTTCTTCTGGTGATGTGCAGGGTTGTTTTTGGGCCAAACATATCTTTTGGAATTATGGCCAAAAAGTTCCACCTTGGTTTCATCAGACCATAACACCTTTCCCCACTTGCTTTTGGGAGACTTCAGGTGTGTTTTTGCAGAATGTAGCCTGGCTTGGGTGTTTTCCTTGGTAAGAAAAGGCTTCCGTCTTGCCGCTCTACCCCATAGCCCAGACATATGAAGAATACGGGAGATTGTTGTCACATGGACCACACGGCCAGGACTTGCCAGATATTCCTGCAGCTCCTGTAATGTTGCTGTCGGCCTCTTGGTCGCCTCCCAGACCAGTTTTCTTCTCGTCTTTTCAACAGTTTTGGAGGGACGTCCAGTTCTTGGTGATGTCACTGTTGGGCCATATTTCCTCCACTTGATGATGACGGTCTCCACTGTGTTCCATGGTAGATCTAATGCCTTGGACATTCTTTTGTCCCCTTCTCCTGACTGATACCTTCTAACAATGAGACCCCTCTGATGCTTTGGAAGCTCTCTGTGGACCATGGCTTCTGCTGTGGGAGGTGACTAAGAAACATTCAGGAAAGACCAACTAGAGCAGCTGAGCTTTATCTGGGGTCAATCAGAGGCGCTTTACATGACGGCCGGTGTATGCTGACTGCTATCTAACAGGATTCTGAATGTGATTGCTTCATTCTGAGCACAGCGACAGCCCCAGTTATAAGAGGGTGTGCACACTTATGCAACCACATTATTTTAGTTTTTTTTTGTATTCTTTCATTTTGTTTTCCATTGAGTTGTACAGTTTATAGGTCGCATTAAAGGTGGGAAAAAGTTCTGAAATGATTTATCTTTGTCAATTTTTTTTTTACAGCACAAAAAACCTGACATTTATACAGGGGTGTGTAGACTTTATATATCCACTGTATAATATTACAGGGGGGGGGGGGGGGGGTGTGAGCTATAATATTACAGGGGGACAGAGTTATAGTATTATGGGATAAAGTCAGAGTATTATTATTATGGGGGGGGGGTTGGAGCTTGCATATTATTATGAGGGCGAATTTATAAAGTTATTATATACATAATATAATGTATATTATATTACAGGGGGTAAAAGCTATAATATTACAGAGATTTATCCAATATAGGGGGGTCAAAGTTATAACATTATGGGATAGGGTCCGAGTATTAAAATTATGTGGAAAAAGGGGGGTTTGGAGCTAAATTATTAGAGCTATAATAATATGGGGGGGGGGGGAACTATAATATTATGGGGCTCAAGGCTATAATATTACGTGGGGGGGAACTATAATATTATGGGGGCTCAAGACTATAATATTACGTGGGGGGGTGGAACTATAATATTATGGGGGCTCAAGGCTATAATATTACATGGGGGGGTGGAACTATAATATTATGGGGGCTCAAGGCTATAATATTACGTGGGGGGGTGGAACTATAATATTATGGGGCTCAAGGCTATAATATTACGTGGGGGGTGGAACTATAATATTATGGGGGCTCAAGGCTATAATATTACGTGGGGGGGTGGAACTATAATATTATGGGGCTCAAGGCTATAATATTACGTGGGGGGTGGAACTATAATATTATGGGGGCTCAAGGCTATAATATTACGTGGGGGGGTGGAACTATAATATTATGGGGCTCAAGGCTATATTATTACGTGGGGGGGTGGAACTATAATATTATGGGGGCTCAAGGCTATAATATTACGTGGGGGGGTGGAACTATAATATTATGGGGGCTCAAGGCTATAATATTACGTGGGGGGGTGGAACTATAATATTATGGGGCTCAAGACTATAATATTACGTGGGGCGGTGGAACTATAATATTATGGGGGCTCAAGGCTATAATATTACATGGGGGGGTGGAACTATAATATTATGGGGCTCAAGGCTATAATATTACATGGGGGGTGGAACTATAATATTATGGGGCTCAAGGCTATAATATTACATGGGGGGGTGGAACTATAATATTATGGGGCTCAAGGCTATAATATTACGTGGGGGGTGGAACTATAATATTATGGGGGCTCAAGGCTATAATATTACATGGGGGGGTGGAACTATAATATTATGGGGGCTCAAGGCTATAATATTACGTGGGGGGGTGGAACTATAATATTATGGGGCTCAAGGCTATAATATTACGTGGGGGGTGGAACTATAATATTATGGGGGCTCAAGGCTATAATATTACGTGGGGGGGTGGAACTATAATATTATGGGGCTCAAGGCTATAATATTACGTGGGGGGTGGAACTATAATATTATGGGGCTCAAGGCTATAATATTACGTGGGGGGGTGGAACTATAATATTATGGGGCTCAAGGCTATATTATTACGTGGGGGGGTCTGAGCTATTATTTTACAGGGGTTGAAGCCACAGCTTTCATTCATCCGCCCCAAGTCTCGGGGTCTCCTGTGAGAAGTTCGGTTCCGGTTTCCCAGGCGTCGCGCACTAGAGACGTCCGTGCTGTGATGCAGCGGACTGATTACGGAACACTTCGTCGGTCGCTGCACACGTTTTTCACACATCATTTCTGTCTTCACGAAAAATTGCAGCTTCTTCTCTATTGTGCGTTTTTCATGCAGTTCTGGATCCATAGAAGTGAACGGGGCTTGTGTGGAAAACGGACGCATCCGGACGCAATGCTTTTTTCACTGATGGTTGCTCGGAGATGTAGATCATTATCCTGAAAAAAAAAAAAAACGCACACACTGAATACAATCACAGAAAAAACGGATTGAACTTGTGTGGAAAACCATCAGATCCTGACACAATCCGTATCGCCCCCGAGAGGCGTAAATCTCTCCGGATCTGCAGGGATCCGATATGAGGCACCGCAGACTCAGGGCTGCAGACGGTCACCCAGCTTTCCCAGATACAGACAGAAGGAAGATTTAGATTTATTTTTTAAAGGTTCCACTCTCTATTTTTCCTGGGTCTTGCATATTTCATCTTCGGGTTACGGTTTTAGTCGTTGGTCGCGCTCTTTACGTTGAATGTCTCATTCCGTCCGTCCTGAATATTTTAGAGGTGATTTTTAATTTCAGGCTGTAACGTTATCCGCCGCCGCCGCGTGTTTTATGTCTCGGAGTAGAGGGCAATGCTTTACACTTAGCTGGCTGGCAGCGGCAGGGCTGCGCGGCGGCGGCGGTAATGCGTCCACGTCAGCCGGGCTCCTGCTTTAATTGATTGATTGGCAGCGGGAATGGAGGCATCTGAAGGACGTGAAAGGTCACGTAGTCTCGGAGCGACGAGCGCGCTCACCTCATTTACAGTTCTCCGATATCATCTGCATAGAACTTCTATTCTGTACTCATCTCAAGTGTCATCATGTCTATACTCCAGTCACATCCAGAGCTGCAGTCAATGTTCTGCTGGTTCAGTCACTCAGGTTGCTGACCCTCATCGCCTGCTGTGCTGTGCGGACAGAATCTCAACAGTAACCAATATATAACGAACGCAGCTTTGGGTGTGAATGGAGAAGCAGACAGAAGCAATGATGCCTAATTCATTAGGGGTGTGCAGGTGCACCCCTGTCCGATTCTCTGAGGTCCCACGGTGCACTGCTCTCTGCTGCGTGGCATTGTGGGAGGTGCAGCTTCTCTACATAGATCTAAACCATGAATATTCTGCATGTGCCAGGGGCGAGGGGATCAGAATTGTGAATGCAGCTCTGGGTGTGAGTAGAGTATAAGACTTGGTAACGTTCTACATCTTTCTAATATACAGTGCATGTAGCCGCTGAGTTATTCCATAAATTCTATCTTTATATCTTATATCTGTCCACCTCACTGAGGTGTTTAATCTTTCAACTGCCTCAAGCCAGATCTTTTTAGAAACTGTTACAATTACAGAGAAAGAGAGAGCTGCAGCAGAAAGGGCACGCCCCCTGAGCTGTGATAGGGAAGGAGCTGCAGCAGAAAGGGCACGCCCCTGAGCTGTGGTAGGGAGGAAGCTGCAGCAGAAAGGACACGCCCCCTGAGCTGTGATAGGGAGGGAGCTGCAGCATAAAGGGCACGCCCCTGAGCTGTGATAGGGAAGGAGCTGCAGCAGAAAGGGCACGTCCCTGAGCTGTGATAGGGAAGGAGCTGCTGCAGAAAGGGCACGCCCCTGAGCTGTGATAGGGAGGGCGCTGCAGCAGAAAGGGCACGCCCCTGAGCTGCCTACTGAAAATAAATCTAGCAGAGTAATGAATGGGGAGATCTCTGGACCCTTCTGAGGTGCAGGGCCGGTTCTAGCTGTGGTAGGGCTCTTTCACACTTGCGTTGTCCGGATCCGGCGTGTACTCCACTTGCCAGAATTACACGCCGGATCCGGAAAAACGCAAGTGTACTGAAAGCATTTGAAGACAGATCCGTCTTCAAAATGCGTTCAGTGTTACTATGGCAGCCAGGACGCTATTAAAGTCCTGGTTGCCATAGTAGGAGCGGGGAGCGGGGGAGCGGTATACTTACAGTCCGTGCGGCTCCCGGGGCGCTCCAGAATGACGTCAGAGCGCCCCATGCGATCACGTCACCCATGCGCGTGGGGCGCCCTGACGTCACTCTGGAGCGCCCGGGGAGCCGCACGGACGGTAAGTACACTGCTCCCCCGCTCCCCACTACACTTTACCATGGCAAACACGACTTTAGCGTCCTGGCAGCCATGGTAACCATTCAGAAAAAGCTAAACGTCGGATCCGGTAATGCGCCAAAACGACGTTTAGCTTCAGGCCGGATCCGGATCAATGCCTTTCAATGGGCACTAATTCCGGATCCGGCCTTGCGGCAAGTGTTCAGGATTTTTGGCCGGAGCAAAAAGCGCAGCATGCTGCAGTATTTTCTCCTGCCCAAAAACATTCCGTTACGGAACTGAAGACATCCTGATGCATCCTGAACGGATTTCTCTCCATTCAGAATGCATTAGGATAATCCTGATCAGGATTCTTCCGGCATAGAGCCCCGACGACGGAACTCTATGCCGGAAGAAAAGAACACAAGTGTGAAAGAGCCCTTAGGTAGAGATGGTCTTGCGGTTCGCCCAGTGGTCGTTTCAAGGCGAACTTTGCGTGTTCGTGATTCCCGAACATATGGTGATGTCTGTCGGCGCCATATTCTTTTACATTGTGCAGAACTTTGACCCTTGACACATCCATCAGGTGGTACAGGACAGCCAATGGAGACGTTTCCGCACATGGACACACCCCCTACCTTATAAATAAACCCGATCTGGCCGCCATTTTACATTCAGTGTTTTGCCAGTGTAGGGAGAGGTTGCTGTGCGGAGCAGGGACAGGCTGTTAGGGCCACCAAACGCTGGCTAATAGGGCCACAAAAGTCATTATAAGGACTGGTATAGGTGTGATACCGATAGGTGTGATACACAGAGGGGTGCGATATACTTATAATTTATTTTCTATGTTAGACGGTACATTATAGTGCATTTGTATTGTGCGGCAGTTGCGTGCGGTTCTGCTGAGATACTGCAGGTGTATAGAGGGACAAACGCTACTGGAACAAAAAGTTTCTACTGGTGTGAAATACCAGTCGTCCACCCAAAAAAACTGATTGAAGCGGGGGTGTGATATACCAATAATATACTTTCTATATAGTGCATTTGTATTGTGCAGCAGTTGTGTGCGGTTCAGCTGCACAGGGGCCCATTCTGTCCGGAGGCAGCAGAAGTGATGATGAGCGCTCCCTAGTCATCTGTATCGCCATCCTCAGGACAGCGATACAGACGGATGCTGCGGCGTCTCCCTTGCCCGTTCCTCTGATGGCTGCAGGCACTGAGCCGGAAGAGGCCGGCATCACATAACTGAAAGCAGCATGGAGGTAAGTAGGTGAGCTTATTGCTTTCATTATTTTTAGTATAGTATAAGAAGGGGTAGGTGGCACTATATACTGGCACATTATGGGGGGCACTATGGAGAAGGGGGAGAGGAGCACTTTGGGGGCCTTATATACTGGCACATTATGGGGGGCACTATGGAGAAGGGGGGAGGAGCACTATGAGGGCATCTACCGGGGGCCCTATATACTGGCACACATTATAGGGGCGCTATTGAGAAGTGGGGGGGAGGAACACTATGGGGGCATTTACTGGGGGCCCTATATACTGGCACACATTATGGGGGACACTATGGAGAAGTGGGGGGGGAAGGAGCACTATGGGGGCATCTACTGGAGGCCCTATATACTGGTAAGCATTATGGGGGGCACTATGGAGAAGTGGGGGGGGAGGAACACTATGGGGGCATTTACTGGGGGCCCTATATAGTGGAACACTTTATGGGGGACACTATGGAGAAGTGGGGGGGAAGGAGCACTATGGGGGCATCTACTGGAGGCCCTATATACTGGTAAGCATTATGGGGGGTACTATGGAGAAGTCGGGGGGAAGGAGCACTATGGGGGCATCTACTGGAGGCCCTATATACTGGTAAGCATTATGGGGGGCACTATGGAGAAGTGGGGGGGAGGAACACTATGGGGGCATTTACTGGGGGCCCTATATAGTGGAACACTTTATGGGGGACACTATGGAGAAGTGGGGGGGAAGGAGCACTATGGGGGCATCTACTGGAGGCCCTATATACTGGTAAGCATTATGGGGGGTACTATGGAGAAGTCGGGGGGAAGGAGCACTATGGGGGCATCTACTGGGGGCCCTATATACTGGTAAGCATTATGGGGGGCACTATGGAGAAGTGGGGGGAGGAGCACTATGGGGACATCTACTGGGGGCCCTATGTACTGACATGCATAATAGGGGGGCACTTTGGAGAAGTGGGGGAGAGGAACACTATGGGGGCATTATATAGGGGCATTTAATACTGGCACCCATTTTGGTGCCACTATGGGAAAGGGAGGAGAGCAGCATTATGGGGGCATCTATGTGGGGCAGTCTATAGGGGCATATTATACTGGCACATTATGGAGGGCACTATGTGTAACACCCCAGAGTTGTGTTACAAAACTCTTTTACCCCGCTACAGTCTCCTAAGAGCATTAACATTGTCATCCCATGTAATTTTACCGTACATCCTCACAACTGTGCATTATAAACCTTGTTAAATGTATTTTGCTGTAATTTTCATGTTCACCAGCAGGTGGAAGCAATGTTCTGGCAAGGATTTAAGTTCAGTTTAGTGTTCCTAGGCTGGAATAGTTCATTCCAGTTTAGCTCCCCCCTCTGTGAGCAGAGTGGGCTGCGCCCACATCCTGCCTCATGGGGAGAGAAGGAAGTTAGAGTTAGTGTGCCAGCCACCCCTGCTAGGGGAAGGCTGTGCGTGTGGGAGCTCCCAGATATAGGGAATTAAGCCAGGATCTTGTCTCGGCTGAGACATTGATCATCATCCCCAGCCTGAGCTCTGCAGCCTCAGCTGGAAGAAGCAAGCAGACAACTCCAGTTACAGGAAGAAAGCATACCCTGAGAAGATAACTGTGAGTACAGACCAGGAGAAGCCATATTCCTCCTCAGCTAGTCAATCCCCAGACAGCAAAATATTGAAAGTGCAGAAGGCAAATTCCTGCCACAGTTTAGAGCTGACAAGCAGACGTCCTTTCCTGCAAGCTCCAGGTACATGAGAGAGCAGAAGATAAATCCCTGCCAACCATTGTCAATACCTGCTGGGACCAAAACTAATGCTGTATCTTGCCTGGATGAAAGTTACAACCAGTAAAGACAAGTTTGAACTTTACCCAAGATCTGGATCTCAATTACTGCTGCAAATCCCTCTATTACTCCTACTAGCAACACACTTATTTTATTGCAAGTGAGCCAGGATCCAGGAGTCCAGCCGTACCCAGGTAGGAGACACCGTTGACACCATTACCACTACCACACAGAGACATTACACCGCTCGGGCATTCCTAACCTGGGGCAGTACCCTGCGCACGCTGCAACTGGCGTCACAAACAAACAATAGACTATTATACCTCTATCCTCACCCACTGCATAATTTGGCGTCTGTGTAACCGTACCACGGTCCTGCTCATTGCATATGGAGACGGGGAGGAGCATTATGGGGCATCTTCTGGGGCACTATATAGGAGTCATTTATACTGGCACAAATTAAAGGGCACATAAGCTCAACTTTTGGCACTAAGTGTTTTTCGTAGTGGCACATAGTACGGGTCAGTGGAACACGTGAGGGCACTCTGGGGGCATTGGCTCTACTGGCGGCACTAAGAGGAGGTTGTTGTTTTTTTTACTGCCACACAACGGGGCATTTTTTGTACTGGCGCACAATATAAGGGGGCGTCTATAAAGAGAATTGTTACTATCGGGGCATCATGGGGGGCTTTATTACAACTGGGGGACTATGGGAGCATTATTACTTGAGGGACACAATTACTGTTGGGGGCACTGTAGGAGCACTATTACTACTAAGTGCACTCTGGCACAGAATTATTACTATTGCTGGGATTTTGGGGAGCGCTATTACTGTGGGGGCACCATTACTGTGGGGGCACCATTACTGTGGGGGCGCCCTGGCACAGCATCAGCTTAGCACAGTTATTTTTGGGGGACATTATGGTTGCACTATTAGTGTCAGGGGCACTATTTGCTGGATGCAGTTATTTTTTAGGGCATTGTGTTCCATAATTATTGAAGGGGGCGTTATCTGTGTGTAACTAGTATTTTCAGGGGGTTTATCTGTTTCTGCAGTACAGTTTTGGGGGTGCAGGATGGGATGTTGAGAAGGTGGGAGGATGATGGAAAAGTAGGAAACTACGATGTCTGTCAAACTCTGCAGAGACGAGAGATGGCTGAAAGAAACCATCATGGCGGTCTGGTCTGAATGGAGAAGATGAGGACAGAGAACGTCTACATCAGAGGAGACCTCACTGGATGGAAGAGGTATGAGGCGCTGTATTACCCTGGATATAAGAGGTATGAGGCGCTGTATGAGGCTACTTTCACATCTGCGTTAGTGATCCTGGCGGCTGCTCCAGCTGAGAATTCACTGGATCCGGCCCTGCTGGGTGCAGACTGAATGCCCGCCGCTCCCATCAACTATAATGGGGTACGGCAGAGAATCAGTGGGACACAAACCGCTGCATGTTGTGGTTTGTGTCCAGCCGATTCCTTGCATTTTCTGCCGGATCGTACTGCCACAGGTGTGAAAGTAGCCTTACCCTGTATGTAATGTCAGGATAGAATAGGTTAGGTTGAGAATTTGGCGTGGGAGGTGGGGGCCCAGGCACATTTTTTGCACAGGGGCCCTCTGCTGACTGTGTCCGCCCCTGCTGCGCAGATACCGCAGCTATATAGAGGGACAAACGCTATTGGAACAACTATGTGCAACGGGTGCAATATAATATACCTGTTGCCCCCAAAAAAACGGATTGAGGGGTGGGATATACCGGCTTCCACAAATGCTGCTCTTCTCTAGGGATTTTGTCACAGGCAGAGGGAGAGGCAGGCCGTTCCACAGGGGAGGTAGGGGTCGGGCAGGTGCACCAGGCCGGAGCATAAGTGGGAAGTTGGAGAAGGTGCGTGCGATTACTTCAATCGACGCACCAGAGTTGGTTGAGTGGCTCATTCAGCCTTCCGCTTCTGCACCCTCCTCATCCTCTGTATCTGCACCCTCCTCGTCCTCTGTATCTGCACCCTCCTCGTCCTCTGTATCTGCACCCTCCTCATCCTCTGTATCTGCACCCTCCTCATCCTCTGTATCTGCACCCTCCTCATCCTCTGTATCTGCACCCTCCTCATCCTCTGTATCTGCACCCTCCTCGTCCTCTGTATCTGCACCCTCCTCGTCCTCTGTATCTGCACCCTCCTCATCCTCTGTATCTGCACCCTCCTCGTCCTCTGTATCTGCACCCTCCTCGTCCTCTGTATCTGCACCCTCCTCGTCCTCTGTATCTGCACCCTCCTCGTCCTCTGTATCTGCACCCTCCTCGTCCTCTGTATCTGCACCCTCCTCATCCTCTGTATCTGCACCCTCCTCATCCTCTGTATCTGCACCCTCCTCATCCTCTGTATCTGCACCCTCCTCGTCCTCTGTATCTGCACCCTCCTCGTCCTCTGTATCTGCACCCTCCTCGTCCTCTGTATCTGCACCCTCCTCGTCCTCTGTATCTGCACCCTCCTCATCCTCTGTATCTGCACCCTCCTCGTCCTCTGTATCTGCACCCTCCTCGTCCTCTGTATCTGCACCCTCCTCATCCTCTGTATCTGCACCCTCCTCATCCTCTGTATCTGCACCCTCCTCGTCCTCTGTATCTGCACCCTCCTCATCCTCTGTATCTGCACCCTCCTCATCCTCTGTATTTGCACCCTCCTCATCCTCTGTATCTGCACCCTCCTCACTCTCTGCTGTGTGCACGCCCAAAGACACCACCACCATATCCCCTCCACTCGAGGAATTATTTTCCCATCCATTCCCAGACCTTACCGATGCGCAGCCATTCTTGGCATCGTATGAGGAAGAGGAGGTAGCAACGGCCGCCACCCAGCGGTCTGACGACATTACCCAGATCAGCCCAAGGACAGAGGTCCCCGCTGCTGCTGCCAACTATGAGATCTCTAATGTGAGTGGTGGTGAAGGTGACGATGATGACGTGTCCATGGACGTCACGTGGGTGCCCACAAGAGAGGAAGAGGAGGGGAGTTCAGAGGGAGAGACGGAGCAGCAGAGAGGGAGGAGAAGCAGGCAGAACGGCTGACCGCTGGCTTGTTGGAATTGCTAGCCCGCCAACTACTGCCATATAAACTGGTGGACTTGGAGGCCTTTAGAAAATTTGTTGCCATTGGCACACCGCAATGGAAATATTTCTTCCAGAAGGGCATACCGGAGCAATATGGCCACGTTCAGCAGCAAGTGAATGTATCTCTGGCACACAGTGTCGGTGCCAAGGTACATCTGACCACAGACACGTGGTCTAGCAAACACGGGCAGGGAAGGTACAGAACTTTTACTACCCACTGGGTGAACCTTCTGACGGTCGTCAAGCATGCAACCCGTGGCACCCGTGTGGATTTGGTGTTACCGCCACGGATTGCATGCCGGCCTGCCCCTTCTTCTCCTCCATCCTCCGTCTCCTCCTCGGCTGACTCCTCCTTTTCCACTGCTACCGCTTCTCCCGCTGCGCCCCCCAGGCTCCCCAGAACCTATTCGACGTGCCAGGTAAGACGTTGCCATGCTGTGCTGCGGCTGTTGTGCCTAGAAGCCAAGATCCACACCGGTCCTGCACTGCTTTCAGCTCTGCGGTCACAGGCCGATCAGTGGCTAACCCCGCTCAATTTGACAGTTGGTAAAGTGGTGTGCGACAACGGTGCCAATCTGCTGAGCGCGCTGAAACAGGGCAAAATGACACACGTGCCGTGCATGGCACACGTCCTGAACTTAGTCGTGCAGGGATTCATTGCCAAATACCCCGGGGTCCAGGACGTCTTGTGGCAGGCCAGGAAAATCTCTGCCCATTTTAGAAGATCTTACACGGCCATGGCTCGCCTTGCTGACATTCAGCGGTGACACCACTTGCCCGTCAGACGTCTGATTTGTGACAGCCCCACGCTCTCGAACTCCACCTTGTATATGCTTGATAGGCTGCTCCAGCAGCAACGTTCCGTTAACGACTACCTGTACGAACTCTGCGGCGGGACAGGTTCTGGGGAGCTTGGTTTCTTTTCACCGCACCAGTGGCTGCTCATGCGCGATGCATGCAGACTTCTGTGGTCATTTGATGAGATCACCAAACTGGTCAGTCGCAGCCAGGGCGCCATCAGTGACATCGTACCTTACGCCTTCTTTCTGGAGCGTGCATTGCGTCGTGTCATTGATCAAGCCGCGTGCTGACGTAATAACACAGACGACGCCGCTGCTGCACCCACAGATCATTGGCTCTAATGCACAACCTGGCGGAACGGCCGCACACAATATCCTAGGAAACATTATTAGAAGTCATTTTGAGTCTATTTAAGAGAATTTTATCTTTTTTAAATATAAAATTATCAGTTCATAAATTGGACAATAAAAAATACAAAATGACTCAAAATGGCCGGTGCTGAGATTGGCAGAAGTGGATTTCCAGCTCTGGATACCAACTGTGGTGCGATGCTGAAACCATCCCTTTAAGAGGAGGCAGCATCGGAAGACTGCAGCAAGGAGTGGCCCCGCTGAGCGTGGAGCCGGGGGCCGTGGATTCCGCTTTTCCCTCTGTCTATAATGAACATCTGGTGACAAGGTGTTTGCATATAATAAGCTGCGGTGCGGAGCCTCCATTTTACGGGAGGATTTTTCCTGTATTTTTCCCGCTGACCTTCACGTACAGGAGACTCCTGGAAATGGTAACAATCAATTTTTTAACGAGACCTTTAAAAAAATAAAATAAATAAAAAAAAAAAGCCGGGAGCTCATAAATATTGCATATATTAATTGTGCAGCTTAATGGAACATTTTATGTCTCTGAACAACTCGTTTACATAATTAAAATGGTCTTTGATCTGTAAGTAAGTGATTTAATCACAACGCTCATTAGGCTCCGCGGGTCTCGCGTTCCGTCCTATCAAGATGCCAAAGAAAAATGCACAAAACAAGAAAAAATAATAATAGTTTTGTTATTTTGTTCTTCTTTTTGTGAATAAACATAAACTCTCCTTTCATCTTCCCGGGTTTTGTGCAGATGAAAGCTCCGCACTTCTCTCCGGTTCTCGGGTTTTATCTGATTCCGCCGGTCGGGAGGAGTTCTTCGCGGTAAGTGCTTTCTCGGTCAATTTATGTTCATTAACCACTTCACTGCAAAAAATAATTAATTCATAGAGCATTTTGTCTGGAGCGTGCTCAGAAGCCGCATAATGCGTCCGATGTCGGAGGGAAAAACAGCAATTTGCATTTTGTCCTGTTTAACATTTAAAAACAACGCCGTCTCCTACCGGTTTAACCCTTTCCACTGCCGCTTCGGCCATGAAGATGAGGCTTCCGGTGTCTGAAAACTTACGTGATCCCGAGTCTACACCACGTGACTTAAAGGGGGTGTGAGATCGACCTGTCGCCCTTCCTGCAAAGTCTGTCCTGGGAGAACTTAGGGCTCATGCACACGACCGTGACGTTTTTTGTGGTCCACAAATTGCGGATCTGCAAAAAACGGATGTCGCCAGTGTGCCTTCGGCAATTTGCGGAACGGAGCAGGAGGCCCAATATAGAAATGCCTATTCGTACAAGAATAGGACAGGACTCATAATTTGTGTGAGGCCACGGAACGAAGCAAACGGATGCGGAACGCAAAATCCGTTCGTGTGAACGAGCCCTTAAGGGGAGTTTTAAAATCTCAAAATGATCATTAACCTCTTCATTACCAGAGTGTTTATCCCCCTTCCTTACCAGGCCAATAGTTCAATGCGTCTATCTAACTGCAAATAGCTGATTGAGAGAGATGAGCGAATTTCTCACAAATTCGATTTGGCCGGTTCGCTGAATTTTCCGAAAAGATTTGATTCGATCCAAATTTTTTTGCGTGGTGAATCGTGTTAAAAAAACAGCTATTTCCTGGCTGCAGAGAGCCTTTATAGTGGTGTAGAACACTGTGCCTTGCAGTGAGGCCTCCTGCACACGAACATGTGCGCCCCGTGGCCGTGCTGCGTCTGGCAAAATGCGGGCCGCAATGCATGAACACCGACCGTGGGGCAGCCGCAGCAGATCGCGGACCCATTCACTTTAATGGGTCCGCGATCCGGCCGTTCCGCAAAAACATAGGACTTGTTCTATCTTTTTGCGGAAGGGAAGTACGGGACGAAACCCCACGGAAGCACTCCGTAGTGCTCCTGTAGGGTTCCGTTCCGTGCTTCCGTCCCGCACCATTCCGCATCTCCGGATTTGCGGACCCATTGAAGTGAATGGGTC
Source organism: Bufo bufo (assembly GCF_905171765.1). Classification (NCBI taxonomy): domain Eukaryota; kingdom Metazoa; phylum Chordata; class Amphibia; order Anura; family Bufonidae; genus Bufo; species Bufo bufo. The sequence goes on from NC_053396.1 coordinate 226,535,281, forward strand.
CGTATATGTGATGCAGAATGCCCAGGGAGCGGCACCCGTGTATTGCGGATCAGCAAATGCTCTCCACAATACGCAACGGGGAGCACACTTTCGTGTGCAGGAGGCCTAATACTGTGAGTTAGTATGACAGGCAGATGACAGGCGTCGCTCTTAGAATCACTGCACACTTCACTTATTTGGGCAGTCACGGGGCCAAAAACTGACCAAATAACTCCAGTGTGAACTCAGCCTTACAGGTCGATGTTAGCGCCAAGAAGAAGCACGCTCCTTTTACACCGTCATCAGCTGATTCCACGTAGATGTCTACAGAACCTGTTCTATTAACCCCTTATACAAGTAGAGCCCCCCCGACAGAGAGGAGAGGGGGTCAGCAGTAAGTTTGTGCTGACGTCACTGATTATTTTGCCCTTCCTCTGATCCGTCAGAACAATAACCCCCAAAAAACGGATCCTGTCTGTGGAGCATCCGCCTTTACTCGGTCAGTAATCCATCAGTATTGCTAAAGCCAAAAATAACAGGAGTGGATCCAAAACAGAGATGACACGTGAATTGAATATTTGCATGTCTTCTGTGTTTTGTACCCACCCCTGCTTTTGACTACAAAATCATAAGCCGATTCTGATGGGACCATACAGGCCATACAGCTGCTACACAGACAGGATCCGTGGTGCGTCTCATTTTTCCTTCCATCTGAAAGATCAGAAGAAGGGTCAAATAAATGATGATGTCAGCCAGGCCGAAAGGCAAAATAGTGGCCCAGTCATAAAATGGGGAGGGTGGCATAATGTGGAGGTGGCAGCAGCATCAGGAGACCACAGAGTTGCCCAGTGACATAGTGTGGAGGTGGCAGCAGCAACAGGAGACCACAGAGTGGCAAGGTGACATAGTGTGGAGGTGGCAGCATCAGTAGCATGAGGAGGCCACAGACTGGCACAATGACATAGTGTGGAGGTGGCAGCAGGATGAGGAGGCCACAGAGTGGCAAGGTGACATAATGTGTAGAGGTGGCAGCAGCATCAGGAGACCACTGAGTGACCCGGTGACAGAGTAGGGTGGTGGGTGGCACTAAAAGTACCCGCTGACGATGGTGGGTGTACGAAGGAGCACTTGGCATCAGATATGTGGCATCAGGCGGGTGGCAGCATCAGAATAGTAGCTGAGGCAGGTAGCCAGAATAAACCAGTCTTCTTTTGTCAAAGTTTGGGTGAGGCAGCATGGATGATCTAATCTGATGCATCATGCATTGGTGGGTGGAAATCCTGGATGATCCACACCTGATTCATCTTGACAAAGGTCAGTTTCTCCACATTTTGGGTGGACAGGCGAGCTCTCCTTGGGGTAACTATGACCCCCTGCTGCACTAAACACCCACTACTGGCCGGGCAGGACAGATTTTCCAGGGCAAACTTGGCCAGTTGTGGCCACAAATCTAGTTTGGCTGCCCAGTAGTCCAGCAGATCTTCGATGACGGCTGGCAGGGTGCTGTCCAAGTATGCCTCCACCTGCTGGTTCAGGTCCTGCAATATGTCTAGCTGCTGGTGAGTAGTTTCTTCATTATGCGGGTGAAGAAAGCTGCTCATCAGCGACTCAGCTGAGTTGGCTGTCACTACGCAAGCAAGTGAGCATGCATCGGTCCATTTGTTCAAGTGACTCGGAGGGAGTCCTTGCCTCCATATCCACTGCATACTGCCACGGTGTGTCTGGGTCCTCTGCCTCATCTTCCTCATCTCCCTCTTGCTCCTCTGGCTGCTCCTGTCCTCCTCTCCTGTCACCTGTGTAGAAAAACCACCCATTTCGCTACACATTGCTTATGTTCCAATGTCCTCCTCCAGTTCAGCCCCCACAGGTCTCATGTGGCCGTGAGATCTAGACGCCACGTCTTCAGTCCCCTGATCAGCCAGATTTAGCAGCATATGTTCCAGGACATGAAGCAGTGGAATGATGTTGTTCATCCTGTAGTCCTGGCGACTGACAAATAACGTGGCGTCCTCAAAGGGCCTGAGGAAATGGCAGGCACTGCCACTGGCTGACATCGAAGTTACACAGGGGAGTACTCCTGTCCGCCTGTATCATCAAGAAATCGTTTATGGCCTTTCTCTGTTCGTACAGTCGGTCCAACATATGGAGGGTGGAATTCCAATGGGTGGAAACGTCGCATATCAGCCTATGTTGGGGGATGCCGTTCTGCCGCTGTAGCTCAAGGAGGGTGTGCTTGGCAGTGTACGAGTGGCTGAAGTGCATGCAAAGTTTCCTGGCCATTTTTAGGATGTCTTGCAGATAGGTGGAAGACTTCAGGAAACGCTTGACAACCAGATTGAACACGTGTGCCTTGCAGGGTGCATGGCTCAGCCCTCCTTGACGCAGCGCCGACACCATGTTCTTTCCGTTGTCGGTCACCATGTTTCCGATTTTGAGTTGTCGCAGAGAAAGCCAGGATTCGATTTCTTGATGAAGGACCCGGAGCAGTTCCTCCCGTGTGACTCCGTTCGCCTAGGCAAATGAGGTGCAGAACAGCGTGACACCGCCGTGCCCTGCACATGTGGTATGCTGTAGGGGCACTGTGAATTGTCCCTGCAGTGGAGGCTGAGGACACAGTGGGGGATGAAGAGGCAGAGGCAGACATTGTCGCAGGACCAACGGCGTGACAACAAGGAGGCAGAAGCTACGTCACCAGGCCAAGTTGCTGGTGTGGCTGGGCAGGAACCACATTCACCCAGTGGCCGTAAATGACATGTATTCTCCTTGACCGTATTTCCAGCTCCACACGTCTGCGCTGCTGTGCACTTTGGCAGACACCGACAGGCTCAAGGACTGGCCCACTTTCTGTTCTACATACGTGTGCACGGCTGGTACTGCCTTTTTGGCAAAGAAATGACAGCTTGGGACTCTCCACCTCGGCTCGGCACAAGCCATCAGTTCTCTGAAAGGTGCAGAGTCCACCACTCGGAAAGGGAGGGACTGCAGCACCAGAAACTTGGCCAGGAGCACGTTCAGCTTCTGCGCTGTTGGATGAGTGCACGCATACTGCTGTCTCTTGGCAATCACTTCGGTGATCGATTGCTGACGGAATGACTGACGAGGAGCAGGAGGAGCAGGAGCATCAGGACCAGCAGATGATGGGAAGGACAGACAGCTCTTTTCGCCTGAGGTGGTTGAGCCTTGACTGCCTGAAATCGCGTGCATTCCACTGGGTGATGCAGCGGCTGCTGCGGCAGGCTGGACCACCACATCGGAGACACGGTTCTCCCAGGCCACTTTATGGTAAAACTGCATATGTTGACGCAGGGCCGTGGTGCTGTGAGATGGGGAAACAGCTCTCCTTTTCTGAACACTGTTTGTGTAGATTAAATTAAATGATCTGGACTGACATTCTGCTGTTTGGCCACAAGATGCCACTGTTTCCTTAACACAGCAACCGACTGTTTGTTTATATTTTCATATTCATGAGAGGTGGAGTTACACAGAGCCTGGAAAGGAAGAGAAAGAGAGCAGCCATCTTAGAGGGAGCTGAGACTGAGGAACTGTGTCAGCAGAGGATCCGACGGCATCCAGGTGTGGGGGCATCCCTCAGTGACCAGAGCAGCAGCTAAGTGAAGCTGATTGTGTCCAAGACCCTGATCCTGTCCAGAGGAATGAGGATTGCTTTCAGGATCGCTGAGGAGCTACATACACTGCAGTACCGCTTGTTGGAGAGGCATTTGTTCTGTTAAGAGTCACCAGCGGATGCAGAGCAGAACCAGGTCGGTAAGATCGTGCACGCACCTCATTACAGTGTTGGCGCCTAGAGACTGAGACCAGGCCTGTAGTTAGTTAGTTAAGGTCTCTGTTTGTGTCAGGCCACAAGTGTTGCTATTGTTCACATTGCAAGGACTCTATAATTTAAAGGGACATTTCACATTGGAGAGCTGATAACTTCCCACAAACTCAAGCCAGGCTGGCGTTTTGCTCAGAAGGAATACTCAGGCACGTGCTACAGGACCAGTTATGGGAGGTGGAATACTGTAGATCTGTATAAGATTGTAAGCTGTTGTGCTGCACCGCGGGCTAGCCTGTACTACACACCCACACAGTTATTCTTATTTTTTTAGGGTAATAACAGGTACGGTGTGGCAGTTTAGTTGTGCCCGCCAGTAGGTAAATTACCACACCTTCTTCCTGCATCCATCGGAGGGCGCCGTGCTGAGCAGCACAAGGGTCTCAGCCTTCGGGCTGGGTGTATGTAAATTTATTGTATGTTCCCAGCATTTGTGGTTGAGTTCATTACCAGGTTTAAGTAAAATTCTGTTTTGGCAAAAGCTGATGGTGGAGTTGTTTTCCTTGTTCGTGACTTCGCTGTATCCTGGGGAGCCCACCCCGGTACACGGCTTACAGTGCCAACATTGGCACCCTGCCCACGCTTCACCTTCTGCCCACAGATTCGACAAATGGTCATGTTCACCTCGTCCGACAGCTTAAAGGGATTCTGTCATCAGATTTTACCCCTATAACCTAAAGATATCCTCATGTCCGGACTAATAAGAAGAATCCTAAGCTGGCCTTATTAAACCTCACTGTGGCTCTATTTGTCCAAAAAACAGGTTTTTATAACCTGCCAATCACTTACTTAAGGTGCCCAAGGGGAGGTCCGTTAATACAGGGTGCCCGGCCGCACCCCTCGCCGTCCGGTGCCCAGCGCCGCCTTCCGTCTTCATCGCCGCCTTCCCTGTCTTCAGCGCCCCTTCTACAGCTCAGCGCCGCCTCTGCAATCCTCCCGTCCCTCTGCCAGATCCCGCGCCTGCGCACTAGGCTCGGCCTGATGCGCCCGTGCGGACTCCTGGCAGCGGCTTCATTGAGCGAAGTGCGCATGCGCCGGCCTGATGCGCACTTCGCTCAACCCTAATATGACCTGCAGATTGGCTGAGTTTAGTGCGCGGGATCTGGCAGAGGGACGGGAGGATTGCAGAGGCGGTGCTGAGCTGTAGAAGGCGGCGCTGAATTACAGAGCTGTATAATGGCAATGTGGATCCGCAGTCCGTGCAGCAAGATGTAATAGGATTGTTCCTATTACCGGCTGTAACCTCTCCGACTGAACCCTGTTCTGCTTGGTTGCATGCGGCATTGTGGGTGATCCCTCATTCCCAGAGTTCTTTGCTCCATGTCCTAACGCGCAGCAGCCATTGTAGAAAAAAAAATCTGATTCGTTACCACGAAGCGTTAGGAAATTTGGATTCGGTGCGAATCGATTAATTCCTGAACACGGATCGAATTCCACTTCGTCAGCTTCGATTCGCTCATCTCTACTGATACATTTCTGAGCCGACATGTATTTGATATTTTTCCTGCGACACCTTGGACCTTTCTTTTGTGCCAATAGATGATGGATATAATATTTAAAAACAAATGAAGGAAAAACTGAAAATTATTTTTTTCTTTCTTATCAATTACTAGGGCTCATGCACATGAATGTATTTTCTTTCCGCTTCCCTTCCGTTTTTTTTGTGGACCGTAAGCGTAGCAATTTACTTCAATGGGTCCGCAAAAAACAACGGAAGGTACTCCGTGTGCATTCCGTTTCCGTATTTCCGTTCCGCCAAAAAGTAGCGCATGTCCTATTATTGTCTGCAAATCACGGTCCAAGGCCCCATTCAAGTCAATGGGTCCACAAAAAATACGGAACGCACACGGAACACATCCGCATGTCATCTGTATTTAATCCGGATCCATTCTGTAGAAATGCTACGCCCAGCCCATATTGCTAATGTGTTTGGTGATTAATAAGTTACTGTTTCCATTTCCGATCCACAAAAAACTGATCGCATACGGAAACCATACGGATATGTTTTGTGGAATAACGGAACGGAAGAGGATTTAAAAACTGAACAACGGGTCCTTGAAAAACGGATCGCAAAACAACAATGGTCGTGTGCATGAGCCCTTACAAAAGGTTTTAAATAATGTCACAGATCATCTTCACCAGTATAAAATGTAACTAAAAATACCCCAAATGTAGAGGGTTAAAATCAATTCCTGGCCGATTATCAGGAACAAGCGTTCATAGAAATGCTCCTTCCTGATAACCGGCCGGTGAAGGAGTAATCGCTCGTCCATCGGCTGATGGGCATCTTCCATCGCTGTGTAATCAGGGATGTGCTGCCGACAATGAATAGAACTGAATATGGGAGTAACAACCGCAGTAGTGATCATTCCTCTCCCGTTCAGTCTGTGTAATCAGGGCAGTGTAATAGGCCCTCATGCTGACCAGTGTCCTCAGCCCTCGCCTCCGACCATCGATGAGCCAGATCTCCAGTCCTGTGTAAATGAAGCCTATTAGATGAAATGCTCAGCAGCTTTCTAACGGACCTTGTTTACCAATGTGTCACCATTTTCAACATCTCTGCTTGCTTGCTGTCTGTGAATAGGCACGTTATTAACATTCAAAGGGTGAGACCATTTCGGAGGATTTATGACAATGCTTCAGACTAGACAACCCTCTTTGAGACAAACCTCTTTATCTTGTGTCTGACTCCAGACCAATCTATGCAGATACAATGAAACTGCAAAACTGTCAAGTTAAACACTCTGTGCACTGGTAGCAGAAGATTATAGAGCAGGAGGAGCTGAGCAGATTGATATATAGTTTTAGAGGAAAAAGTTCAACAGAACTTGTAATATAGGGGGTTATAATCCCTGCAGGTTTAGGAGTCCAGTGGGCGGGGTCACTGATTAGGACCACCCCCTGGACTCTTAAGGTCACTACTTTTTCAGTCTATAAATTACAAGTTCTGTTGACTCTTTTCCCACATACCTATATATCAATCTGCTCAGCTCCTCCTGCTCTATGACCAGACTGGACCATGTCGACTGTCCCAGGATCCCTTTAAGTGGCCCAGTGGCCTCATTTAGTCAGGATCTTCCTTCCCTTTGTCAGATGTGACTGAGCCGTAAATGCCAGCACCTCTATATCAGTGAGAGTAATGTCCAATCTCCAGACTCCGGCAGTGATGCATCGGCCGAGCGCGGCTGCCATTACCTCCAGTTACCGAACTCCCTCTCACAGACTTCTCTGTAAATTTGGCTTGTCATGTAAATTGACAGACGCAGATTGGACGCCCTCTACACAAAATTACCAAATTGTGTTACCAATTCGTAGGACCAGTGCGGGGAGAGCAGAGGCGACCACATCACACTACATCCTTATCACTCAGCCCAATCTACCTTGCATCAGATGCGCGCAGAGCGGCATCAGCGCGACAGACAAATATCCGCCGCCCGACGCCAACAGTATCTCTAATCCGAGATGTGATTGGATGAACATCACTCTCTATAAACGAAGGTTTGCCAAGCTCAGCTCAACCGCCCGGCTAATTGCTCGAGTCGTTCCTGCTCTTCCACCCATCTTCATAAAAAGTTACAACATCTAAAATCCAGAAATGTCTCCTGTGGGACGCTCCCCGGATGAGAGGACACTTCACCGCTTTATTTGTTAAATAAAAAATACATCAAGGGCTGCATTCTGCTTGCACGGCTCCTTCTTTACTTTGCTTATATGCAGCGGTAAGGAATTGTCGGTGGATGAAACCTTCTGCAGCGTTCAGGAGGAGGAAGAGCTTGACTTCATGGGCTCCATTCTTGTTTACAGTTTTCATTGTTACATTGTGTCGGGATCTTTTCTTTCTTTTTTTGTTTTAATTTTATACAGTTATAATTTTTCTCCGGTTTTAGTTGCCTTGAGATGGTGACATTGTATCCAAACCCTGGATGCAATAACCAGAAATTAACTCTTTGCGTTAGATATCTCAGGTAGGCTGGAGATGTCTGGATCTGGCACTGGGGGCGCAGTCGTTTTTGTCCGGCCGATTCTCCGCATGTTTGCTGGGTTCCTCGTTATAGTTAATGGGGCCGGCGGCCGCGGGTATCAGGTAGCATCGGTCAGTGCCGGATCCGATCATCCTCAGCCGGAACAGACTGCCAGAGATGTCTAAAACTATTTTCACACTTGCGTTGTTGTTTTCCGGTATTGCGATCCGACAGAGAATCTCAATACCGGAAACAAATGTTTCTGCTTGGTCCTCATGCATTCCGAATGGAAAGTGATCCGTTCCGTCAGCATTACGCTGCAAGCTGTGGTATTTATGTCCAGTCATAAAAACTGAAAAAAAACTGAAAACAATGTAAGTCAATGGTGACGGATCCGTTTTTTTTCCGTTTAGATTTCAGACAACCACATCCTAATGGAACGGATGCATCCTGAGGAGCAAAATCAAAACGGATCCGTTTAATTCCGGTATTGAGATCCTCTGCCGGATATCCGTACTAGAATTAACAATACAAGTGTGAAAGTAGCCTAACACGGATGTGAAACAAACCTTAAACTGAACCCACAGCCCCATAGGAATATGACACCCGTACCCACTGGTGGTCACACCCAGTCCAAAATATAAGACGACACCAGTATTATAAATGGCACGCGGTAGGTCGGTGGGGGCCTAGGTGCATATTCTGTATTGGGGCACAGAGGCTCCAGGTGGAAATTTTGGCTGCAGATAAAGCTGTTAGCCCACAGGATAGATGATTAATGTATGTTCACTTGGGGGTCCGACAACTAGGACCCCCACAAATCATACAAACAGCAGTGTCCATGTTCCCTGTCAGCTGTTTTTTAGGATATGGGCAGTGCATACAATGTTGCACTTTCTCATCTCTGGAGATACGTTGAAGTATAAAATGTTGCACTTTCTTGCCATTGGAGAAGCAATGAGGTGCAAAACGCTACTTTTTCTGGATTATTCTCAATTAAGAAGACTGCAGGTTTTTATTCTTTGCCTTTTCTCCTCTTCTCCCTGCTGTTTGTCCAGCGTCCTCCAGTCCAGTGCACATCTTAATAGATGACATCTGCTCCAGGACAGATTGAGCAACTTAGTCATGAGCTTCGGGTTGAGAGGAGTCATTTGATGCTAGAAATTAACAGCCCAAGCAATAATTCTCATTACCAGGTGCAAAAAAACTGCTTCATAGGGATTAGTGATATATTTTTCATATGGACCGGAGAGTTAATCAGCGTAGCTCTGGGCTCTCCCCACCTTTGGCTTTTCTATTGGAGATATCAGCAATTTAGCATCGAAGGCAGGTGGGATGTGCTATTCCTCTAAATAAGTGACTGATCCACAAAGTGATTTACCTACAGAGCAATAATAGGGGCCGACAGCAAAACTAGGAGCTCTGTCGCCTTTATTAAGTCGTATTTTTAGGTCATTGCTATGTTAATACCATGTCATCTATAAAGGGGAGCTCTGCATTTCTGACCTGATAAATGATAAAATCCTGACTGCCTGCAGCCACCACTAGGGGGAGCTCACTGCATAGGGAATTATACAGAAAGTATTCTATGACTGCGTACAGTGAGCTCCCCCTTTGTGATAAGCCACATGTGGATACTCAGCTGCAATATGCACGGTCACCCTGATGCACAGTTATCTATTTTGCAGTGCACTGCGCCAAAGATCGGCAACCTTTAACACTTCAGCTACTGTGAAACTACAAGTCCTAGCATACACACTTAGGCCTCATGCACACGACCGTTGTAATGACCGACGTCACGCACAGGGAGGAAAACAGGGAAAGCCCTGCCCAAGGGAGAGGGAAAGGTGGTGACCAATAACTCACCTTGCGGCTGGCACCTGACTGCCCTGACGTCCCTAGACGGGTTCCTCACCCGTGCGGCGATCACGTGCCTAAACCCTGGCTTTCCCTAATATGAGCCCTGGATAGTGAACAGGCCGGTGGGATCGCTAGTCCACACCACTATCACTAAGAGGGAAACACCAGGGAGAGGACAGACAAAACATACAAACACATACACCCAGGTGGGCGACCACAATAAACCAAAAAGGTCCAACAGGGATCTGGAGGGTAGCGTACTGGACCAACTACCAGCGAACGCAGCAACACAGCTCCAGAAGGTCAGAATATATGTCCAGGCAGGAAGCTCTATCTCTGGCAACCAGAGAAGTGTGAGAGAGGAATATAAGGAGGTCTGGGAGTGCTGGACAAGGAACAGCTGAGGAGAAGGAGCTACGGATCCCTGAGTGAGCCAAAAGGGTTTGCTAAGCAAACCCAGAAAGCTACCATAAGGAAAACAGCCCTATCTTAAATAGAGCGTGCAGCCAACCGCTGCGACTTCCTGACCCCGGGTATAACGGAGTCAGGCGTGGTCCTCGACACCCTCGTGACAGTACCCCCCCTCTCTACGAGGGGCCTCCGGACACTCAGGACCAGGTCTCCCAGGATGAGAGGCATGAAAAACCCGAACTAACCTGTCGGCGTTTACCTCAGACGCAGGAACCCACATTTTTTCCTCGGGACCGTAACCTCTCCAATGCACCAGATATTGAAGAGAGCGGCGGACCCGACGAGAATTAACAATTTTGGATATCTGAAATTCTAGGTTACCATCCACGACAACAGGAGGGGGTGGCAGCGGTGATGGTTCTAGAGGTGGAACATATTTTTTGAGTAACGACTTATGAAAAACATTATGAATTTTAAAAGTCTGAGGTAACTCCAGGCGAAAAGCCACGGGGTTGATGATGGCTACAATTTTGTAAGGGCCAATAAACCTAGGACCCAGTTTCCAAGAGGGAACCTTCAATTTAATATTCCTAGTAGACAACCACACATAGTCATTCACTCCTAGGTCCGGACCTGGCGACCGTCTCTTATCAGCCATGCATTTGTATTTACCTCCCATATTTTTCAAGTTAGCTTGCACCTTCTGCCATACAGAAGAGAGAGATGACAAAAACCGTTCCTCTTCGGGAACCCCAGAAGACCCCCCCCTCTTTGAAAGTACAGAATTGGGGATGAAAACCATATGCACCAAGAAATTGTGACTTGCCAGTGGATTCCTGACGACGATTATTTATGGCAAACTCAGCTAACGGTAAATATGATGACCACAACTCTTGGTTTTCAGACACAAAACATCTTAGATATGTCTCCAGGTTTTGGTTGGTACGCTCAGTCTGTCCATTCGACTGAGGATGGAAAGCAGAGGAAAAGGACAAGTGTACCCCCAAACGGGAACAAAAAGCTTTCCAAAATTTAGAAATAAACTGGGTACCCCAATCCGAAACAACATCGGAGGGGACCCCGTGAAGCTTCACGATTTCACTGACGAATACCTGAGCAAGAGTCTTAGCATTAGGTAGTGCGGGTAACGCAATAAAGTGTACCATTTTGCTAAACCTGTCCACTACTACCAAAATAACTGTTTTACCCGCAGACAAAGGTAAGTCAGTGATAAAATCCATTGACAGATGTGTCCACGGTCTATTGGGAATGACGAGTGGTAATAGAGACCCTGCAGGACGTGTATGTGAAACTTTTGCGCGCGCACAGGTAGAACAAGAAGACACAAAATCCAATACATCCTGACGCAACCTTGGCCACCAAAAACGACGAGACAATAGCTCCAAGGTTGCTTTACTACCCGGGTGTCCAGCAAGTGCCGAATTATGATGTTCCTTTAATAATTCGAAACGTAAGTTCAACGGTACAAACAATTTCTCTGAGGGGCAAGAGGCCGGGGCGTCCCCCTGGGCCTCTAACACCTTTCCCTCCAAAACAGAGTGAACCGCAGAAACAACCACTCCTCTTTGAAGAATGGGCACCGGATCACTCACATTACCCCCTCCAGGGAAACAACGAGATAGTGCATCAGCCTTGGTGTTCTTTGCCCCAGGACGATAGGTAATCACAAAGTTAAACCTGGTAAAAAATAGCGACCACCTAGCTTGTCTAGGGGTGAGACGCTTAGCTGATTCGAGGTACAGAAGATTTTTGTGGTCCGTAATTACAGTGACGGGGTGGACTGCCCCCTCTAAGAAATGACGCCACTCCTCAAACGCAAGTTTAATAGCTAATAGTTCCCTATTGCCAATATCGTAGTTCTTTTCTGCTGCAGATAGTTTTTTAGAAAAGAAAGCACAAGGACGCCATTTGCCAGGAGACGGACCCTGAGACAGCACTGCCCCCACTCCCACCTCTGACGCATCAACTTCAACAATAAAAGGCTGAGAGACATCAGGTTGGACCAGTACAGGTGCTGAGGTAAACCTCTCTTTTAGAGAGGAAAAAGCAACTTTAGCGGCGTCAGACCATTTAGAAAAATCAGTCACCTTCCTAGTCATGTCGGTAAGGGGTTTTACAATAAGTGAATAATTTTTAATGAATTTCCTATAGAAATTCGCGAAGCCCAAGAACCGTTGTAGTGCTTTGAGGTTCTCAGGAAGATCCCAATCTAAAATTGCCTGGACCTTCCCAGGATCCATACGGAAACCTGACGCAGATAATAGATATCCCAGGAACTGTAATTCCTGAACGGCGAAGACACATTTTTCAATTTCCGCATATAATTTATTCGTCCGTAGGACCTGCAGTACTTGTCTGACATGCACCTCATGTGTTTTCAGATCAGCCGAATAAATTAAAATATCATCTAGGTATATGACAACAAACCTGCCGATTAGATGACTAAAAATGTCATTAACGAAATGTTGGAAGACGGCAGGAGCATTGGTCAGACCGAAAGGCATAACTAGATTTTCATAATGCCCCTCAGGGGTGTTAAAAGCTGTCTTCCACTCATCCCCCTCCTTAATACGAATCAGATTGTAGGCCCCCCTAAGATCAAGTTTGGAGAACCACCTAGCACCCGCAATCTGATTAAACAGGTCAGGAATGAGAGGAAGAGGGTATGGGTCTCGGATGGTTATCTGATTTAATTCGCGAAAATCTAAGCAAGGACGCAGGCCCCCATCTTTCTTTTTAACGAAGAAAAACCCTGCAGCCACGGGTGAAGAAGAGGGTCTGATGTGTCCCTTAGCCAAGCTCTCGGAGATATAATCTTTCATGGCTTGTCTCTCTGGACCCGAAAGATTATATAACCTGGTCTTGGGTAATTTTGCGCCGGGAATAAGGTTAACCGGGCAATCATAAGGACGGTGAGGTGGTAACTTCTGACAACCCTTTTCAGAAAAAACATCCTCAAAGTCCGAAATAAATGTAGGTAGGGTAGTTATGGAGGCGACTAAGCAATTGTTATTTAAGCAATTTTCTCTGCACTGCTCACTCCACTCCAATATCTCCCTGGCCTGCCAATCCACCACTGGATTGTGCGCTACCAACCAGGGAAGACCCAGCACTACCGGAGTGGGAAGCCCCCCCAGAACATAACCTGAAAGCATCTCGTTATGGTGGTCCCCTACCTGAAGGTGTAAATTACGAACAATGTGGGTGAGATTTCTCTGAGACAGAGGAGCAGAATCAATAGCGAATATGGGAATGGGTCTCTGTAACGTACAGAGAGACAAACCCAAAGTGCGGGCAAAATGGGCATCTATCAAATTTACCCCTGCTCCACTGTCTAGAAAGAAAGAAATAGTCTCCGTCTTATCACCAAAAATAATAACCGCTGGCAACACAAATTGCGATGTACGTATGGAGGAAACGTATCCCCCCCGGCTGACATCCTCCACACAGCCCGGGGTTAGTAGTTTTTCCGACAGTCTTTTGTTTCTGAGGAAAGAAGGACAGACATTAATGAAATGACCCCTCTCCCCACAAAAAAAACAAACCCCACGCCTACGGCGAGCCTCAGGAGGACGGACCTGACGAGTAGTTCCTCCTAGCTGCATAGGCTCGTCTAAGTCCGTACAGACTAACTGCTGCTTGGGAGGGGTTACCAATTGCTCCGGTTTTTTCAACCTGACCCTAAGGCGTCTATCTATTCGGATAGAAAGGGACATAACCGCATCAAGGGAAAAGGGGGTCTCATAATGCAAGCGCATCCTTAACCCTTTCGGATAACCCAGAGCAGAACTGACTCCTGAGAGCCGGGTCGTTCCACTGGGTATCCGTAGCCCACCTACGGAATTCAGAGCAATACTCCTCTACCGGCCGCTCTCCTTGTAAGAGTCTCCGTAATCTTGATTAAGCCAGTGCGACTCGGTCAGGGTCATCATATATGAGACCCAAGGCCCCAAAAAACTCATCCACTGACCGAAGAGCCTGGGAATCAGTAGGTAAAGAGAACGCCCAGGACTGCGGATCCCCCTGCAGCAGGGAAATAACAACCCCCACCCGCTGATCTTCATTACCAGAGGAGTAAGGGCGCAGTTTAAAATATAACTTACAGGCCTCACGGAATGTCAAAAACTTGTCCCTTCCCCCAGAAAATCTGTCAGGGAGAGGGACCTTGGGTTCCGCAACAACCTGGTTACCAGTAGCAACCGCTGGGCTTGCAGTCAGTTGTAATTGCTGCTGTTGCTGGAGGACCGACGCCTTCAATCCTACCACCTCCAAAGACAGGCCATGAAATTGTTTGGACAGAGCAGCAATTTGATCCATACTGGATTCTAAGTAGGTAAAAAAATTAATTTCTTTTTTTTTTTTTTACCTACACAAAATAAAGGCCAGAGATAATGTAATGACCGACGACACGCACAGGGAGGAAAACAGGGAAAGCCCTGCCCAAGGGAGAGGGAAAGGTGGTGACCCCTAACTCACCTTGCGGCTGGCACCTGACTGCCCTGACGTCCCTAGACGGGTTCCTCACCCGTGCGGCGATCACGTGACTAAACCCTGGCTTTCCCTAATATGAGCCCTGGATAGTGAACAGGCCGGTGGGATCGCTAGTCCACACCACTGTCACTCAGAGGAAAACACCAGGGAGAGGACAGACAAAACAGACAAACACATACACCCAGGTGGGCGACCACAATAAACCAAAAAGGTCCAACAGGGATCTGGAGGGTAACGTTCTGGACCAACAACCAGCGAACGCAGCAACACAGCTCCAGAAGGTCAGAATAGATGTCCAGGCAGGAAGCTCTATATCTGGCAACCAGAGAAGTGTGAGAGAGGAATATAAGGAGGTCTGGGAGTGCTGGACAAGGAACAGCTGAGGAGAAGGAGCTACGGATCCCTGAGTGAGCCAAACCCAGAAAGCTACCATAAGGAAAACAGCCCTATCTTAAATAGAGCGTGCAGCCAACCGCTGCGACTTCCTGACCCCGGGTATAACGGAGTCAGGCGTGGTCCTCGACACCCTCGTGACAACCGTATGGCTTTTTCAGTGTTTTGCGGTCCACAAAAAAGGGATCTGCAAAAATACGGATGACATCTGTGTGCATTCCGTTTTGTGCGAAACTGAACATCTGTCTGGCCCCTGATAGAACAGTCCTATCCTTGTCCATTATGTGGACAATAATAGGACATGTTCTATCTTTGAATGGAAATACCGAAACAGAAGGCATACGGAGGACATTACATTTTTTTTGCGGACCCATTGAAATGAATGGTTCCGTATATGGTCAGTATACGGAATGCAAAAAACGGAACACAAATGGAGAAAAAAAAAAACGTTCGTGTGCATGAGACCTTAAAGGAAGAATCTTTTATCACTAATTGGGAAAAATATTTGAACCAATCTTTCACAGAGGTGGAAGTTAGATCACTCTTGGCCAGTACCCCTAAGGCCTCTTGCACACAAACGTTTTTTTTTATTCCGTATACGGAACCATTCATTTCAATGGATCCACAAAAAAACCGGAAGGTACTCCGTATGCCTTCCATATGCCCATATTTCCGTTCTGTCCGTTACGGACAAGGATAGGACTGTTCTATTAGGGGCCAGATGTTCCGTTCTGCAAAAAACAGAATGCACACGGACGTCATCCGTATTTTTTGCGGATCAGTTTTTTGCGGACCGAAACATACTGAAAAAGACATACAGTCATGTGCAAGAGGCCTAAAGTGTCTAGATGTAGACGTCTTCAGAAGAATTACTACAAGTTACTACCAGATGGTACTATACTCCGGAGAAGTTGCATAAGCTCTTCCCCACAACTTCTCCGAGACTCAGGCACTTTCCTTCACATTTGGTGGACATGTCCGTTGATAGTCCCTATCTGGACTAAAGTATGTGAGAGGTTGACCAAGGTTAGCCACAAAAAGGTGCAACTAGCGCCACAATTTTGCCTCTTGGGGATGATCCCGTCTAATAACCACAACTACCAAACAAGAGGAACGCCTGTTCGGACATTTGTTGGCAGCAGCACGCATATTAATTGCAGCGAACTGGAAAGCGACTGCTCCCCCAACAATCCCACAATGATTCGCCAAGTGTGACCAGGTTTATAGAATGGAGCAGTTAGCGCACTGGGAAAGGAATACTTCCTCTCAGTTTCAGCGTATTTGGGGCGTTTGGAAACACTACAGAAATTTTAACTAGACATATGGCCTATGTGTTGTACCCCCCACTGTCACTTGTAACCATCCAGTGGTAACTGTATCCTTCGTTTTTATTATTCTATTGTTTGACCTCGTCTAAGCAATCCAGCACTCAACAGTTTAGGATTAAAGGAAAATAAACGCCTTTATTTGTATTATGGGACACATTGCTGCCAAATGTAGGTTTTTCTCACGTCTTCACCCTTTGTTGTGTATTTTTTTTACATTTCTTTGATGTCAATTCTGGTTTGTGTCATGACATATGCAAAGTCAATAAAATATTTAAAAAATATATAGATCTATATTAAAGGAACAATCCAGTGGCCCACCTTCAGTGGAGCAGACCACGCGACTGCTATGGGGCTTGGGAGGGAGGCACTGAATTGCTTCTTCTCTTCCTGACCTGAAGACACTGCATTTTCACGCAGCCACCACTAGGGGAAGCACAATGCAAAGAGATTGTTTTACCTTCCGTTCCAGTAAATGGTAACAATATAAATCCCTATGCTCTGAGCTCCCCCTAGTGGTGTCTGCAGAATGCTCTGAGCTCCCCCTAGTGGTGTCTGCAGAATGCTCTGAGCTCCCCCTAATGGTGTCTGCAGAATGCTCTGAGCTCCCCCTAGTGGTGTCTGCAGAAGGCTCTGAGCTCCCCCTAGTGGTGTCTGCAGAAGGCTCTGAGCTCCCCCTAGTGGTGTCTGCAGAATGCTCTGAGCTCCCCCTAGTGGTGTCTGCAGAATGCTCTGAGCTCCCCCTAGTGGTGTCTGCAGAATGCTCTGAGCTCCCCCTAATGGTGTCTGCAGAATGCTCTGAGCTCCCCCTAGTGGTGTCTGCACAATGCTCTGAGCTCCCCCTAGTGGTGTCTGCAGAAGGCTCTGAGCTCCCCCTAGTGGTGTCTGCAGAAGGCTCTGAGCTCCCCCTAGTGGTGTCTGCAGAATGCTCTGAGCTCCCCCTAGTGGTGTCTGCAGAATGCTCTGAGCTCCCCCTAGTGGTGTCTGCAGAATGCTCTGAGCTCCCCCTAGTGGTGTCTGCACAATGCTCTGAGCTCCCCCTAGTGGTGTCTGCACAATGCTCTGAGCTCCCCCTAGTGGTGTCTGCAGAATGCTCTGAGCTCCCCCTAGTGGTGTCTGCAGAATGCTCTAAACTCCCCCTAGTGGTGTCTGCAGAATGCTCTGAGCTCCCCCTAGTGGTGTCTGCAGACAGCCAGCTTTGTAATAGAAGGGAAGCATATTCATCAATGCATTTTTGTCAGATGTCTATAGTGAATACATTGAGAAATATGGTGGTCAGAATGAGAGCCATATTTATGAAGCACTTATTCTGTATTACAGGTTAGTTTCAATTCAAATTTCTTCTGCTTGATAAAACAAAAAGGGCATTGCACTTTGCATTCTGCATTGCCTGGGAGTGATTGATGCACATGTACTCGAAAACTGGGTGGGGCACGGGGGCCCAAAGTAAGCTTTGCAATGGGGCCCTATGAGATCTGTGTATGCCCTTGATTCACACTCTGCAGATTTGTTGCAGAAATGTATGCAGCTGTCCCATTCATCTGACTGCAGCTCGCAGAAATTCCTGCAACCAGTGCAAAAACTGCATTTATACAGTTGTACAGAACAGATTTTTTTTTTGCAATTATAGCAATTGTTTAACGTTGCATTGAATGTGGCATTAAAGGGGTTAAACATCTGGGCTGAGGGAATGTGGCTGTCAATCCCATCCTGCAGATACAAGCTGATCACTGGGACACGTGCACACAGGAGCCCCCTCCTTCCTGGGACACAGATCCGTACTTCGCGCTGCTCCTGGGCGTTGGTGATATTTTCCACCAGCGGTTGCATGTTTTCGACGGCAGAAGTTTCATCTCTATTCAGAGTCGCGAGGAATAAAAGCTTCCACTAGAGTTTACTGAATAGAGCGTTACAACCTATCTGCTCCGAGACTCCGCTAACATCCCGCACTCTGCCGGCAGTGCAATTAATGGAAGCCTAATTAACTTGTTTAATTGTAGCAGAAAGACCCCGCTCGTCTCGCGATGCTCCGCGCACATGAAAACTCTTTTCACTAAATCTCACCGTCTGTTAGACGTGAAAGGACACTTTGTCTTCCTGCGCCGCGCGGGTCACGTTGCGCTTCAGTCTCCTTTATGGAGTTGTCAATATATTTCCCTCCGCTACGTGGGAGTGGAAGCCGTTTCCTATTATTGTTTTTTAATGAGACCATAGCATCCAATTTATCAAAAGCAACACAAATAAATATTAGCGCCCGCCTCTGCTTCCTCTGTTTTATAAGGCTTGTTACATTTACGGGCCATTGACTAATAAAAGTTTCCTATGAACCGAAGTAATCACATTTTATTAATATGAAAAAATAATGGTAAACGTGATAAAAGGAAATAAATAACCCCAAAATATAATGGAAGCGATAAAATCCACTGGCAACATTGTAACTATTATCTGTAGAAGGCAGCAGAACTGCGACCACGTGTTCCAGGTCCATTGCCGCTGCTTCGTTAGAAAGATTAATCGAGTGTAATGAAAGGTTCTGCAACTTCCTGATCTGTTTTGTGTTTTGTTTCTTAGCAAGAAAGTCAATCTGCTTGCTGTCAATGAATGAGAACATTCTGACAGAGTCCTGCTCACACAATTGTATCCAGCCCTCTGTGAGCTAAACATTCTGGATACATTGTAACAGTCTGGCTGATGGTTACTGCTTATACTAGTCTGGATACAATTGTAGCTTCCGCTTGGAACATTGTTTTGCCGTATACATCTATTAGATCCAAGGTGTCAGGTGTTGGGATTTAGGGGAGAGTCCAGGACTCTCTCTAGCTCATACAGATGGCACAGTAATGACCCTCACCATGGAGGGCATAACAGAAATAAGAAGCATACCCATTAGATGAGCCGCCAACCATGGAATATGTATGGCGGGCTGCCGACATCTACCCATATGACCGCTGCAGCCAGTCACTGACCTCAGTGGAGTGTGGTAGGAGCCTGCAGCCGTCTGTCAGGTATATGGGCATGCACAGTAAAGAGACCGGGCAGTTATTTTATGGCCATTTGCTGATCTCAAAGCACATTTAACCCCTTAAGGACTAAATGAATATTGGCCTTTCCTGTGCCAAGATTAGGACTCCTGTGGATAGAGAATAAGCATCAGATCAGTGGGGGTCCGACCACTGGGACCCCCACCAATCCTGAATACTGCGCTCGGCCCCCTCTGGCAGTCCCGTAAGAGTAAATGGAGCAGCAGTGCACATGGCCAACCGCCATTCCACATTTAGGGGAATAAAGAACCCAGGTCTTGGGACTGGTGGGATCCCAGCGGTCGGACCCCAACTGATCTGATGTTTACCCTATCACAGAGCACGCCCACAACACTCCCTCCTAAAACTCAACCAAAAAATCTCCAAACTACAGGTTCCTATGGTCCTTGTGGCTGCGACTCTGGCAAGATGGCCGCCCCCCAGAATCAAGTACAGAAAACGGAATAAAGAAAGATCCAGAACCAGAAAATAAAAACAGATTAGAAAGGCTTGTGCCTGCTTTTTAACAATATTTTTTATTAAATAAAAATAATCTTTTTTGTCATCGTTATTTCTCTAATCGATTATTGTGAACTTTTATTTTCTATTCCCACAGAGGCTTCACCCTGACCGCCCCAGGGGTCGTAGAAAACCGCCGGCGATGGCAATGCTGCAGACTGAGGTGAGAAGCGTCCGTTGTATTGACTGCGGTGCAGACGGGGATGGGAGTTTTCTCCGATCGCGGCCATTAGTGCAGGAGAGCAGCACACAGGCGTCATCCAGCAGGTTCAGCCCCACACGTATGTCAGGACGCAATAATGAAGTACATTAAGATGGTGGCTTTGTGACAGCTCGCCCACCGCTCTCTACATCTAAGGACTGAAGGTCTCTCACTGCTAAGCCTTATACTCTAGAGACATCCAGAGCTGTACTCCAGATTCTGCTGCCAGTCCTTGCACTATAGATCACGCACCATTCTGACACATTGGCTCTGTGTCATGACAGTTCTGTATAGAATGAGAGGGAAGGTGGCTGCCTGTGGGATCTTTAGGGGATGAGAGACCCTTGAATCCGTTATTCACTTAGTCCATAGATCTGCTGGGAGGGGGAGGGGGATATTCGCTTTCATCTCTGTAAAGTTTCACTTCCAGTCAGGCCTGGATACAGTAGCAAAAGTCAATTATCACCTCATTAGGTGTCTGCCTAATAAAGCTGCGCCATTTCTAGGCCGCGATCGCTAGTGTGACCGCAGGTTCTATAAAGAGGAGCCGCAAGAATTTACCTTCTGCAGAAAAAGTCACGTGAAATCCGCTGTAAAGCCCTAAACTGTGATTCTGGGGACTTAATTGAGTGTAAACTGTGGCCAAGCAATGTGCGGGATTATAAACCGAACGAGCGGACAGACACCGCGCCAAGCGCCGCGACCGCGACTGAACCTGCGTCTTTATGAGAAGAATTACAGAACATTAACACATGGCGAGCAGACACATAAACCAGCAGAAAAAACACAAGACGTCTTATTAACCGTCCAAGTAACCTGTGTCCACAAGAGAAATAAGATGCAGATAGTGAGTGCAGCTCTGGAGTATAATACAGGATGTAACTCAGGACCAGTACAGGATAAGTGATGTATGTACACAGTGACTGCACCAGCAGAATAGTGAGTGCAGCTCTGGAGTATAATACAGGATGTAACTCAGGATCAGTACAGGATAAGTAATGTATGTACACAGTGACTGCACCAGCAGAATAGTGATTGCAGCTCTGGAGTATAATACAGGATGTAACTCAGGATCAGTACAGGATAAGTAATGTATGTACACAGTGACTGCACCAGCAGAATAGTGAGTGCAGCTCTGGAGTATAATACAGGATGTAACTCAGGATCAGTACAGGATAAGTAATGTATGTACACAGTGACTGCACCAGCAGAATAGTGAGTGCAGCTCTGGAGTATAATACAGGATGTAACTCAGGATCAGTACAGGATAAGTAATGTATGTACACAGTGACTGCACCAGCAGAATAGTGATTGCAGCTCTGGAGTATAATACAGGATGTAACTCAGGATCAGTACAGGATAAGTAATGTATGTACACAGTGACTGCACCAGCAGAATAGTGAGTGCAGCTCTGGAGTATAATACAGGATGTAACTCAGGATCAGTACAGGATAAGTAATGTATGTACACAGTGACTGCACCAGCAGAATAGTGAGTGCAGCTCTGGAGTATAATACAGGATGTAACTCAGGATCAGTACAGGATAAGTAATGTATGTACACAGTGACTGCACCAGCAGAATAGTGAGTGCAGCTCTGGAGTATAATACAGGATGTAACTCAGGATCAGTACAGGATAAGTAATGTATGTACACAGTGACTGCACCAGCAGAATAGTGAGTGCAGCTCTGGAGTATAATACAGGATGTAACTCAGGATCAGTACAGGATAAGTAATGTATGTACACAGTGACTTCACCAGCAGAATAGTGAGTGCAGCTCTGGAGTATAATACAGGATGTAACTCAGGATCAGTACAGGATAAGTAATGTATGTAAATAGTGACTGCTCCAGCAGAATAGTGAGTACAGCTCTGGGGTATAATACAGGATGTAACTCAGGATCAGTACAGGATAAGTAATGTATGTACACAGTGACTGCACCAGCAGAATAGTGAGTGCAGCTCTGGAGTATAATACAGGATGTAACTCAGGATCAGTACAGGATAAGTAATGTATGTACACAGTGACTGCACCAGCAGAATAGTGAGTGCAGCTCTGGAGTATAATACAGGATGTAACTCAGGATCAGTACAGGATAAGTAATGTATGTACACAGTGACTTCACCAGCAGAATAGTGAGTGCAGCTCTGGAGTATAATACAGGATGTAACTCGGGATCAGTACAGGATAAGTAATGTATGTAAATAGTGACTGCTCCAGCAGAATAGTGAGTACAGCTCTGGGGTATAATACAGGATGTAACTCAGGATCAGTACAGGATAAGTAATGTATGTACACAGTGACTACACCAGCAGAATAGTGAGTGCAGCTCTGGAGTATAATACAGGATGTAACTCAGGATCAGTACAGGATAAGTAATGTATGTACACAGTGACTGTACCAGCAGAATAGTGAGTGCAGCTCTGGAGTATAATACAGGATGTAACTCAGGATCAGTACAGGATGGGCTAAGTAATGTAATGTATGTACACAGTGACTGCACCAGCAGAATAGTGAGTGCAGCTCTGGAGTATAATACAGGATGTAACTCAGGATCAGTACAGGATGGGATAAGTAATGTAATGTATGTACACAGTGACTGCACCAGCAGAATAGTGAGTGCAGCTCTGGAGTATAATACAGGATATAACTTAATGATTTTCCTATTTCATGACGTAAAGTCATAGTTTTATTAAAGACACGGAGGCGAGTATTGCTTTCTCCTTCTTTACTGTCCACCAATAGCAGCAAAGAGAAAAAATTTACATACAAGGAACCATAGCAACCAAGGTCCCTCCCCACTGGCCCCTATAATAGGCCGCACTTCCTCTGTAACTTCCTCTTTCTTTGAAAACTGATGCTGACATCCCGAACATCCACACGAAAACGCCAAACTTTAAACTGGAACGGAACATCCAACGCCCATTTAGCGCAACCAACTAGCCAACCTGGCTAAACTGCAGAAGACCTCAACCGATAATACGGCAACCGATAGCGGAAATAGCTTCATCCTGAAAAATAAAACAGACCATAGGCCTAGGTGAAACCAACGTGTCAGGACAGCATGTACGGGAGCCATCTACGCAACTGACTCAACAAGTGTAAAATGTCAGAAGACAATATAAATGGCTAAATAACATGCAAACAATGGCAATGAAACAAACATTAGGACAATCAATACCTAAAACAAAATAACTTAAGGTTAATAATACATAGAGGTGATGATGCATGACCCCTGTAACAAAAAACCGCAAGACAAAACCCCAAGGGAGGGAATAGGGTGGGCAATACTCGCCTCCGTGTCTTTAATAAAACTATGACTTTACGTCATGAAATAGGAAAATCATTAAGTTTTACATCAAGACACGGAGGCTTCGTATTGCAAGTTCAAAGCCCGTCTAAGATTGCAGTGAACAATTCAGATGGAGGCCGAAAGCAGTACTCCCTGAACTTGGAAACCTCGGACCCATCAGGAAGACGTATAACATCCCCAAATGTAGCCCCCCAAAACCGCCCAAACGGTGACAGAGGTCCTATACGCAGAAGGGGCCCTGAAGATAGACGTGTCTACACCCGCCAAGACCTGACCCCTAAAAGCCAGCGTGCTAACGTAGGGGAAAAAACCCCATCCGAAAAGATGACAATAGGAAAAATAAATGAAAAACTGGCTGAACACCAATGTGCCAGGGTCCTGGACACGTATTCCTCAAAGGAACGCCCTGGAACAAAAGATCAGGGAAGAATAAAACTGGGAAGGACATAAGACAATGCTAGTCATGATGTGACGCGGAATGTTACAAATGACCCCCTCCGGGGTAACAGAACATGCGTCGTAATCAAAAGTCCTCACCATCGAGACCCTAATGAATGCAAAAAAGGCAAAATAACGCCAGGAAAAAAGCTGACAACTGCCTAAATGTGAAAGCGCCACAGCAGGGATCCGTCGAGGATAAAGGGAATGGCGCAGACCCCGAGGGTTGTGTGGGAGATCCAACCGGCTCGAAGAAGGACCGGGGTCTTCTTCCTAATCTACAAAAATGAAGGGAAACAGACCTGGGACCCCTAGAACGGAACCACTATAACCTGGGCCCCCCGAAGGCGGAGAACCTGTGTAAGTGTCCTCTGGGTCAATGAAAATGGATAAAACCTGTATAGGCGGGACACAGACCCGTCCTGGAGGACTGCGTCCGTCGACATAGCCTTCGGGTCCGCACGTCCGCTGAAGAACCGGGTACGATGACTGTAGAGCCGAAAAGCGAAGCGAACGACGGACCTCGGACCCATAAACCTGAAGTTGTCGTGAACACCCCGTCAGGAGCTCCAACACCAGATGTGTAGGAGGGTTACATCCGCCAACCAGGGACCCCAGTGGAGAGCCCGTAGCCCTGGGTACCCCCGCCCTGGAGGTTCGCATCCGATTAGATAGCCAACTCCGGTAGAGATCCACAGACCACAGTCACGATCTATGTCTCTAGGCTGACTATCCCCCAACTCAACTCCTCCCGAACCCGGAAACACCGCGTCCGCAAGGAGGCACCGTACCGAAGAAGGGCGATCTTCGGTCGCAGGAGCGCCCGATAATGCAGTGGGGCATGGGAAAACAACCTGCCATGATGAGACCAACCGGACCGAAATGCGGGCTAGGTGGCGAAAAGGGAGATGAGGAGCGCATGTTGCAACTCCTAGCGGAAACCTCCGCCACTTCGCCGCCGGCAGACTGAGGGACCCTGAGGGTAAATCCAAAGGATTCCAACCTTTGGGTCGGAGTAAGGCAGAATCTATCCCAGTTGAGGGGGCAACCGAGATCAGACAATAGGTCCGCCCTGGACGTTTCAGCGACCCCGCTGGATCCCCTTCATTTCGAAGAGATGGTAAGAAATTACCGCCTTCAAAATGTGAAGGTTGATGCCCTGTCACATCCGCCCATCTTCCTTCTGCACGAGGGAGATAAAGCTGATCCCCCCCGCCCATGCCGGGTGTGCCGGCTCTAGGGACAACCTCTGTCAGATGGACTGCAATTCCGCGTCCACCGATGCACGAACCGTGCTACCGGGTGAACTAGCGGAGGGGAAGGAATTAGATAAGGGGACCTCCTGAGGTCTATGTGAAATCCCCTCCCTGGTAAGTACCCATGGGACCGTGGCAATACGGCTTCAAGCGTGGGAACAAATCGGGAGTCCGCTCCCTGGCCAAGGTAACATAGAAATGTAAGAGGCTGAAAAAGGGGGGTAAGAACACAGAAATACTGGATATGAGTCAATTGCTATAACACTGAATTATTAGCTTATGCGCTAGCATAGAAATCCCCAAACCGGGGAGCACTTACCCAATGGTCTGCGAATGTTCGGGTTGCCCCGGAAGGAGCGAGAACGCCATTGATGTCCTCTTGTGGCGAAGAACGGAGCTGCGTTGCCTTGGTCCTGAAACTGAGGACGATGTCCACCTGGACCTCTGTATGTTCCACGGGCCTGGAAATTTGCACGGCCGGATATGCGGCCCCTACCACTGCCGGCCCGATGAGAGGCCCTTCCCTGGAAGACCCTACGCATGGATGCTTGGGCCTTGTCTAGCGCTGTAAAAGTGCCCACGAACCGGCTCATGCCCTTGATGAAGGACTCGCCGAAGAGGAGGCCCTGGGCGTCCTTCCCTGCCTCAGTGAGCGCCAAATTGGCCAATTTGGGGTCTATCTTGAACAAGATAGCCTTGCGCCTCTCAATTGCAACGGCCGTATTAGCGTTGCCAGTAAGGCATATGGCCCTCTGGGCCCAACCCCTCAATTCCATAGGGTCAATCGGGGTACCCTCAAGCCTAGCTGCCTCAGCCATCTCCAAAATCCTGGTCAATGGACCAAAGACGTCTAAAATCTTGTCCTGGCAGCTGCGGAGCGCTGAATCTAGGCCCTTTTTTGGGTTCCAACCCGTTTTAGCTAGAAACTGCGACATCTTGGGGTCCACCAACGGGGTGTCACACACCTTATTGGGGACCACTGGCCGGGGACACTCGGACCTAAGCTTATTGCGTGACTCGCGGCTGAGCGAGTGACGCACCCAATGCTCCAAATACGCTCCCACATGAGGGGAGGGGAGCCATTCCGCCGAACGAGGGTGATGAAGCGACTCGGGGTCGAACATCGGTTCGCCCAAATCATCCAACACAACCTCAGAACGGGTAGCAGCGGAAGTCGACGCCACCTCCTTGGCAGAGGAGGCCGCCGCAGCGGAGGCCGAAGGTCCCTGACCTGGGGGGGTGAGATCCTCATCTGTGCCGTAATCCAAATCCGCTAACTCCTCCTCGTCTGAAGCTCGTTCCGAGTCAGACAGGTCCGGTAATTGCGCTCTAGCGCATTTCCATGTCCGCGCCCGTTCTGCCTGGCGGGAAGAGGCCCTTTTCCGTGATCTAAGCACGGCTTCTGGGGTGGCAAGGTGCGCACCAGTCAAATTCCCCTGTAATACAGGGGGTTCAATAGAGGTAGGCTGCGGTACGGCAATGGGGTCTAGCAAGGGAGCACTAGCAGGACGTGCGGACATAGCCTGAACAATAGTCTGTGACAACACCGACGACATGGAGCCCATGGCTGCCACAATCGCGTCAGAAACTGATCGTTGCAGGGCAAGTGCCTGCGCATCAGTGTCAGTGGGGTGAAGTCCCACCGGAGAGGATGGGGGGCGACTGGCCGTAGGAGGTGGGGTAGGGGCAGACATGTCTGAGGTGAATGCCTAACAAAGTTAGCCTAAATGCCTAACTGGGGCAGCGTTGGGGCAAGATTAACCCAGGGGACCAGGTCTGATGTCACCTGAAGCGTTAGGAGCCGATGAGCCGAGGAGCAGGAGCGCAGGAGCCGCCGACCGTGCAGGGAGTCGGAACAAGTGACCGGAAGCCGGAACTGTGGAAGGACCGCCCCCGGAAGCCCGCGCAATGCGATCGACCTCACCAAGATGGCCGCCGAGATCTCGCGGCCGGCCGATCGCAGAGGGCTTCCAAGATGGCCGCCGAGATCTCGCGAGATCTCGCGGCCGGCCGATCGCAGAGGGCTTACAAGATGGCCGCCGAGATCTCGCGAGATCTCGCGGCCGGCGATCACAGAGGGCCATCGAGATGGAAGGAAACGCCGGGAATGGCGCCGCCGAAATAGAGGGTGTGGCGCCAGCGCAGGTAGAAATGCATCTGGGGGGTGGGGAAGCAATGAGGCGAACGGCCATACTAAAATACCTCCAGCAGAGTAATCTGAGGAATGAGCTAGGGGAAGTTCTGGACACAAGTGGAGTACAAGGCTGGTTGTCAGGACTTGAACCTAGAGACGCCTGTGTCCTAGGCTGAAACTCATCAAGCTGGGCATTCAGACTTCTGGACAAATGCAAGCCCAGAATGAAAAGAACCCGGTTGGGGGGTGGGGAGGAGGGAAGGAGGGAGAGCCTTAATGCGGCCGCATGAATATCCCCAAAGCGCGAGGATAAGCGCAGAGGTACATAAACCCCCCACCTGCAAAGCAAGACGCAAACGCAAGCGGAGCGCTGAGCAGCAAACAGGGTTAGTCACCCTATGTACGCAGCTCAAAACTACAAGAGATAACAATACAGTAGCTAAAAACAGCAGAGAATAAAGGATGTACTTAGCTTGGCAGCAGCAAAGAAAGAGGGAGTTACAGAGGAAGAGCAGCCTATTATAGGGGCCAGTGGGGAGGGACCTTGGTTGCTATGGTTCCTTGTATGTAAATTTTTTCTCTTTGCTGCTATTGGTGGTTCAGTAAAGAAGGAGAAAGCAATACGAAGCCTCCGTGTCTTGATGTAAAACTCAGGATCAGTACAGGATAAGTAATGTATGTACACAGTGACTGCACCAGCAGAATAGTGAGTGCAGCTCTGGAGTATAATACAGGATGTAACTCAGGATCAGTACAGGATAAGTAATGTATGTACACAGTGACTGCACCAGCAGAATAGTGAGTGCAGCTCTGGAGTATAATACAGGATGTAACTCAGGATCAGTACAGGATAAGTAATGTATGTACACAGTGACTGCACCAGCAGAATAGTGAGTGCAGCTCTGGAGTATAATACAGGATGTAACTCAGGATCAGTACAGGATAAGTAATGTATGTACACAGTGACTGCACCAGCAGAATAGTGAGTGCAGCTCTGGAGTATAATACAGGATGTAACTCAGGATCAGTACAGGATGGGATAAGTAATGTAATGTATGTACACAGTGACTGCACCAGCAGAATAGTGAGTGCAGCTCTGGAGTATAATACAGGATATAACTCAGGATCAGTACAGGATAAGTAATGTATGTACACAGTGACTGCACCAGAAGAATAGTGAGTGCAGCTCTGGAGTATAATACAGGATGTAACTCTGGATCAGTACAGGATAAGTAATGTATGTACACAGTGACTGCACCAGCAGAATAGTGAGTGCAGCTCTGGAGTATAATACAGGATGTAACTCAGGATCAGTACAGGATGGGATAAGTAATGTAATGTATGTACACAGTGACTGCACCAGCAGAATAGTGAGTGCAGCTCTGGAGTATAATACAGGATATAACTCAGGATCAGTACAGGATAAGTAATGTATGTACACAGTGATTGCACCAGCAGAATAGTGAGTGCAGCTCTGGAGTATAATACAGGATGTAACTCAGGATCAGTATAGGATAAGTAGTGTATGTACACAGTGACTGCACCAGCAGAATAGTGAGTGCAGCTCTGGAGTATAATACAGGATGTAACTCAGGATCAGTACAGGATAGGTAATGTATGTAAATAGTGACTGCTCCAGCAGAATAGTGAGTACAGCTCTGGGGTATAATACAGGATGTAACTCAGGATCAGTACAGGATAAGTAATGTATGTACACAGTGACTACACCAGCAGAATAGTGAGTGCAGCTCTGGAGTATAATACAGGATGTAACTCAGGATCAGTACAGGATAAGTAATGTATGTACACAGTGACTGCACCAGCAGAATAGTGAGTGCAGCTCTGGAGTATAATTCAGGATGTAACTCAGGATCAGTACAGGATAAGTAATGTATGTTTACAGTGACTGCACCAGCAGAATAGTGAGTGCAGCTCTGGAGTATAATACAGGATGTAACCCAGTATCAGTACAGTATAAGTAATGTATGTATACAGTGACTGCACCAGCAGAATAGTGAGTACAGCTCTAGAGTATAATACAGGATGTAACTCAGGATCAGTACAGGATAAGTAATGTATGTACACTGTGACTGCACCAGCAGAATAGTGAGTGCAGCTCTGGAGTATAATACAGGATGTAACTCAGGATCAGTACAGGATAAGTAATGTATGTACACAGTGACTGCACCAGCAGAATAGTGAGTGCAGCTCTGGAGTATAATACAGGATGTAACTCAGGATCAGTACAGGATAAGTAATGTATGTACACAGTGACTCCACCAGCAGAATAGTGAGTGCAGCTCTGGAGTATAATACAGGATGTAGCTCAGGATCAGTACAGGATAAGTAATGTATGTACACAGTGACTCCACCAGCAGAATAGTGAGTGCAGCTCTGGAGTATAATACAGGATGTAACTCAGGATCAGTACAGGATAAGTAATGTATGTACACAGTGACTGCACCAGCAGAATAGTGAGTGCAGCTCTGGAGTATAATACAGGAGGTAACTCAGGATCAGTACAGGATAAGTAATGTATGTACACAGTGACTGCACCAGCAGAATAGTGAGTGCAGCTCTGGAGTATAATACAGGATGTAACTCAGGATCAGTACAGGATAAGTAATATATGTACACAGTGTCTGCACCAGGATAATAGTGAGTGCAGCTCTGGAGTATAATACAGGATGTAGCTCAGAATCAGTACAGTGTGCTTCCCGTTGCCGTATTGCGGACCGCATTTGCGGATCCGCAATACATGGGTGCCGTTCCGTGGGCATTCCCCATCACGGATGCGGACCCATTCACTTCAATGGGTCCGCAAATCTGGAGATGCAGAATGGTGTGGGACGGAAGCACGGATCGGAACCCTATGGGAGCACTACGGAGTGCTTCTGTGGGGTTTCGTCACGTACTTCCGTTCTGCAAAAAGATAGAACATGTCCTATCTTTTTGCGGAATGACTGGATCGTGGACCCATTAAAGTGAATGCAGCACGACCAAGGGGTCGGTAGTTTTCTGTAACTGGCGACTGATACGACATTCATGGTCTGTATAAAGATGGATGATGACCCCTGTGGCCAATGTCATGTCGGTGTCCTTGATGTGATTACGTTTCTACATTTTCTGTTACTTCTCCTTTGTTGCGCTCCACACGTTAAAGCACAAACACGTCTGTAAGGAGAGAGAACGTCACCTGCGCACTCGGCTGATATCTCCACAGGATGCTGGAGGTAATTAAGCAGCCATTAAAATGATGTATTAAAATGCAACTGTTCATATTGAAACTATTGGACGGACGCGACCAAATTTCCAATTATTCTTTCTATTAATGAATTTAGCTTTTTTTTTTTTATTGTTTTCTAATCTGCTTCAAAAAAGGTATTCAGGAGCCGCGCTGCCCTACTTTATGTGTCAGTAATTAAGTAGCCGCGCATGAAATATTCATTTACACTGCTTTCCATTAATTATTTGAAACTATTCTTCCTTACAGAACAAGAGCACAAAATAATGACAATGGAATAAACGACTGCAAAAAGCAAAAAAAATAAAAACTGCACATAAGAGGAAAAGTAATGATAAAAACAGTTAAAATAACTGAAAACAACAAAAATGAAAAAGTAACAATTAAAATAGTAACAATGCTACAATAACAATAAAAACTGCTAGAGTAACACAGCAACTGATTATTAGTATTAGTATTATTATCTATGGGAAGTTGATTGCTTTTCCGCCATCTATGATGCTTTTTCTCTCCTGTACATCTCTATTCTATAGAGCCAGTACTTTATACAGTGCACGTCTTTTATATTCCTTTTGCGGCAGATTTTGCCTTTACACTTCTTGCTTTTGCAGCTGCTGCTGTAGTTCGGGGATTTCCAGTCCTCCCTTTATGATGGTTTTTCCCCTCCGCACCTTGAGTCTTTGGGCCAGAAAATCACTCAGTTCCTCTGGAATGGGTAGTTCTCACCACCTGACAAGGACTGGGGCCCCTCTCTTCAAGGGCCCCATATCAGCTGTAGGGCAAGTCTGTTATATACAGCTCCTCTGGTGCATCTTTTTATCAACTTTATTGGATCCCCTATCCAGCAGACCCCATTAGATTTTTGGGCAGGTTGTAATAAAAATCTAATCGTAAAGCCGCCCATAGAAATCAATGGAGATTGGAGGCTCAACCACCAGTCACCATTTCCCTGCCTTTGGTTGGTTGGTCGGCCGGTTGAGCCCGGGGTCAATGAAATGAAATGTACTTTTTGTAAAGAAGTTTTACGGTACTTTCCATCCCTTTCCCTTTAAGACCACAGATTAGTCAGGCGGCGGCTCGAAATGAAGGTAAATACCTGCGTTGCGATTATTTTCTAACCGTCCGCGGCTGGAAATAAAATGTTCTTTTTCTCTAATTGAATTTCAGTTGTGAATGGCTGATATCACAATCTTAATTAAATAGTAAATAATAAATTACCCTGAGAAGAATGGAAGAATGGAAACGATTGGATAACCCAATAAAAGCACATAAAAGTGGCCACTTAATGAAGCATCCGTCTTCATGTCCCTCCTAATGAAAAATAAGAAGGTCCGGATAAATGCTCGTGTTTTCTATATTATTACCTTTCATCTGCCGCCTGCATTGTGTTTTCTGCTTCTGTCCTGATTATTTTCTCTGAAATTCCTGTTTGAAGTAAGATACTTTATTTTAATGTGCGCAGCAAAGCTTTCAATAGCCGCTCCAAGAAAAAAAAAAAAAACACAGTTGTAAATGAAAAAAGCTGCTGCAAGACACGGGGCCGTCTGCCAAATTCCTTTTAAATGGTTTATTGTGCCGAAGCAATCCAGAGATTAAAAACCTCTCCTGAATTACAATGACACATCAAAACTAAACTGGAGGTGGGGGTTCATTACAAGAAGCCAGTCTCTGTGTGTCATGGTGTTCATTAGATAAGGGGGGGAAACATTTCTTCCTACATTGAGTGAGGAGCGTACAACATCCGCGCGAGGTCGGCACGCTGACTCCATCTGGTCCCGGGCGGTGTGTTCTGACGGGGGAGTCGGGGGAAGAATCGCACCTGACATGATGATCGCTGCTGGGGGAGGGGAGCGGAGGCGGGGGGGGGGGGCAATGTACTAATGAGAGATGACGACGTCTGTAAGGTGCTGCCACATGTGTTGGCGTTAAATAAACAAATAAAATGTAACAAACCTCGAAAAGTTACTTTAGTCTTTTTTTTATTTTATTTTTATTTAAAGGGATTGTCCCACAAAAAATATTGTGCAGTTTTCAAACCAGCACCGGGATCTGAACACTTTTATAATTGCATGTAATTAAAAATTTAGCAGAGCCACTGAGTTATTTAGTATAATGTATCTGTACAGCGCCACCTGCTGTTTTATTCTTTTACTTATTTCTTTGTCCTGCTCACTGAGAAGGCCGCACATGCTCAGTTTCATCCTTCTACTGCCTCCGGAGCTGGGATAGGGAGTGAGCTGCTGCAGAATGGACACGCCCCCTGAGCTGCTGCAGAATGGGCACACCCCCTGAGCTGCGGCAGAATGGACACGCCCATGAGCTGCAGCAGAAAGGGGACGCCCCCAAGCTGCTGCAGAATGGACACGCACCCGTGCTGCTGCAGAATGGACACGCCCCATGAGCTGCATCAGAAAGGTCACGCCCCTGAGCTGCTGCAGAATGGACACGCCCATGAGCTGCATCAGAAAGGACACGCCCATGAGCTGCAGCAGAAAGGACACTCTCCTTGAGCTGTCAGCTTTATATAAATCTAGCAGAGCAATGAATCTGGATCCATGTGAGGTGCAGGGCTGGTTCTGGCTTTGTTAGAAAGAGATTCATTATGGGATAAACTGTGACAGTCATAGAGGTGAGAACAGAAAACGGGAGAAGCGCAGATTATACAGATTACGTGCAGGGGCAGACTGAGAATAAAGTGGCCCTGGAAAAAACTAAACGAAAAGTGTCCCCAATGTTTTAAGTGGGTCCAAAATGACAGAAGGTGGGACAAGACAAGTAGATGGGGCCAATACCAGTTGGCTGGGTCAGTAATGGTGCAGCACAGAATACGATCCCACAGAACCACGTATACCCCAGTGCGGTCCCTCTGTGGTAGCCGTCAATAATAATAATCTTTCCTTATATAGCCCCAACCAGGGGCGTTGCTAGGTCAAAACATTCGGGGCCTGGGCCCCTGATGTTTTATCCCAGGCCCCGAATGTCCTGCCTGCTAGATACAACTGTATTGTCATCCTCAGGATAGCAATACAATTGAATCTAATGCCCTGCAAGAGCTGAAGGACCTGTGATGACATCATAGTCCATGTGATCAGTTCTAAATGCAGTAGCTAAAAAGGACCTGTGATGATGTCACCATCATGTGACCAGTGCAGGAGAGGACGGCTCAGCAGTAAAGAGAAGTCCTGGGAAGAAGCTGTGGTGAGGTCTGTACATGAGGAGAGATAAGTGCAGGGAGAGGCCGAGCAATGCTGGGAGTTGTAGTTATTTAACTGGGACTGTATGTTAGGGCTGAAGGGAGGGATGTTATTTACATGGGACAGTGGGGTGGAGTGATGTTATTTACATGGGACTGAAAGTTGAGGGGGTGATGCTATTTACATGGGAATGCATGTTAGAGGTGGGTGGGGCACGGTGATGTTATTTACATGGGACTATATGTTGAAGGCAGCTGTGGGAGGAAGTGATATTATTTACATGGGACTGTATGGTGGAGGGGCTGAGGAATTCTAATTTCTGAGGACACTGGGGTCTCTATAGGAGGGACCTATAGATCCGTATTATTACTATGGGGGCCTTATTACTACTGATGGGTCTGTAGAGAGCTTTATTACCACTGGGGGGAAATAGGGGGCCTTATTACTACTGGGGGCTCTGTGAGGGTATTATTAATACTGGAGGGCTCTTCTACTAATGGAGGCATTCCTGGGGAACATTATCACTGTTGGGAGCACTGTAGGGGGCAGTATTACTAATGGGGGCATCTAGAAGGAAATTGCTATTGGTGGGACTATGAGGAGCACTATTACTATAGGGAAGATTATCTGTATGACACTCATTTTTCTTCAGTATAGTATTTGGGGGTACAGAAAAGTGAGGAAGTGTCACGTAGGGGTGGAAGAGTGCAGCCCTGATCTCCACCCGCACCTCTGTCCATACCTATTTGCTCGGCCCGTCCTAACTGACGGCGTACAACTTGGCGGCGGTCCCTAGCTTAGATATGTGCAGAGGCCTAAAGAGTGCTAGAGTAACACGTAGCAGAGTCAGGGAAGCAAAGGTCGAAGCCAGGAGGTCACGCACGGGTACTCAAAGGAAAACACAATAGCAAGGTCAACACAAACCGAAGTCAGAAGCCGAGAGGTCACGTCAATTCCAAGGAGGTAACAAGGTCGAGGTCAGAATCAAAGCCGAGGTCCAAACACAATAGCAAGGTAACAATAGGAACGCTGGTGAAGGTAGAAAGACCAATCACAGGCAACCTGTGGCCAGCAGGCTGCCAGCTGAAATAGCCCAGACTGGTGAGTCACATGACGTGGCCAGCGTCACGTGACTCGCATAACTCAGCCCAACATAGCCGAGCGCCGATCATTATTATCGGCGCTCAGCTCTCCTACGCCAGCCACGCATAGGAGGCTTGCGCGGCCGGATCCTCCCCGCCCCCTGGTCCCCATGGAGACGAGGATGCCGCCTGTGTCTTCGCTCCGCTATGCGCGCGTTATGCCGGCGGCGCTGCGAAGTGAGAGTGTGCTGCCGGCTCCCCGTGACAGTACTCCCCCTTCCACGAGGGGCCACCGGACCCATGATCTCTGGAGTGGGTTTCTCCGGGTGAGCCAGATGGAATTTTCTCACCAACCTCTCAGCATGCATATTCTTAGCCGGCACCCAAGACCTCTCCTCAGGACCAAAACCTCTCCAATGGACCAAATACTGAAGAGAATTCCGGACCCTTCTCACTTCAATAATCATAGAGATCTCAAATTCAGGGTGACAGGCAACCTCCACTGGGGGTGGAGATTCCTGTGAAGGGGATACAGGGGACACATACTTCTTAAGTAAAGACTTATGAAAAACATTGTGAATTCAAAAAGAGTCAGGCAAACGTAACTTAAAAGACACAGAATTAATAATGTCAACAATCTCATAAGGCCCAATAAACCGTGGTGCAAACTTATTGGAAGGTACCTTCAAGGACAAATTCTTGGTGGATAACCATACTTTATCACCTAACCCAAAGTCTACTCCTTGAGAGCTCTTTTTATCCGCATTGGTTTTATGAACCGCTTGGGCTTTTTTCAGGTCGACTGAACCTGGGCCCAAACTGTGCACAGTTCTTTAGCTACCAGATCAGCTTCCGGAATTTGTGAGGAAGACGGTGAAAACAAACTAAAACGCGGATGGAAACCAAGATTACAAAAAAAGGAGACATACCAATAGATGAGTTCACCTGGTTGTTAATGTCGAATTCAGCCAGGAGCAGATGCTTCACCCACAGCTGTTGGTTGTTGGAGACATAGCATCTCAAGTACTGCTCCAGAGTCTGGTTCAAACGTTCAGTTTGACCGTTAGTTTCCGGATGAAAGGCCAAAGAAAAAGACAAAGAGATGTTTCATATGCGACAAAAGGTCCTCCAAAACCTAGAAACAAATTGAACACCTCTATCCGAAACCACATTCTCAGGAATTCCATGTAACCGAATAAGGCCTCTTTCACACTGGCGTGTGCGGCCCGCAAGATGGAGTCTTGGACCTGGCACAAACCTCACATGAAGACACATATGAGTGGACATCTTTTAATATTTTTACTTAATGGCCTGAAAGTAATAAAAAAATTAAAACGTGTAAAGAACAATGCCGACCTAGCCTGTCTGGGATTCAAACGTTTAGCAGATTCCAAAAACATTAAATTCTTATGATCCGTAATTACTGTAACCTGATGTTTAGCCGCCTCCAGAAAATGGCGCCATTCCTGAAAAGCCCATTTAATAGCAAGTAACTCTCGATTACCAATGTCTTAATTTCTCTTGGTAGAAAAGAATTTACGAGAAAAGAAAGCACAAGGTCTCAGGTTAGTGAGAGCGGATGACCCCTGGGAGAGTACTGCCCCAACTCCATTCTCGGAAGCATCAACCTCCACCACAAAAGGCCGCTCTTGGTCAAGTTGAACTAATACTGGGCTGTTAATAAAACACCTCTTGAGTCTTGAGTGTTTCAAAAGCCTTTATGGCCTCACTTCAATTCACTCGATCAGCTCCCTTCTTAGTTAGATCCGTGAGAGGCTTGGCAATATTAGAAAAGTTCTTAATACATTTTTGATAATAATTTGCAAAACCCAAGAAGCGTTGCAACGCCTTGAGAAAGGAAGGTGTCACCCACTCCAAAATGGCCTGTACCTTCCCTGGATCCATCTTGAAGGATTGGGGTGTGAGAATATATCTTGTACTCCAAAAATACACTTCTCACCCTTCACGAACAGTTGGTTCTCCCGAAGGACCTCCTGTACCTGTCTAGTGTGAATAACGTGAGAATCCCAGTCAGGCGAATAAATCAGGATGTCATCTAAATAAACAATTACGAATTTTCCAATAAATTGTCTAAAAATGTCATTGACAAAATTTTGGAAAACCGCTGGAGCATTACTTAACCCAAACGGCATCACTAAATATTCATAATGACCCTCTGGGGTATTAAAGGCCGTCTTCCACTCATCCCCCTCCTTAATTCGGATAAGATTATAGGCCCCCCTGAGATCAAGTTCAGTGAACCAGTGAGCTCCAAGAATTTGATTAAACAGGTCTGGAATCAACGGCAACGGGTACTGATTCTTAACAGTAATCTTATTCAACTCTCTATAATCAATACACGGTCTCAATCCACCGTCCTTCTTAGCAACAAAGAAAAACCCCGCCCCCCCTAGGAGACACTGAGGGTCTAATATGTCCTTTTTGTAGACTCTCCTTCAAGTAGTCCCTCACAGACTTCCGTTCTGGACATAAAAAATTATAAATACGATCCCTAGGATACTTAGATCCCGGAACAAGGTCTATGGCACAGTCATAAGGTCTATGAGGGGACAGGAAATCAGCCTCGGACATAGAAAAAACATCAGCAAAGTCACTAATGTAAGTGGGAAGAGAGTTTGACTCCGCAGAGACTCCAGCCTGAATAACAGGTAGACAACATGCATCACATTTCACCCCACATTTCTCTAATTCACCCATGGACCAGTTGATGACTGGATTATGAACCTGGAGCCAAGGTATACCCAGAACTACCTCCACGGGTACATTTTTTAGAATTAAAAAAGAAGTACACTCCATACGGCAGACGCTCACAGTCAAGGTTACTTCCGGAGTATAATATTCTACTGTCCCGCCCACCAACGACGTGGAATCAATAGCAATGATATAAATAGGGTTAGCAAGGGACAACATGGGAACCCCAAGGGAAAGAGCAAAGTTATGGTCAATAAAATTAGCGACAGACCCAGAATCAAAAAATGCCCTCCCAGAGCCCTTACTGGAGCCAAAAGAAACAACCACCGGCAACAACACTTTCTCTTTAACCACCTTGGGAAGTTCCTTATACTTCTGGGTGTCAGGATGTGGAGATCTCCCGGAAGGAGGAACTTTAGGACATTGCCGTACCCAGTGATCCGATTCTCCGCAGTAGAAGCAGAAACCCTTTTGATGTCTCAGATACCTCTTGGTCATTCAGAGCTGCATGGGCTCCTCTGGAGGATTCTCCAATTGGACTTTTGATGGTGAGGGATGGGATGTACAGTCAGGTCCATAAATATTGGGACATGGACACAATTCTAACATTTTTGGCTCTATACACCACCACCATGGATTTGAAATGCAGACTGTCAGCTTTAATTTGAGGGTATTTACATACAAATCAGGTGAACGGTGCAGGAATTACAACAGTTTGCATATGTGCCTCCCACTTGTTAAGGGACCAAAAGTAATGGGACAGAATAATAATCATAAATAAAACTTTCACTTTTTAAAACTTGGTTGCAAATCCTTTGCAGTCAATTACAGCCTGAAGTCTGGAACGCATAGACATCAGCAGACGCTGGGTTTCATCCCTGGTGACGCTCTGCCAGGCCTCTACTGCAACTGTCTTCAGTTCCTGCTTGTTCTTGGGGCATTTTCCCTTCAGTTTTGTCTTCAGCAAGTGAAATGCATGCTCAATCGGATTCAGGTCCGGGGATTGACTTGGCCATTGCAGAACATTCCACTTCTTTCCCTTAAAAAACTCTTTGGTTGCTTTTGCAGTATGCTTTGGGTCATTGTCCATCTGCACTGTGAAGCGCCGTCCAATGACTTCTGAAGCATTTTGCTGAATATGAGCGGATAATATTGCCCAAAACACTTCAGAATCCATCCTG
Organism: Bufo bufo; assembly: GCF_905171765.1. NCBI lineage: Eukaryota > Metazoa > Chordata > Amphibia > Anura > Bufonidae > Bufo > Bufo bufo. The sequence continues at coordinate 226,573,853 of NC_053396.1, forward strand.
CTGCTTTTGTCAGCAGTCATATCATCAATAAATACAAGAGAAGCAGTTCCATTGGCAGCCATACATGCCCACGCCATGACACTACCACCACCATGCTTCACTGATGAGGTGGTATGCTTAGGATCATGAGCAGCTCCTTTCCTTCTCCATACTCTTCTCTTCCCATCACTCTGGTACAAGTTGATCTTGGTCTCATCTGTCCATAGGATGTTGTTCCAGAACTGTGAAGGCTTCTTTAGATGTCGTTTGGCAAACTCTAATCTGGCCTTCCTGTTTTTGAGGCTCACCAATGGTTTCCATCTTGTGGTGAACCCTCTGTATTCACACTGGTGAAGTCTTCTCCTTATTGTTGACTTTGACACACATACACCTACCTCCTGGAGAGTGGTCTTGATCTGGCCAACTGTTGTGAAGGGGGTTTTCTTCACCAGGGAAAGAATTCTTCGCTCATCCACCACAGTTGTTTTCCGTGGTCTTCCAGGTCTTTTGGTGTTGCAGATCTCACCGGTGCGTTCCTTCTTTTTAAGAATGTTCCAAACAGTTGTTTTGGCCAGGCCTAATGGTTTTGCTATCTCTCTGATGGGTTTGTTGTGTTTTTTCAGCCTAATGATGGCTTGCTTCACTGATAGTGACAGCTCTTTAGATCTCATCTTGAGAGTTGACAGCAACAGATTCCAAATGCAAATAGCAGACTGGAAATGACCTCTGGACCTTTTATCTGCTCATTGTAATTGGGATAATGAGGGAATAACACACACCCGGCCATGGAACAGCTGAGAAGACAATTGTCCCATTACTTTTGATCCCTTAACAAGTGGGAGGCACATATGCAAACTGCTGTAATTCCTGCACCGTTCACCTGATTTGGATGTAAATCCCTCAAATTACAGCTGACAGTCTGCAGGTAAAGCACATCTTGTCCGTTTCATTTCAAATCCATTGTGGTGGTGCATAGAGCCAGAAATGTTAGAATATTGTCCATGTCCCAATATTTATGGACCTGACTGTAAGCACCATCAGTTTTTCTCTTTGTCTTTCCCTAAATCGTCGGTCAAGTCTAACAGTTAGAGTCATAGTCTGTTCTAAAGTGTCAGGGAGGGGGTAACTGACCAACATATCTTTCAAGCCTTCAGAGAGCCCCAACAGAAACTGACATCTAAGCACTGGATCATTCCAACAAGAGGAAACGCACCATTTCCGGAATTTGGTGCAATATTCCTCCAAGGGTCTGTCTCCCTGACTAAGAGAAATTGACTCTCAGCTACCGCCGATTTATCAAGGTCATCGTACAGTACACTTAAGGTCTGAAAAAACGATTCAACATTAGCTAAACAAGGGGAATCCGTGGGGAAAAAGTAAGACCATTCTTGCGGGTCTCCCTGCAACAAAGAGATAACAATGCCAACCCTTTGCTGTTCAGAGCCCGAAGAATGTGGACGTAAACGAAAATAAAGCTTGCAGCTTTCTTTAAATGTCAGGAAATTCTTCTTATCCCCTAAAAAATGGTCAGGCAGTTTTACATGAGGTTCAAGATTTTGAGCGGAAGAGGTCGCTACAGGTTGGAATTGATGCAATTCTTGCTGCTGAAGCCTCTCTGCCAAATCCTGCACCATTTGAGTGAGACTTTGTACCTGATCTGTAAGGACTCACATAGGGTGTAACGGGGTTCCGAAGGTGCACTCGGTCCCCCATTACCCGCAGACCTGTTGCTTAGCTTTGGGAATGAGGATCTGTGTTTGACCTCATTCCCAGAGCGGCTTTACTAGCTGGGTGGCTCCCTGCTCCTAGTCTGCCTTGAGCGCCGAGCTGATCACTCGGTGCTCGACTGGTTGGTCTGTCGGTCATGTGACGCTGGCCACGTCACATGACCCTCACTCCCCACTATAAATACAGGCAGCCTGCTGGCCACAGATTGCCTGTTAATTTAGGTTCCACCTGTGATTTTGTCTCTCCTGGCGTACTTACCTCCTGCTGAATTCCTGACGATCCTCTGCCTGCTCCTTGTGTACTTTGCTGCTCTCCTGGTATTCTGACCCCGGCCTCCTCCTGACGATCCTCTGCTGACTCCTTTGGTACATCACGTCTCTCCTGGTATTTATGACCCCGGCTTCTCCTGACAATTCTCTGCTTGCTCCATTTGTACTTTGTAGCTTTCCTGGTATTGACTCGGTCCGTTCATGTCCTGTTGTTTGTCTGTCTGTCATCCCTGCACTTACTCCAAGTTAGGGATTGCCGTCCAGTTGTCCCCTGTCATTAGGACTCGCGAGGCAAGTAGGCAGGGCCAGGGGTGAGGGTGGAGCGCAGTGGTCACCTCCCTCCCCCCTGTGTGTGTGTGTGTACGCGACCGTTACAGATTAACAGGCCCAATAACCACTGTATAATGAATCCTCTGGTGACCCTGACTGACCAGGTCTCTAATCTGACGCAGATGGTGCAGGAGTTAGGGGAAAAACTCAGTTCTTTTGAGTTAGGGCAAGGTTCTTCCACTCCTCAGGCCTCCAGTCCGCATTTTGAGCCCCAGATTAAGCTCCCAGAACCCTTTTCTGGAGACCGGAAGAAGTTTCTCTCTTTTAAGGAGAGTTGCAAACTTTACTTCCGTTTGCGCCCCGTGTCCTCTGGCCCCGAGAGTCAACGCGTGGGCATTGTCATTTCCCGATTACAGGGTGATCCCCAGGACTGGGCGTTCTCTTTACCTGCTGGCGCCAGTTGTTTATATTCTGTGGAGGGGTTCTTTCAGGCCATGGGTACCCTCTATGATGAACCAGACAGGGCTCTAGTAGCCGAGACGGCTCTAAAGGCACTGGTTCAGGGCAATTTACCAGCGGAGGATTATTGCACCCAATTCAGAAGGTGGTGTGTCCCCTCAGGATGGAACGAACCAGCCCTGAAGAGTCAGTTCAGGTCAGGTCTGTCTGATAATTTAAAGGATCTTCTGGTCAGTTATCAACTTCCAGAGACCTTAGAGGAGATGATGACCCTTGTTGTCCGACTTGACCGACGGGTTAGAGAGAGACGACAGGAACAACAGTTCTCTTCCCAGATGGTGGTCCAGCCAGAGGCATATCTCAGAGACAATGCTGAGGTCTCCACCGAGGAACCCATGCAGGTTGGCATGACCCGAGGGAATCTTCGCCGCTGACGTGGAGAATGCTTTTACTGTGGAGATCCTGACCATTGGATCAACCAGTGTCCTAAGAAGGTCCTCTCTGTCAAGTCTCCTAAGGCAAGGCAACCTAAAGACCAGGTACACCCTGAATTTTCTAAATGTAAGCTTTCGGTACCCATTACGATTTCTCTGGGAGTAGATAAATGGCCGGGTAAGGCCTTTATTGATTCTGGCTCAGCGGCTAGCTTTATTGACTCTGAGTATGCTGTAAGATTGGGTATTCCTATGTTTGCCTTACCAACTCCTATTCATGTCATGGCTATTGATGCTACTCCTCTTCTGGTGGTACGGTGAGCTTATGTACCTCGGAGATTTCTCTAACCGTGGGTGTGTGCCACTCAGAGAGATGTTCGCTTATAGTCCTGGAGAACCTACCTGCTGAGGTGGTACTAGGGTTGCCTTGGCTCCGACTACATAACCCCACTATAGATTGGTCCAATGGGGAGTTGGTGAGATGGGGGCCTAAGTGTGACTCGTGCTTGTCCGTGGTACAGGCTGGGGTCTCAGTAAAGTCTGATACTTTACCCACTGTTGAGAATACATCAGAATATTCTTTAACATCACCAACCCCGGAGGTTCTACCCCCCCATAGACCTTATGATTGTACCATAGAGCTAGTAGAAGGGGCCAAGTTTCTTAAAGGACGAATTTATAATCTTTCTATGCCCGAACGCAAGGCCATGGAAGATTATATTAAGGAGAGCCTTGGTAAAGGGCATATTAGACCTTCTGTCTCTCCTATGGGGGCGGGGTTTTTCTTCGTTAAGAAAAAAGATGGTGGTCTTAGGCCATGTATCGATTACCGGAGATTAAATAAAATCACTGTCCAGAATAGATACTCCCTCCCATTGATTCCGGATTTATTTAACCAGGTTTTGGGAGCAACCTGGTTTTCCAAAATTGACCTGAAAGGGGCATACAATCTAATCCGAATCAAGGAGGGAGACGAATGGAAGACGGCGTTCAATACTCCGGTAGAACACTTTGAATATCAGGTGATGCCTTTTGGACTCAGCAATGCCCCAGCTGTGTTCCAAAACTTCATGAATGACATTCTTAGGGAGTTCTTAGGTAAATTTGTTATTGTCTATCTTGACGACATTTTGATATTCTCTCCTGACTTCGAATCCCACGTGTCTCATGTTAAACAAGTATTAGAGGTGTTGAGGGAGAATCAGCTTTCCGCTAAGCAAGAGAAATGTGTCTTTGGTGTACAGGAGATTCTGTTTCTAGGGCATGTTCTGACTCCTCATGCCTTCAAGATGGATCCTGGTAAGGTACTAGCAATTAAGGAATGGGTAAGACCTTTATCCTTAAAGGCCTTACAACGGTTCTTAGGTTTCGCCAATTACTATCGTAAATTTATTATGAATTTTTCCGTAATTGCTAAACCGTTGACCGACCTTACTAAGAAAGGGGCGGATTTGGAGAATTGGTCTACTGAGGCCATTTCGTCATTTGAAAAATTAAAAAAGGCATTCAGTAGCGCTCCCATTCTGATCGAGCCTGATCAGGAGAAACCTTTTATTGTGGAGGTGGATGCGTCCGAGGACGGCGCAGGAGCAGTCCTTTCACAAGGTCCTGCTAGCCTCACTAATCTGAGACCATGTGCCTTCTTCTCCAGGAAATTCTCTCCCACAGAGAGAAACTACAACAAAGGGAATAGGGAGCTGCTGGCCATTAAATGGGCATTTGAGGAGTGGAGGCATTTTCTGGAGGGGGCAAGGCATTGTGTTACTGTTGTCACTGACCATAAAAACCTTATGTTTCTCGAGTCGGCTCAGAGGTTGAATCCCCGTCAAGCCAGATGGGCTCTGTTTTTTACTAGTTTTGATTTTTCCATCACGTTCAGGCCGGGAAGTAAAAATGTGAAGGCGGACGCATTATCTTGGAGCTTCCAGGCTTTTCAACCTACTGAGGTACCACCTGAATCCATCCTACCAGCAAAAATCTTCTTAGCAGCTCTTACCCAGGATATCTCGGCTCGCATTAGGTCTGAACAACATCTGGCACTGGTATCCACCCCAACAGATAAGTTATTTTTCCCGTACAGTTTCGTCTCCAGCTGTTGGGTGAGTGTCACGATTCTGCCTTTTGTGGACATCCGGGTGTTGAGGGCACTAAGGATCTGGTTTCTAGATCTTATTGGTGGCCCACTCTAACTAGGGATGTCAAGTCCTACGTGTCAGCCTGTGAGGTTTGTGCCAGGTCCAAGACACCTAGGACTCGCCCTGCTGGTAACCTACGACCCCTACCTATTCCCAGTAGACCCTGGTCCCATATCTCGATGGACTTTATAACTGACCTACCGCCGGCGGAGGGTAAGACTGTAGTTTGGGTAGTGGTCGATAGGTTTAGCAAGATGGTCCATTTCATTCCCCTGTCTAAACTCCCGAATGCCAAAACCCTGGCGTCTATTTTTGTGAAAGAAATTGTTCGATTGAATGGTATCCCGGAAAATATTGTTTCTGACAGGGGTGTGCAGTTTGTGTCCAAATTCTGGAGGGCCTTCTGTCAAAGATGTAAAATTTAATTGTCTTTTTCCTCTGCCTACCACACTGAGAGTAATGGGCAGACTGAATGCCTTAATCAGTCTGTCGAACAATTCTTGAGGTCGTATGTTGCTGATGACCAGCAATTATGGGTGAAATTTCTTCCATTGGCTGAATTTGCTTTGAATAACCATGTCAATTCTTCTGCTGGGGTTTCACCTTTCTTTTGTAACCATGGTTTCCATCCCCGTTTTCATTCTGGGTCATCCGTCTCCTCCTCTAACCCTGAGGCGGATAGGTTCTCCTCTGAACTGTGCACAGTTTGGGCCCGGGTTCAATCGAACTTAGAAAAGGCTCAAAGTTCTCAGAAACTCAAGGCCGATAGGAGACGTTCAAGGGGGGTACATTTTCAGGTTGGGGATAAGGTATGGTTGTCCTCCAAGAATCTCTCTCTTAAGGTAGATTCTAAAAAATGTGCTCCTCGTTTTATTGGACCATATAAGATCACGGAGGTGATTAACCCGGTATCTTTTAGGTTGGAGCTGCCCGAGTCATTCCACATTCATAATGTGTTCCATAAATCTCTACTTAAAAAATATTTTGAACCGGTAGTACCATCAAAAGCCTCGCCTCTGGCGGTTCTTGTTAATGATGCTGTCGAGTATGTGGTGTCTAAAATAGTGGATGTCAGGAAGGTGCGTAATTCCTTGCAGTACCTGATTCACTGGAAGGGGTATGGACCTGAAGAGAGATCTTGGGTACCTGCCAGGGAGGTTCATGCTCCTAGACTTGTTCGAAAATTTAATTTAGAACACCCTGAAAAGCCATCGCTTGAAGTCTTGGGTCTGGTGGCCCCTCGTAAAAGGGGGGTGTAACGGAACGCCTAGCACCCCGACCGGGTACCTCCGTCGATAGATGCTCCTAGTGCTTCCAGAGGACTCCAAGCACTCCACTCGACACCGTCAGCGCTGCAGACCCCACGAACCGCCGAAGCTTGGTGGAGGTCTCGCCGTCTCCTACCCACCCTGGACCTACGACAAGGCTCCAGGCTCCAGTGGGTGAACCGCTCCTAAATCCAGAGACAGGAACCAGGAGCAAGCTCTTACAAGAGCTTATACTCAGGGGAGTATTATGATATAGCAATCCCCAAGAGTGTAGTTATCCCATGAGCCAAACATGAGCCAAGACTTCATGAAGGTATAAAACAGGAACTCCCTTTATTTTAACACACAAGCATTTTATACACATCTCCCAACAATGTTACCACCCACAGGGTTTTGTAAAAACAGCCAATCACATGTACCTACAGTATTCAACCTTCCCAGCAATTGTACACAAAATCCCCTTCCCTCTATCTGTAACGCAATAAACAAAATACAATGAGCATTTGTCTGAGACGCAATTAACTAACACACGCATTGTCTGAGACGCAATTAACTAACACAATGAACATTGTCTGAGACGCAATCCACAAAATACCATTACCAAACGTAATGGACTAACTTGAACCCTGGTCTAATTCGTGGGGGTGAGAGTTCAAGTTAGTCCAAGTCCTTTGTGAACAAATGAGGCCTGGCTGATGAGAGGGCCCATAATCCTGGGGCAAGAGGCTAGCAGCCAGGCCCCTCCAAAACCCAGTGGCGAGGTTGGTTTCGCCACAGGGGGGGACTGTAACGGTGTTCCGAAGGTGCACTCGGTCCCCCATTACCCGCAGACCTGTTGCTTAGCTTTGGGAATGAGGATCTGTGTTTGACCTCATTCCCAGGGTGGCTTTACTATCTGGGTGGCTCCCTGCTCCTAGTCTGCCTTGAGCGCTGAGCTGATCACTCGGTGCTCGACTGGTTGGTCTGTCGGTCATGTGACGCTGGCCACGTCACATGACCCTCACTCCCCACTATAAATACAGGCAGCCTGCTGGCCACAGGTTGCCTGTTAATTTAGGTTCCACCTGTGACTTTGTCTTTCCTGGCGTACTTACCTCCTGCTGAATTCCTGACGATTCTCTGCCTGCTCCTTGTGTACTTTGCTGCTCTCCTGGTATTCTGACCCCGGCCTCCTCCTGACGATCCTCTGCTGACTCCTTTGGTACTTCACATCTCTCCTGGTATTTATGACCCCGACTTCTCCTGACAACTCTCTGCTTGCTCCATTTGTACTTTGTAGCTTTCCTGGTATTGACTCGGTCCGTTCACGTCCTGTTGTTTGTCTGTCTGTCATCCCTGCACTTATTCCAAGTTAGGGATTGCCGTCCAGTTGTCCCCTGTCATTAGGACTCGCGAGGCAAGTAGGCAGGGCCAGGGGTGAGGGTGGAGCGCAGTGGTCACTTCCCTCCCCCCTGTGTGTGTGTGTACGCGACCGTTACATAGGGTCCATGGTATTAGGTAAAGCCTGTGATTCTGTCACGCAAGGGTGGGAAGAGTGCAGCCCTGATCTCCACCCGCACCTCTGTCCATTCCTACTTGCACGGCGTACAACTTGGCGGCGGTCCCTAGCTTAGATATGTGCAGGGGCCTAAAGGGAGCTAAAGTAACACCTAACAGAGTCAGAGAAGCAAAGGTCAAAGCCAGGAGGTCACGCGCGGGTACTCAAAGGAAAACACAATAGCAAGGTCAACACAAACCGAAGTCAGAAGCTGAGAGGTCACGTCAATTTCAAGGAGGTAACAAGGTCGAGGTCAGAAACAAAGACGAGGTCCAAACACAATAGCAAGGTAACAATAGGAACGCTGGCGAAGGTAGAAAGACCAATCACAGGCAACCTGTGGCCAGCAGGCTGCCAGCTGAAATAGCCCAGACTGGTGAGTCACATGACGTGGCCAGCGTCCCGTGACTCGCATAACTCAGCCCAACATAGCCGAGCGCCGATCATTATTATCGGCGCTCAGCTGTCCTGCTGCTTGTTGTCTAAGGAGGAGGCATGCGCGGCCGGATCCTCCCCGCCCCCCGGTCCCCATGGAGATGAGGACGCTTCCTTCTCCGCTGTGCGCGCGGAATGCCGGCGGCGCTGCGAAGTGAGAGTGCGCTGCCAGCTCCCCGTGACAGAAAGCTAAGATGTCTGTGTCACACTCTGCAGAGACGAGGCGGCTGAGAGAAGTGTCCGGACCGAATGGAGAAGATGATGGCAGAGAAGATCTACATCGGAGGAGACGTCACCCGGAGGCCCTGGATGTGACAGGAATGTGCAATCTTCAGTGCTAGTGTTTGTGGGGGAGGGGGGGGGGTCGACTTAGAGAACTGGGCCATATACATCGGGGCTTGGTCCCCAGATCTTTTGAGACCCTAGCAACGCCCCTGGCACCAACATATTCTGCAGCGCTTTACAATCAGGGGGTTCAAGTACAAACAGAGTCATGGATAACAGAGCAGCAAACAATTAACACAGAAGGAGTCAGGGCCCTGCTCTCAGGAGCTTACAATCTACAGCTGCCACGTTCAATCCTCCTCCAATGGTCTATAATATGGATATGGAGCAGGGGCTCAGTCAGGAGATGAGATGTGGCCCACAGGACCAGAACAGCCCTACCGGCTGCATGCTGTCTGGACTTCCTCTAATAATGACCCCTATAGTAAGTACCCGACCAGCGGCAGTGAGGGGGGCTCGGGTGTTCCTATAGGCATCGGCCCACCATTGAAATTCCCTGTAGGGTTTATGGCCAGTCCGCCCCTGGTTACGGATGAGGGTGGATGGGGGCAGAGAGGGTCCTCACAATGGAGGAGGTTCACAGGCTAAATGCACCTGATTTCTGTGCATTCTTCACATCAGATAGACACGTTTTGTGCCTCATCCATCAAGAGTGCATGACTGATCAGGAAAGGGGGCCATGGGGGAAACGGTACATGACTAAAAGGGGCTATCCCACGAATAATTTAAAACGATGAGTCCGATATCCTATAGCACATGACAGTCTCTTTCTAACAAACGTAAAATCAGCCCTGTGCCTCACATGGATCCAAAGACTTCCCCATTCATTGCTCCTGTTGCTCTGCTAGAGTTACTTCAAGCTGGCAGCTCCGGGGGCATGCACTTTCTTGGGGGCAGTGTCCTTTCTGCTGCAGCTGGCGGAAGTTGAAGGATGGAACTGAGCACGTGCTTCCATCTCCGCGCGGTGGACAGAGAAATTAGAAAAAGAGCAAACAGCAGGTGGCGCTGTACAAATAGATTTCAGTGAATAGCTCAGTGGCTATAATAACTTTTTAATTCCATGCAATTACAAAAGTATTCAGATCCAGGTGTTGGTGTGAAAAAACCTGGAATATTTTTCATGGGACGAACTCTTTAACCCCTTAGGGACCCATGACGTACCGGTACGGCGGGCGGTGATCGGAAAATGGTGCCTGCTCAAATCATTGAGCAGGCACCACGGCTAAATGCGTGGCGGGGTCCCGTGACCCCCCCCCTCGTGTCGGCGATCGCCGCAAACCGCAGGTCAATTCAGACCTGCGGTTTGCGGCTTTTAATTGTGCGGGCGGCGGTAGTCGGCGGTGCCATCGGGTCCCCATGGGGCTGTGGGGGGGACCCGATGGCATGGAAGGCAGCGCGATGTCTAAGGAAGGCATCGCGCTGCCTTCCGGTGACGAGCCTGTGAGATCCAGCCCCCTGGATCTCACAGGCCCCGGAAGCTGTATGAGTAATACACACAGTATTACTCATACAGCCAATGCATTCCAATACAGAAGCATTGGAATGCATTGTAAAGGATTAGACCCCCAAAAGTTCAAGTCCCAAAGTGGGACGAAAAATAAAGTGAAAAAAAAAAAGTTGAAAAAATAGTTTCCCCCCCAAAAAAATTTAAAGTTTCAAGTAAAAATAAACAAAAACGTCATTTTCCCAAAATAAAGTAAAAAAAAATTGGTAAAAAATAGGGGGGAAAAAAAGTATACATATTAGGTACCCCCTACCTGAGACAATCGCCCAAAAAATAAAAAAAACTATGGCTCAGAATATGGAGACACTAAAACATCATTTTTTTTGTTTTAAAATTGCTGTTAATGTGTAAAACTTACATAAATAAATAAAAAAGTATACATATTTGGTATCGCCGCGTTCGTATCGACCGGCTCTATAAAAATATCACATTACCTAACCCCTCAGATGAACACCATAAAAAAATAGAAATAAAAACTGTGCTAAATAAACCATTTTTTGTCACCTTACATCACAAAAAGTGTAATAGCAAGTGATTAAAAAGTCATATGCACCCCAAAATAGTGCCAATCAAACCGTCATCTCATCCCGCAAAAAAGGAGACCCTACCTAAGATAATCGCCCAAAAACTGAAAAAACTATGGCTCTCAGAATATGGAGACACTAAAACATGATTATTTTTTTTTGTTTCAAAAATGATATTATTGTGTAAAACTTACATAAATAAAAAAAAAGTATACATATTAGGTATCGCCGCGTCCGTATCGACCGACTCTATAAAAATATCACATGACCTAACCCCTCAGATGAACACCGTAAAAAATTTAAGATAAAAACTGGAATTATATAGGAAAGATTCTGCTGCTCCTCTCTTGAATCCACTCCTCGTTTTGGCACATGGCGAAGCGTATGTAGGATATTCCATTAGAACTTCCACCAACTGGACCTTTATTCCACCATCACCAGCAAGACCATGGGCTCCGAGTGCATGAGGCGTCTACTGTGCCTCTGTTCGCCATCTGTTATAAGTGGGGTTTTCCATACAGATGGGCGATTCCTGATCCGATGAGAGTGGGAGTACACAATGAACAGTCTGCCATATGCATCATGATGAAGGCCCAGAGGAAAACGCCCCTTTATCCTCATTTTAACCCCATCCCGGTCACTCCTTCTAAATTAATGGGCCAATGGACTGGTCCCTGTGCCTGCGGCCCCTTAATTTACGTGGTAGATTTGATGGCATGGCACAACCCTACATTACACTAAACATAGAAAAATGTGCAAAAACTTTTGCACTTTGTAGATTTTCTTTACTTGGATGAATATTGCTTTTAAAGCTATTCGAGGGCAATACACAGAAAGCTAAAATAGGGTGGTTGCTGGTGTTGTAGCAATTTCGTACGCTGCACGTATAACGTATATGACATCACTGTGCACCAGACAATTACAGGATTTTGGGGTTAGCGCTTCTCTCACCAGCGGTATATCCGCATTCTACACTGCGCTCAACCATATTCCTTCTCTCACCAGCGGTATATCTGCATTCTACACTGCGCTCAACCATATTCCTTCTCTCACCAGCGGTATATATCCGCATTCTACACTGCGCTCAACCTTATTCCTTCTCTCACCAGCGGTATATCCGCATTCTACACTGCGCTCAACCATATTCCTTCTCTCACCAGCGGTATATCTGCATTCTACACTGCGCTCAACCATATTCCTTCTCTCACCAGCGGTATATATCCGCATTCTACACTGCGCTCAACCTTATTCCTTCTCTCACCAGCGGTATATCCGCATTCTACACTGCGCTCAACCTTATTCCTTCTCTCACCAGCGGTATATCCGCATTCTACACTGCGCTCAACCATATTCCTTCTCTCACCAGCGGTATATCCGCATTCTACACTGCGCTCAACCTTATTCCTTCCCTCACCAGCGGTATATCCGCATTCTACACTGCGCTCAACCTTATTCCTTCTCTCACCAGCGGTATATCTGCATTCTACACTGCGCTCAACCTTATTCCTTCTCTCACCAGCGGTATATCCGCATTCTACACTGCGCTCAACCTTATTCCTTCTCTCACCAGCGGTATATCCGCATTCTACATTGTGCTCAACCTTATTCCTTCTCTCACCAGCGGTATATCCGCATTCTACACTGCGCTCAACCATATTCCTTCTCTCACCAGCGGTATATCCGCATTCTACACTGCGCTCAACCTTATTCCTTCTCTCACCAGCGGTATATCCGCATTCTACACTGCGCTCAACCTTATTCCTTCTCTCACCAGCGGTATATCCGCATTCTACACTGCGCTCAACCTTATTCCTTCTCTCACCAGCGGTATATCCGCATTCTACACTGCGCTCAACCTTATTCCTTCTTTCACCAGCGGTATATCCGCATTCTACACTGCGCTCAACCTTATTTCTTCTCTCACCAGCGGTATATCCGCATTCTACACTGCGCTCAACCATATTCCTTCTCTCACCAGCGGTATATATCCGCATTCTACACTGCGCTCAACCATATTCCTTCTCTCACCAGCACTATATCCGCATTCTACATTGTGCTCAACCTTATTCCTTCTCTCACCAGCGGTATATCGGCATTCTACATTGTGCTCAACCTTATTCCTTCTCTCACCAGCGGTATATCCGCATTCTACACTGCGCTCAACCATATTACTTCTCTCACCAGCGGTATATCCGCATTCTACATTGCGCTCAACCTTATTCCTTCTCTCACCAGCGGTATATCTGCATTTTACACTGCGCTCAACCATATTCCTTCTCTCACCAGCGGTATATCCGCATTCTACACTGCGCTCAACCTTATTTCTTCTCTCACCAGCGGTATATCCGCATTCTACACTGCGCTCAACCATATTCCTTCTCTCACCAGCGGTATATCCGCATTCTACACTGCGCTCAACCTTATTTCTTCCCACACCAGGGGTATATCCGCATTCTACACTGCGCTCAACCTTATTTCTTCTCTCACCAGCGGTATATCCGCATTCTACACTGCGCTCAACCTTATTCCTTCTCTCACCAGCGGTATATCCGCATTCTACACTGCGCTCAACCTTATTTCTTCTCTCACCAGCGGTATTACCGCATTCTACACTGCGCTCAACCTTATTCCTTCTCTCACCAGCGGTATATCCGCATTCTACACTGCGCTAAACCTTATTCCTTCTCTCACCAGCGGCATTAGTCTGAAGTAGACCATAAGGGTGAAATGTTACTCAAAGCAGCAGTAACTCATAATAATAATAATAATAATAATAATAATAATAATAAAAAAATATTAACACATTATATGCTGGAGTCTTTTCTTCACAGGATTTTGGGTGGATGAGGAAAACCCCCAGTGCCACCGCTGCCCTGCTCCCCCACTGGTCTCTGTGATGAGGTTTTGGCAGGGCCTTTCGACTGCTGCACCCGGTTCTTGTACTGGTCAGAGATGACCTTTCACCCTGGATATGTGAAGACTGGGTACCGATACTGGCGAGGGACCTGAGCAGCGGCAGTGGGGGATCGGTAAAGTGCGTTTAACACAGTTTGTTATTTTGTAGCATTCTAAGCTTTTGGCAACAAATTTCAACAAAAGTTGGATGACCGCTTTGAGTTTCCTGTCCCCCTAGTGTACATCCCTTTAAATTCTCATCTTGTGCGCTCATTTGAGGCTGTGAAGAACCCCATCCAATAAAGCAGAAGTAAACTTCATCCTCCTCAGTCACCGAGGCTCGTCCGCTGGAGAGAAGAAGGCGAGAGATATACGGCCTGGGAAGAGTTATTCTCCGGCAGTGATGAATACAATCAGGAGGAGAGCAGAGAGAGCGCCGCTTTTTAAAATAACGTATTCCTTTTATGACATTTCAATAACGTATATTGAAAGCATAAGTAGCTGACAGTACGAATTAGAAATCTTTATTGAAGAGTAAATTTTCTTTTATGCTGACTGACTGGGATCATTAGATGTACTTCGGAAAACTTGCTTTGCTATAAAAATTCTTTTTTTCCCTCTCAGCTGCCATCTCCTCTTATAAAATATGGATCACTTTTCAAAAAGGAGTATTAAAACGCGCGGGGAATCACTGGCAATTGCATCCAGTTAGTCATTACACTACATATACAAACAAATTAATTGCCTGTATGCACAAATCCAAACAACTGAGCGAGAGGGACGGGGCTCGCAGAAACCCGGATCTTTATGATTTAAATCAAACCGAGCAATAACGGCAATGCTCTGGGGAAATCACACTGGGAAAGGCCTGGGATTTAGCACAGACAGAAGGACATGCATATGAAATGCAATTTATTCATTATGTTACACAAAAAAATATTTTCTTTAATTTCCAGCGGCTTTTGACAATGTATCTGTGTATCCTGCCCGTGATCTACACCGGTGCACGGCTTGTCAGGGAAGACGCAGAGCTTGCTTCTGTGCAATGTTAAATCGGGAAACCCTGGGGAGATTTATCACCGGGGGAATTTTCAAAGTCAGTTTTGCATTGAAGTAATTGGCGCGAAACTTACCGAATGTTGCACAATGTTAAGTCTAACCCTTCTGCCTTGAAGTTACTCCACTTTCTATGTCGCCCATTTACTGACATAAACTTGAAACAATTTAGCAACTTTTTCAAAAAGGAGCAGAAATAAATCTGGAGTGAAATGAATTAACATCAATAACCACGCCCACTTCTCCACCCACTTTTAAAAACTGGAGTGAGTGGTGTGAAAATGCAAAATGCCTCAAAACGTTTTTGCTTATAAACTTTCTGAAGCCAGGATGTGATAAATTCCCGCCTCCCCCCCCCATCCTTATTATATCAATGTACAGTGTATGATGCAACATTGTATCATGAAATTATATCAGGTTACACTGAACCAAGTTACATTATATTAGATAATATATCAGGTTACATTGTATCAGGTAACAAGGTATCAAACCCAACCAAGCAATGCATACATGGAGTTTTTGTGTCTTCATGACAACGCCTTTTCACACACCAAAAACAGACAGAGATGTCCTCTCCTCTGTTATGTTCTGTTAGTCTGAGATGGAGCAGAACAGAATAATTGTTGAGTCAATCTCCGTGAAGCAATGCGGATATAGGAAAGAGGAAAAAATGATAACATATCAAGTAATATTGCATCATCTTACATTCTATAAGTTATCATATCACATAACGAAACAAATAACATTCTATCATGTAACAAAGTATCAACTAACAGTTTATACTGTGTCATCAGGTGACATTTTATGAGACTCTATCATGTTACATTGTATCAGATAACATATCAGGTAGAATGCAGAATATAGTCCTTATTTCCTGCCAATAAGAAAACAATACAATGTAACATTGCATAAGATAGTGGTATGTCAACTTTATTAAAAATGAAAAACTAAAATTTGGCCTGGACATAAGTCTTCAGCCCCTTTGCTATGACACTTGACATTTCGCTCTGGGGCCTCCCATTTCTCTGGATCATCTCTGAGATGTTCTCCACCTTGATTGGAGTCACCTGTGATAAATTCAGTGGATTGGACAGGATTTGTACAGACACGGCCCTGTCTATATAAGATTTCACAGCTGACAATGCATCAGAGCAAAACCCAAGTCATGAAGAGGAAGAAACTGCCTGTAGAGCTCAGAGACAGGATTGTGTGGAGGCTCAGATCTGGAGAAGGGGACAAGAACATTTCTGCTGCACAGAAAGTTCCCAGGAGCACAGCGGCCTCCAGAATTCTTACATGAAAGAAGAACAAACAAGACTCTTCCTAGAGCTGCCGCCCTGCAAACTAAGTAATCGGGGGAGAAGGGCTTTGGTAAGAGAGGTGACCGAGAACCCAATATTCATTCTGGCTAAGCTCCAGAGATCCTATGTGCAATGGGAGAAACTTCCAGGAGATCGACTATCACTGCAGCCTCCACCAATCTGGGCCTTATGGCAGAGGGGCCAGAAAAAAGCCTCTCCTCAGTAATGTCTGGGGGAAACCAGGCGCCGCTCATCACCTGCGCAATACCATCCCTACAGTGAAGCATGGTGGTGGCAGCATCATGTCTGGAGGAGACCAGGCGCTGCTCATCACCTGCCCAATACCATCTCTACAGTGAAGCATGGTGGTGGCAGCATCATGTCTGGAAGAGACCAGGCGCCGCTCATCACCCGCCCAATACTATCCCTACAGTGAAGCATGGTGGTGGCAGTGTCATGTCTGGGGGAGACTAGGCGCCGCTCATCGCCTCCCCAATACCATCCCTACAGTGAAGCATGGTGGTGGCAGCATCTTGTCTGGAGGAGACAAGGCGCCGCTCATCACCTCCCCAATATCATCCCTACAGTGAAGCATGGTGGTGGGAGCATCATGTCTGGAGGAGACCAGGCGCCGCTCATCACCTCCCCAATACCATCCCTACAGTGAAGCATGGTGGTGGGAGCATCATGTCTGGAGGAGACCAGGCGCCGCTTATCACCTCCCCAATACCATCCCTACAGTAAAGCATGGTGGGGGCAGCATCATGTCTGGAGGAGACCAGGCGCCGCTCATCTCCTGCCCAATACCATCCCTTACAGTGAAGCATGGTGGTGGCAGCATCATGTCTGGAGGAGACCAGGCGCCGCTCATCACCCGCCCAATACCATCCTTACAGTGAAGCATGGTGGTGGCAGCATCATGTCTGGAGGAGACCAGGCGCCGCTCATCTCCTTCCCAATACCATCCCTACAGTGAAGCATGGTGGTGGCAGCATCATGTCTGGAGGAAACCAGGTGCCGCTCATCTCCTGCCCAATATCATCCCTATAGTGAAGCATGGTGGTGGCAGAATTAGAGGACAGGGACAATGGTCAGGGTGGAGGGAAAGCTGAATGGAGCAAAGTTCAGAGATATTCTTAATGAAATCCACAGCTCTGGACCTCAGACTGGGCCAAAGGTTCACCTTCCAACAAGACAATGTTCTGCAGTTAGGGATCAGTGCTTAGAGGGAAAGACTCTTCCAGTCTCAATGAGTGACCAAAAATAGACACTGGGATGGGGATACTGAGCCACAGCCCATGGGTCACCAGCCCTGTGACCAAGGGGACACCTGGACTACTGAGCTACAGACCGTGGGCCTCCAGCCTTTGACCAGGGTACCAGCCTTATAAAGAGAGAGGGACAGCTAGCTCAGGCCTTTCCTCATCACATAACCTTCTTCTACCAGGGATGATACTGGAGAAGACAGCCCTATGCCTCCCCTGTCTTGTTTTGCACCTGAATTCCTCCAGTAAAGACACATACTGATTACTGCAGACCCTGACTCTATGGATTTATTTCCCATTGGGTTCACCACACCTTACCATCCCTTCCAGAGAGCAGCAACACATGGTGACATCTCGACGATGTTCAGGGGACCCAGCCAGTGTCATTTACAGGAAAGCCAAGCATCTGTGACT
The DNA here is from genome assembly GCF_905171765.1 of Bufo bufo. Classification (NCBI taxonomy): domain Eukaryota; kingdom Metazoa; phylum Chordata; class Amphibia; order Anura; family Bufonidae; genus Bufo; species Bufo bufo. Next base: position 226,591,611 of record NC_053396.1, read on the forward strand.
GTAAGTGTTGTGGGGTCTACGCCAAGCAAGTGACTGTGCTAATAAGACTGTGTCCTGCATTACTAGCCAGAGAATTGCTAGTGAAGAACGGCTGTTATAAGGAAAAGTCTTCTTAGGAAGATGTAGAAGGTTCTTCTAGAATGCTGACCACTGTTGCTGATAATGTTGAAGATCTATGTATCCTTTGAAAAAACATTGTTTTGCTGCGAGCTACAGTACAGACCAAAAGTTTGGACACACCTTCTCATTTAAAGAGTTTTCTTTATTTTCATGACTATGAAAATTGTAGATTCACACTGAAGGCATCAAAACTATGAATTAACACATGTGGAATTATATACATAACAAACAAGTGTGAAACAACTGAAAATATGTCATATTCTAGGTTCTTCAAAGTAGCCACCTTTTGCTTTGATTGCTGCTTTGCACACTCTTGGCATTCTCTTGATGAGCTTCAAGAGGTAGTCCCCTGAAATGGTTCTCACTTCACAGGTGTGCCCTGTCAGGTTTAATAAGTGGGATTTCTTGCCTTATAAATGGGGTTGGGACCATCAGTTTCGTTGAGGAGAAGTCAGGTGGATACACAGCTGATAGTCCTACTGAATAGACTGTTAGAATTTGTATTATGGCAAGAAAAGAGCAGCTAAGTAAAGAAAAGCAAGTGGCCATCATTACTTTAAGAAATGAAGGTCAGTCAGTCAGCCGAAAAATTGGGAAAACTTTGAAAGTAAGGGCTATTTGACCATGAAGGAGAGTGATGGGGTGCTGCGCCAGATGACCTGGCCTCCACATTCACCGGACCTGAACCCAATCGAGATGGTTTGGGGTGAGCTGGACCGCAGAGTGAAGGCAAAAGGGCCAACAAGTGCTAAGCATCTCTGGGAACTCCTTCAAGACTGTTGGAAGACCATTTCAGGGGACTGCCTCTTGAAGCTCATCAAGAGAATGCCAAGAGTGTGCAAAGCAGTAATCAAAGCAAAAGGTGGCTACTTTGAAGAACCTAGAATATGACATATTTTCTGTTGTTTCACACTTGTTTGTTATGTATATAACTCCACATGTGTTAATTCATAGTTTTGATGCCTTAATAGTCATGAAAATGAAGAAAACTCTTTGAATGAGAAGGTGTGTCCAAACTTTTGGTCTGTACTGTATGTAAAAGGATAAGTGAAAAATGGTCAAAATGATGCTCAAATAATGACTACGTTGAGAAGGGGCTTCCTTATATACACCGTGTATATTGTGCATGATGACTATGTTGGTGGTACTGTTTGCCAGTCAAGTAATTGGTTTGGTCCAGATACCAATGTCCTCTTGAGTCTTTTTGCTCCAGGTGCAGATGCCTGCCAGAGAGCTAATAAAAAAGAAGGGGAGCGCTTAGCCCTACTTGGCCTAGATCTGCGACCTGAACACAGTACCTGCTACCCTGTTCTGCCCTGGTGGTGATCAGTAATGACCTTGCTAATGTCTGAGAACTTCCAGCAGGGCTGGGACAAGGCCATTTGGTGCCCAGGGCGAAGATGGCAAACTGCGCCCCCCCCCCCCCCCCCCCCCCCCCGTTTTTAAGAAAGAATCAATGTTGTTTCAAAACAAGAATATACTTAAAGCAATAGAACAAAGGACTGTGGGACTTTGAAAGTCACAGACACTATAAAGTTCCCCCCCATCATCATGTGCCAGTATAAAGTCCCCCCCATCATCATGTGCCAGTTTTGTAATAAGCCCCCCCCAATGTGCCAGTAACACTATTGTAAAAAAAAACAAAAAAAAAACACTTATACTTACCTAAGTGTCAGCGATGCGATGCAGCCTCTTCCTGTGTCCCACGCTGTAATGTAAGGCTCAGGCGGCACGATGACGTCATTGCGCCGGCCTCTGATAGGCTGCCGGCCTAGTGCCTGCAGCCAGGGGCGTACATAAAAATCACTGGGCCCCATAGCAGGAATCTAAATTGGGCCCCCATTCCCCTTTTATAGCCCCTCCCTTTGTTCCATGAACTATTCTTGCTGCTGCGTTTTATAATTTATGCCATCAGGGCCGGAATGGGATTACAAAACAGCCCTGGCACACAAAAGAGGTATAATAGATGCAGATGTATATTATATACAGCAGTGTACAGTTATGTGAGGTACGCGGTATAATAGATGCAGTGTGTACAGGTATATAGTATATTCCCTAGTGTTCTGATATGTGAGGTACAGGGTATAATAGATGCAGTGTGTACAGGTATATAGTATATACAGCAGTGTACTGATATGTGAGGTACGGGGTATAATATATGCAGTGTATACAGTATATACAGTAGTGTAATATGTGAGGTACGAGGTATAATAGATGCAGTGTGTACAGGTATATAGTAAATACAGCAGTGTACTGACACCTCGTACCTCACATATCAGTACACTGCTGTATATACTATATATCTGTACACACTGCATCTATTATACCTCGTACCTCACATATATAGTATATACAGAAGTGTACTGATATCTGTACACACAGCATCTATTATACCTCGTACCTCACATATCAGTACACTGCTGTATATACTATATATCTGTACATATTGCATGTATAATACTGTGTAATATATGCAGTGTGTGTGCATGTATGTGTGTGTATATATATATATATATATATATATATATATATATATACAGAGCAGTGTATTGATGTGACACATAGAAGGTATAATACTGTAGATGCAGTGTTTATAGAAATATGTGGTCAGTTATGCATTATAGTCACTGTGAGGTACATGAGGTAGTGGTAACTGTCTGAAGTAGTATACATGAGTGAGCAATGAGTAAAAACAGGGCATGGAGGGGGGGGGGGGGGGGAAATGATGAAAAGTGGAGGACCTCCTCTTACCACTCCATTCCAGTCTGTATGGATCAATACAGAGCTGCTTGTGAACTTTTAATACTTGCTGTTAGGGGTTGAAGGACCTGTGATGATGTCATCACAGGTCCTGGCAGATGTACCTTTGAAACCTAGGAACTACACCATTTTTGGTGCAGTTCCTTTGCTAGATTCTGCAGGACCTGTGATGTTGAAGATGATGTCATCACAGGTCCTGGCAGATGCACTGTTCTAACCTGGGAACTACACTTTACACTGTGCAGTTCCCTTACAGGACCTGTGATGACATCATCAAAGGTCCTTTAGCTTTAGAAAGGTAAACAGGAGTAATTAGGGGGCGGGGCCTCTCCTCCACTTCGGTGCCTGCCTGCAGCCTATCAGAGGAAAGGGAAGGGACACGCCTCTCCCTCCCCTGCACCTCCGCTGGCACAGACAGTTTACAATGGAGATGAGCGCAATGGAAGCGCTCATCTCCCTGTGCCCGGCGGCGGCTGCTCACTTGGGGGGGGGGGGGGGGTCATTTTAGTTGGGGGGGCACATGGGGGGGGCACAGCATGATGTAGGGGGGGCCGTGGCCCCCTCTGGCCCCCCCCTGGCGACGCCACTGCTGCTGGCACTTCACCTGCGCCCCCCTCCTGTCCGCAAATGGTAGCGCCCAGGGCACCCGCTCCTTCGGCCCCTGCCTTGTACCGGCCCTGACTTCCAGCTTGATGACCACAGAAATGACCACTGATAACCAGCTTGACGTCTGCAGCCTCGATTAGCCCTATGTATCCTGTCCACATATATCCCGCTGTTCCATAGATCCAGCTACCAGGATGCATCATCAGTTTCCAAGCAGAATACAGCATTAACAGCCCGCCAGTCAGAAGTGGAACACAAGCCTTGTTGTTGACTACTAAGCCCATGCTTAATCCAGTTCATAACATTTAATAGCCTGCCCCTTAGGGGAGGATTGCAGGCCCCTTAAGAGCTAGACTATCTCAAACCCTATGTACATAGTTGGTGCCTGTTGCACAAATTTTCCTTCTTCAGTACTCCTCGCTGTGTCTGCGACACCACAGTTAAAGTAGGGGAGAGTGTAGTGCCCTGGAGCAAGGGGTACTTTCAAGTTTGGACATTTTTAGACATTTGCCCCTGTTTACCCTGTGCAAGTTCATCAACTCTTTGCTTTATTTTACTTTAAAGGGTTAATGTGCACTGTTTAAATGCATTATATATGTATGGTGTGATATATATCTTATACATTTGCACTGTATTTGCAAGGTTCTGGGGAAAGGGCTAATGAACACTGAGAGACTTTTGGGACTTTGAATAAGAAGCTGGTAATTGTCCACAGCTGCCATAGAATTTAATGACGACCATGTTTTGGAGGGAAAAAGCCAGACGTGGTTTACCACTAAAACCAGACAGACTGACCTTGTGAATGTCTGGTTTAACTCTGTTGTTATGTCTGGAAACTTGTTTTTGTCTGTAAAAATTGCTATGTCATTGAAATTGAGTATTACTAAAGCTCTAATGTAAGTCTATGAGAGACGAGAGTGGTAACTTTGTATCTGTTTGTGCTGAGTTTCTCCCCTCCACCCCTCCCACTAGAAGGTTCCAGTCAGAGCCCCTAGTGTTCTGCAGTTAGGGACCAGTGCTTGGAGTGGGAGCCCCTGCCAGACTACTGAGCGACCAGTAGAAGACGCTGAGATGGGGACACTGAGCCACAGACCATGGGTCACCAACACTGTGACCAAAAGGCCATCTGGACTACTGAGCTACAGACTGTCGGCCTCAAGCCTTTGACCAGGGTACCAGCCTTCTGCAAGAGAGGGACGCTAGCTCAGGCCTTTCCTCAGCATCAATCCCTTCTTCTGACGGGAGACTAGAGAGGCCAGCTCAATGCCTCCCCTGTATTGTTTTGCACGTGAATTCCTCCAGTAAAGAAACACACTGGTTTACTGCAGACCCTGACTCTATGGATTTATTTCCCATTGGGGTGCACCACGCCTTACCATCTCTTCCGGAGAGCAGCAACACATGGTGACACCTCAACGGTGTCCGGGGGACCCAGCATAGCTTTGGGGCCACCCCAAACCTGGCCGCTGCATTAGGTTATTCTTCTCAGTAAATCAGTAAAGATTTCTCATCCTCTGTTCTCACTTTGTCATGATGGGGGAACTGATAGCACAAGGACCGAGAGAACAGAATGTGAGGATCGTGGGGGGGGGGGGGGGGGGGGTGAGGACTTTCCGAGTGTATTGTATATAGCCTCTAGTGTGTAGGTGACCTATATATCCTTGTATATAGATTCTAGTATGTAGATGATTTTGATAATCCTAATAGCTTTGTCCTATGACTTACTGTGACAGCACAGAAGACGCGTGACGCTGTTCTCACGCCGGTGACATTGTAACCTATAGACATCATTCAGTTACTGTAACATTTTATATGTACAAGGCTTTGACAATATTAATAAATCTTTGATTGGCTCCCACTGCCCGGGGCGTCACTTTCATCTCCGCCAGGTAGAGTTTATGAAAAGGAAAACAAAAAATCCTCTTCTGTTAACATGTAAAAATGCTAAACGCCGCGCAGGACCATCTGGTGCGCACCTGCCCCCCCAACCGACGGCTATTTATAGAATTAAATAAATGAGGCTGCGAGACTAGCCAATGTACAGTGCAGGGAGCAGGTATACATATATATACTGGAGCGAGGAGAGATGTATCCGGAGAGACCGGCCAATGTACAGTGCGGGGAGCAGGTATACATATATATACTGGAGCGAGGAGAGATGTATCCGGAGAGACCGGCCAATGTACAGTGCGGGGAGCAGGTATACATATATATACTGGAGCGAGGAGATGTATCTGGAGAGACCGGCCAATGTACAGTGCAGGGAGCAGGTATACATATATATACTGGAGCGAGGAGAGATGTATCCGGAGAGACCGGCCAATGTACAGTGCAGGGAGCAGGTATACATATATATACTGGAGCGAGGAGAGATGTATCCGGAGAGACCGGCCAATGTACAGTGCGGGGAGCAGGTATACATATATATACTGGAGCGAGGAGATGTATCTGGAGAGACCGGCCAATGTACAGTGCGGGGAGCAGGTATAAATATATATACTGGAGCGAGGAGATGTATCCGGAGAGACCAGCCAATGTACAGTGTGGGGAGCAGGTATACATATATATATACTGGAGCGAGGCGATGTATCCGGAGAGACCGGCCAATGTACAGTGCAGGGAGCAGGTATACATATATATATACTGGAGCGAGGCGATGTATCCGGAGAGACCGGCCAATGTACAGTGCGGGGAGCAGGTATAAATATATATACTGGAGCGAGGAGATGTATCCGGAGAGACCGGCCAATGTACAGTGCAGGGAGCAGGTATACATATATATACTGGAGCGAGGAGATGTATCCAGAGAGACCGGCCAATGTACAGTGCGGGGAGCAGGTATACATATATATATACTGGAGCAAGGAGATGTATCCGGAGAGACCGGCCAATGTACAGTGCAGGGAGCAGGTATACATATATATATACTGGAGCGAGGCGATGTATCCGGAGAGACCGGCCAATGTACAGTGCGGGGAGCAGGTATACATATATATACTGGAGCGAGGAGAGATGTATCCGGAGAGACCGGCCAATGTACAGTGCGGGGAGCAGGTATACATATATATACTGGAGCGAGGAGAGATGTATCCGGAGAGACCGGCCAATGTACAGTGCGGGGAGCAGGTATACATATATATACTGGAGCGAGGAGATGTATCCGGAGAGACGGCCAATGTACAGTGCGGGGAGCAGGTATACATATATATACTGGAGCGAGGGGAGATGTATCCGGAGAGACGGCCAATGTACAGTGCGGGGAGGAGGTATACATATATATATACTGGAGCGAGGAGATGTATCTGGAGAAACCAGCCAATGTACAGTGCGTGGAGCAGGTATAAATATATATACTGGAGCGAGGAGATGTATCCGGAGAGACCAGCCAATGTACAGTGCGTGGAGCAGGTATACATATATATACTGGAGTGAGGAGAGATGTATCCGGAGAGACCAGCCAATGTACAGTGCGGGGAGCAGGTATACATATATATACTGCAGAGAGGAGATGTATCCGGAGAGACCGGCCAATGTACAGTGCGGGGAGCAGGTATACATATATATACTGGAGCGAGGAGATGTATCCGGAGAGACCGGCCAATGTACAGTGCGGGGAGCAGGTATACATATATATACTGGAGCGAGGAGATGTATCCGGAGAGACGGCCAATGTACAGTGCAGGGAGCAGGTATACATATATATACTGGAGCGAGGAGATGTATCCGGAGAGACGGCCAATGTACAGTGCGGGGAGGAGGTATACATATATATATACTGGAGCGAGGAGATGTATCTGGAGAAACCAGCCAATGTACAGTGCAGGGAGCAGGTATAAATATATACTGGAGCGAGGAGATGTATCCGGAGAGACCAGCCAATGTACAGTGCGTGGAGCAGGTATACATATATATATACTGGAGCGAGGAGAGATGTATCCGGAGAGACCAGCCAATGTACAGTGCGGGGAGCAGGTATACATATATATACTGGAGCAAGGAGATGTATCCGGAGAGACCGGCCGATGTACAGTGCGGGGAGCAGGTATACATATATATACTGCAGCGAGGAGATGTATCCGGAGAGACCGGCCAATGTACAGTGCGGGGAGCAGGTATAAATATATATACTGGAGCGAGGAGATGTATCTGAAGAGACTGGCCAATGTACAGTTCGGGGAGCAGGTATACATATATATACTGGAGCGAGGAGATGTATCCGGAGAGACCGGCCAATGTACAGTGCAGGGAGCAGGTATACATATATATACTGGAGCGAGGAGATGTATCTGGAGAGACCGGCCAATGTACAGTGCGGGGAGCAGGTATAAATATATATACTGGAACGAGGAGATGTATCCGGAGAGACCGGCCAATGTACAGTGCGGGGAGTAGGTATACATATATATACTGGAGCGAGGAAATGTATCCAGAGAGATCGGCCAATGTACAGTGCAGGGAGCAGGTATACATATATATACTGGAGCGAGGAGATGTAACTGGAGAGACCGGCCAATGTACAGTGCGGAGGGGAGGTATACATATATATATACTGGAGCGAGGAGATGTATCCGGAGAGACCGGCCAATGTACAGTGCGGGGAGCAGGTATACATATATATATATACTGGAGTGAGGAAATGTATCCAGAGAGATCGGCCAATGTACAGTGCAGGGAGCAGGTATACATATATATATACTGGAGCGAGGAGATGTATCCGGAGAGACCGGCCAATGTACAGTGCGGGGAGGAGGTATACATGTATATACTGGAGCGAGGAGATGTATCCAGAGAGACCGGCCAATGTACAGTGCGGGGAGCAGGTATAAATATATATACTGGAGCGAGGAGATGTACTCGGAGAGACCGGCCAATGTACAGTGCGGGGAGCAGGTATACATATATATATACTGGAGCAAGGAGATGTATCCGGAGAGACCGGCCAATGTACAGTGCGGGGAGGAGGTATACATATATATACTGGAGCGAGGAGATGTATCCAGAGAGACCGGCCAATGTTCAGTGCGGGGAGCAGGTATACATATATATACTGGAGCGAGGAGATGTATCCAGAGAGACCGGCCAATGTACAGTGCGGGGAGCAGGTATACATATATATACACTGGAGTCAGGGCCGTCTTTTCGAATGGGCACGCTGGGCAGTTGCCCGGGGGCCCCACTTGCCTGGGGGCCCGCCTGCCCAGTGAACCCACCAGCCAACTTCCCAACCGTCATTTAGCAGCGTTGCCGCCAGGGCCGTCTTTACCAAGGGGCAAAAGGGGCAGCTGCCCTGGGCCCAGTTGCTCCTGGGGGGGCCCAAGGCAACTGCCTCTTGAGCCCTGCTAGCTACTGCCCCGGGTGTCAGGCTGTCGGCTACACAGGCATCATGATCGTACTGTGTTAATGATCTTAATTCTAGGACCTTAATGAGTTTTGATCTAGGACCTTAATGAGTTTTGATCTAGGACCTTAATGACATCATTACCATGTGACCAGTAACCTAGCAATTACTGGTCACATGGCTATGAAGTCATCACAGGTCCTATCAGGAGTGTTGCAGAAGTTAACTGTGGAGCTTTTCTGTGTAAAGATTACATCAGAAAAAGGTGACATGGGGTTGTTATTTTAATATACTGTAAACTACTGTATAGTGGGGTGCTGTGTACTGTGTGGGGGGCTGTATACTGTGTGGGGGCCTGTATACTGTGTGGTGGGCTGTATATTGTGTGGTGGGCTATATATTGTGTAATGGGCTGTATATTGTGTGGTGGGCTGTATATTGTGTAATGGGCTGTATATTGTGTGGTGGGCTGTATACTGTGTGTGGGGGGGGGGGGGGGGTGGCCTGTATACTGTGTGGTGGGCTGTATAGTGTGGGGGGCCTGTATAGTGTGGGGGGGGCTGTATAGTGGGGGGAGTGCTATACTGCTGTACTGTATAGTGTGGGGGGCTGTATACTGTGGGTGCGGTATAGTGTAGAGTGCTGTACTGTATAGTGTGGGGGGCTGTATCGTGTATAGTTTGGGGTGCTGTATACAGTGAGGTGCTGTATAGTGTGGGGGTCTATACTGCTCTACTATATACTGTGGGGTACTGTATAGTGTGGGGTGCTAAACTGCATACTGTGTGGTGCTGTATACTATAGGGTGCTATACTGCATACTGTGTGGTGCTGTATACTATAGGGTGCTATACTGCATACTGTGTGGTGCTGTATACTATAGGGTGCTATACTGCATACTGTGTGGTGCTGTATACTATAGGGTGCTATACTGCATACTGTGTGGTGCTGTATACTATAGGGTGCTATACTGCATACTGTGTGGTGCTGTATACTATAGGGTGCTATACTGCATACTGTGTGGTGCTGTATACTATAGGGTGCTATACTGCATACTGTGTGGTGCTGTATACTATAGGGTGCTATACTGCATACTGTGTGGTGCTGTATACTATAGGGTGCTATACTGCATACTGTGTGGTGCTGTATACTATAGGGTGCTATACTGCATACTGTGTGGTGCTGTATACTATAGGGTGCTATACTGCATACTGTGTGGTGCTGTATACTATAGGGTGCTATACTGCATACTGTGTGGTGCTGTATACTATAGGGTGCTATACTGCATACTGTGGGTTGCTGTATACTATAGGGTGCTATACTGCATACTGTGTGGTGCTGTATACTATAGGGTGCTATACTGCATACTGTGTGGTGCTGTATACTATAGGGTGCTATACTGCATACTGTGTGGTGCTGTATACTATAGGGTGCTATACTGCATACTGTGTGGTGCTGTATACTATAGGGTGCTATACTGCATACTGTGTGGTGCTGTATACTATAGGGTGCTATACTGCATACTGTGCGTTGCTGTATACTATAGGGTGCTATACTGCATACTGTGTGGTGCTGTATACTATAGGGTGCTATACTGTATACTGTGTGGTGCTGTATACTATAGGGTGCTATACTGCATACTGTGTGGTGCTGTATACTATAGGGTGCTATACTGCATACTGTGGGGTGCTGTATACTATAGGGTGCTATACTGCATACTGTGTGGTGCTGTATACTATAGGGTGCTATACTGCATACTGTGTGGTGCTGTATACTATAGGGTGCTATACTGCATACTGTGTGGTGCTGTATACTATAGGGTGCTATACTGCATACTGTGTGGTGCTGTATACTATAGGGTGCTATACTGCATACTGTGTGGTGCTGTATACTATAGGGTGCTATACTGCATACTGTGGGTTGCTGTATACTATAGGGTGCTATACTGCATACTGTGTGGTGCTGTATACTATAGGGTGCTATACTGCATACTTGGGGGTTTACATCCACTTTAATCATACAACTAAAAAAACGAAATAAATATAGATATATATATAAATGTACACACACTCTGGTGCTGGTGGGTACTGCTGGTGCTGGTGGGTATTAATGTTGGAGTGGCGTGTGTACTGCCTGGGTACTCTACATTGTGACATCACAAAAAAAAAAAATGTTTGGGTTTACATCCACTTTAAGTTATTAGTGCCCCTCAAGTTTTGACTGTAATATCTTATGTGTCCCCCTTATATAGCAATCTTAGAGTTGCCACTCGTTCGAGGAAGTGTAAAAAAGGTGAGGAAAAATAAAGTTTATTACGTGTTGGTGAAAATAACCTTTAGTGCAGAAATGAAACGTAATGTTTTGAGTGGAGCACAGAAGAGGAAAAAGGCTGCAGAGGAGAAAGAGAAAATGTGCAAACTTCCAAAACTAACATCTTGGCTCAATCCAGGTGCAACGTCAGCCAGTAGTTCTGCTCCTCCAGATGTAGCATCCACATCTACATGCACTCCAATTCCAGCAGAAATACCAATGGTATCATTACCTGATCCTACTGCTGGGGAAAATCCACAAGAGGAAATGCCCAATAAATATCGCCTTATTGATAATTTGCATTTTTATTCTAGTGCGTGATTGTGTAGACAGGGCCCCAGTGCACTGTATTGCCCGGGGGCCTATAATGCTCTTAAGATGGCACTGACTGGAGTGAGGAGATGTATCCGGAGAGACCGGCCAATGTACAGTGCGGGGAGCAGGTATACATATATATACTGGAGCGAGGAGATGTATTCGGAGAGACCGGCCAATGTACAGTGCGGGGAGCAGGTATACATATATATACTGGAGCGAGGAGATGTATCCGGAGAGACCGGCCAATGTACAGTGCGGGGAGGAGGTATACATATATATATACTGGAGCGAGGAGATGTATCCGGAGAGACCGGCCAATGTACAGTGCAGGGAGCAGGTATACATACAGTACAGACCAAAAGTTTGGACACACCTTCTCATTCAAAGAGTTTTCTTTATTTTCATGACTATGAAGGCATCAAAACTATGAATTAACACATGTGGAATTTTATACATAACAAACAAGTGTGAAACAACTGAAAATATGTCATATTCTAGGTTCTTCAAAGTAGCCACCTTTTGCTTTGATTACTGCTTTGCACACTCTTGGCATTCTCTTGATGAGCTTCAAGAGGTAGTCCCCTGAAATGGTCTTCCAACAGTCTTGAAGGATTTCCCAGAGATGCTTAGCACTTGTTGGCCCTTTTGCCTTCACTCTGCGGTCCAGCTCACCCCAAACCATCTCGATTGGGTTCAGGTCCGGTGACTGTGGAGGCCAGGTCATCTGGCGCAGCACCCCATCACTCTCCTTCATGGTCAAATAGCCCTTACTTTCAAAGTTTTCCCAATTTTTCGGCTGACTGACTGACCTTCATTTCTTAAAGTAACGATGGCCACTCGTTTTTCTTTACTTAGCTGCTTTTTTCTTGCCATAATACAAATTCTAACAGTCTATTCAGTAGGACAATCAGCTGTGTATCCACCTGACTTCTCCTCAACGCCACTGATGGTCCCAACCCCATTTATAAGGCAAGAAATCCCACTTATTAAACCTGACAGGGCACACCTGTGAAGTGAAAACCATTTCAGGGGACTACCTCTTGAAGCTCATCAAGAGAATGCCAAGAGTGTGCAAAGCAGTAATCAAAGCAAAAGGTGGCTACTTTGAAGAACCTAGAATATGACATATTTTCAGTTTTACAGCAAGACACGGAGGCTTCGTATTGCTTACTCCTTCTTTACTTCCACCAATAGCAGCAAAGGAGAAATTAACATAAACATAACAATAAAGGCCCCTCCCCTAACAGATCCTATAATAAGCAGTGTCCTCTTTATATCTTCCTCTTTCTTTGCTGCTCCACCAAAGCTAAGTAACATTTATACATTTATATCCTTTTGTGCTTGTGTCTGTGGCTCAGGTATATCCTCTGGGCCTCATTTACCCAGGGCAAACGGTAATTTACCTGGGTTGTTGGTCTGGGGGTCTCCCCCCCCCCTGTTTTATGTGATTTATTGTGCCCTTGCGCTTATTCTGCGCCTTACGGTTTTGGGGGTTCCCCCCCTCTCTCCCCTTTAGTCTCCGGTTTGATCCCCTTATTTCTGTGGAGGCGCTCTGACCTTTTTTCTGCCTAACAGCTTCCTTGCGTCCTGTTCAGGCACTGTGGAGGCGTCCCTCTGCCCTTCCCCGTTCCCTTACCTCGCTCCGGCGCGGCTTCTTCTGCTTTTCCCGCGGGCCGCGTGATCTCGCGAGATCTCGGCGGCCATTTTAGATAGCGCCGCCCGTCTTCTCGCGGGATTTCGGCGCTAGCTGCATCGCATCGGATCGCTCGGTCTCCTGCTCTGCGGCCTCTGGGGTGACTAACCCCTTATTCTCCATTATAGTCAGGTGGGATAGTTCTTTACCCCGGTCCTTTAGCCTACCTCTAGTTAGGTTCCATATAGTTATTCTAGCGACAGCTGCAGGTTACTTTACCATGTCCTCTGACCGCTCTCCCTCTGGGCCTAATCCCCCCCCATCCACTGGGGAGCCCAGCAGATCAGACTTAAATACTCAGGCCATGGAGTTACAGCGCTCGGTTTCCAGCGCTATTATTGAGGCCATGGGTTCCATGTCCTCCATGATCTCACAGACTATAGCCCAGGCCTTATCTGCCCATACTCCTGGCCCTGCTAGTATATTGCCTGTACTCACTAACCCGCAGCCTACCATTGAACCTCCTGCCCAGGAGACATTGACTGGTGTGATCCAAGCCACCCATGATAGCGCGCTTAGATCGCGCAAAAGAGCCTTACCGCGCCAGGCAGAAAGGGCGCGAACGTGGAAATGTGCTAGAGCACAAACTAATGACATGGATTCGGATAATGAATCTGATATGGAGGCTTATGCAGAGGCAAGTGACCATTCTGATGGGGAGTTGGAGATGGAACCTGAGTTTCCAGGTACCTCAGGCCCTAGGCCTTCCACATCTGGGTCCGTGGGCGCATCCGCCACTGCTCCTAACACGGCTTCTTCCCTGGTGGATCCTTCTGGCAACCCACTGTTTGACCCTGATTCCCTCCACCACCCTAGGTCGGCGGAGTGGATGCCGGTAGCTCATGTGAGCGACTACCTGGAGCACTGGGTGCGTCGTCCTCTCAGCAAAGAGGCGCGCAGCAAGCTCCGTGCAGAATGCCCCAGACCATTGATCCCCAACAAGGTCTGTGAAACGCCATCTGTAGATCAGAAAATGACACAGTTTTTGGCGAAAACTGGCTGGAACCCACGCAAAGGGCTTGATTCCGCATTAAAAAGTTGTCAGGACAAGCTCCTCGACATTTTTGGCCCTCTTGCCAAAATCTTTGAGATGGCCGAATCGGCCAGAGTGGACGGCTCTCCGATAGATCCGGAGGAGCTTACTGGCTGGATACAAAGAGCCATTTGCATTGCGGGCAGCACCAACTCCTCCCTGTCCATTGAAAGGCGTAAAGCCATTCTTTTTAAAATTGACCCGAAATTGGCCAACCTGGCACTCACTGAGACAGGGAAGGATGCTCAGGGTCAACTGTTCGGGGATTCCTTCATCAAGGACCTCAGCAGGTACGTAGGAGCATTCACCGCATTGGACAAGGCCCAGTCCTCCATGAAAAGGGTATTTCAGGGACGGGTCTCCACTAGGACCGGCAGTAGTAGGGGCCGTCTGTCCGGCCGCTCCAGTTATCAAGCCCGCAGCTCGGGCAGAGGCTCCTTCAACCAGAGACCTCCTTTCCAGGACCAAAGGAATCCTCCCTCGTTCTTCCCGGCCAGAGGCGGCCAATGGCGTTCCAGGTCGGTTAGAGGGAATCCGAACTACAGAAAATCTTTCGGTAAGTCTTTCCCCAGTGGGGACTTCTTTCACTCCTTGTGTAAGGGGCAGACTCCGTCTATGTTCCCACGTTTGGTCCAGCATTACATCAGACCCATGGGTGCTGAACACTGTTCAGGGGTTCCACATGGAACTTACGGGTTCGCCAGATCTCGTCCTTTCTCCCCCTCCCCTGGCACTACCGGACAGGGAGCTAGTGGATGTAGAACTTTTTTCCCTCTTGCACAAAGATGCGATAGAAAGGGCCCCTCCTACCCAAAGGGGCGTTCTCAGCCACATTTTTCTAGTGCAGAAAAAAGGGGGACAATTTCGTCCAGTCATAAATCTCCGGGCCCTGAACTCTGTGGTGCGCTACCGCCACTTCAAGATGGAGGGGATTCACCTCCTTCGGGACTTGCTGATTCCGGGGGACTGGATGGTGAAACTGGACCTCAAAGAGGCCTATCTGTCGGTCCCGATTGCCTCCTCCTCCAGGGATCTTCTGCGCTTCCTGTGGAAGGGCGAAGTGTGGCGCTTCACTTGCCTACCGTTCGGTCTTTCCTCAGCGCCTTGGTGCTTCACCAAGTTACTGCGCCCAGTCATGGCCTGGCTTCGGAGCCGTGGGGTTCGTCTTGTCATATACCTGGACGACATCCTCATTATGCACCAATGTCAGTCGTCTCTGCTACAACACCTCCAGTGGACCTCGGATCTTCTGACGGATCTGGGTTTTCTACTCAATCTCGAGAAATCCTGCCTCACACCGACTCGACGTATGGAGTTTCTGGGCTTCACGGTGGACTCTGTCGCGGAATCTCTCAGTCTTCCTGCAGAGAAATTGCGGACGATGCGCAAGGAGTTGAGACACGCTCTCTCAACTCCCTCCCTATCTCTACGCCACCTGGCTCGCATCATTGGGCTATTAGCCTCCTCTATCCAGGCAGTCTTCCCCGCTCCACTCCATTATCGGGCTTTACAGCGCCTGAAGATCGCCCACCTCCGTGCCGGGGCCTCGTTTGCAGACGCGGTGATTCTGGATCAGGAAGCTCAGGAGGAACTTCGTTGGTGGTTAAGCAACTTGGAAGCCTGGAACGGCAGAGCAATCTTCGGATTCCAACCGGAATTCACGATAGAGTCGGACGCGAGTCTCCAAGGCTGGGGTGCCCACTGCGAGGGTATCTCCACTGGGGGTCGATGGTCGGAGTCCGAGACCCATCTTCACATCAACGCTCTGGAACTTCTAGCGGGTTCGTTTGCCATCAGGAGTTTTACCAAGGGCATAGCTCATGCATGCATCCGTCTATGCATGGACAATGTGTCGGCGGTCCGATACGTCAATCACCTAGTCGGCACTCAATCGGCCACCTTAGCCCGACTGGCGAAGGAGTTCTGGTCCTACTGTCTGTCCAGGGACATCATGATTCAAGCGGAGTACCTGTCGGGTCTTCACAACTACAAAGCGGATCGGAGTTCCCGGTGCTTCACGGACGGCAGCGACTGGAGGCTGAATCTGGAAATGTTCTCCACAATCTCGGACATCTGGGGTCCTTGCTCCATAGACCTTTTTGCCTCCTGGCTCAATACTCACCTGCCCAGGTTCTTCAGCTGGCGGCCGGACCCGGAAGCAGAAGCGGTGGATGCGTTTCTACAGGACTGGTCTGCAGCCCTACATTACGCGTTTCCACCGTTTGCCATGATTCCGAGGATGTTGCTACAGACTCGGCGTCAGGTGGCGGAACTGGTGGTGGTGGTTCCCTTCTGGGGATCTCAAGCCTGGTACCCGATCCTCCTTGAACTCCTAGTCGATGTACCTCTCCTACTCCCGACGCGGACGGATCTCCTCCAGGACCCTCTGGGCGCCCCACATCCCCTGCTGGTCGAAGGCTCCCTTCAACTTCTTGCGTGCCGAATCTCAGGACTCCAGGAGAGGTCGAGGGAATTTCGGAGGCAACTAGACGCCTCCTGGACAACGCTTGGGCTCCCGGCACCCGAAAATCTTACCGGGCAGCTTGGGGATCTTGGGTTAGCTGGTGCATGGAACGGGACCTGGATCCCGTTTCGGCGTCTGTAACCCATTTATTGCAATTCCTGACATCTCTTTTTGAAGCAGGGAAAGCTTATCGGACCATCAATTTGTTCCGTTCTGCGATTTCCTCGACTCATCAGGGATTTGATGGCGTTCCTGCGGGTCAACACCCTTTGGTGTCTCGACTTTTACGTGGCTCACGCTTGGCTCGGCCTCCTCGGCCACGTTTCACCACTACGTGGGATGTTTCCCTGGTCCTTTCTTTCCTCTCTTCCTGGCCCGACAACGCGGCTCTTTCCCTCCGTCAACTGTCAGCCAAGTTGCTGACCCTTTTTTGCCTGATTTCCTGTAAGAGGATCTCTGATGTCAGGGCTCTGGATCACGATGCCAGATCCTTTACTCCCGAGGGTGTTACTTTTAACATCACGCGGCGTACCAAGACCAATATTCGGTCTGTGTCCTATCCCAGTTTTCCATCTTCTCCGGCGCTCTGTCCTGTAGCTTGTCTACGGGAATATGAGTTGCGCACTCGGTCTCACCGTTCTGCAGACATTCCGCAGCTTTTCCTCTCTATTCGCCATCCCTTTGGCCCGGTGACCAGTCCCACTTTGGCGCGTTGGATGATGTGGGTCATGTCCCTTTCCGGGATTGATACGACGATCTTTACCGCTCACTCGGCCAGGGGCGCGGCTGCTACTGCCCTGGCAGTTTCGGGGGCTCGTTTGGAGGACATTCTGCGTCTGGCTGACTGGTCTAGGGCCACGACGTTCACAGAGTTTTATTTCCGTCCTCCCCCTCATGTGTTTTCAGCTATTATTGAGCAGCTTTGAACTTGCAATACGAAGCCTCCGTGTCTTGCTGTAAAACTTAATGATTTTCCTATTTCATGACGTAACGTCATAGTTTTATTAAAGACACGGAGGCGAGTATTGCCCGCCCTAGGTTTCTCCTGCCCCCACTATTATTATTACTGTTATGGTATTATTATTGACTATTACACTGTATCTGTTATTATTTATGACATTTTACCGTTAAGGTTTATTATGGTTCTGTTTCAGCGACCTTTTTAATGTACGACTGTTATAGGGTCGAGATTGCGTATTTGTACCCATGTGTTTACACTGGCTATATTATTTATTCTGTTTCAGGTTGAGAAGTCCTTGGCAGATGGAATTCCGTGTTGTTCCAGGTTTCCTGAGATGTTAGCCAGGTTGGCTTGAGTTCTTCAGTTGGAGGGACAAGAATGGTCGGTGTCGGAACCAGTTCCAGTTCGGTTCGTTTTCGGTTATGGTTTGGCGGTTGGTGTCGTGGATTCAAAGAAAGAGGAAGATATAAAGAGGACACTGCTTATTATAGGATCTGTTAGGGGAGGGTCCTTTATTGTTTTGATTATGTTAATTTCTCCTTTGCTGCTATTGGTGGAAGTAAAGAAGGAGTAAGCAATACGAAGCCTCCGTGTCTTTAATAAAACTATGACTTTACGTCATGAAATAGGAAAATCATTAAGTTGTTTCACACTTGTTTGTTATGTATATAATTCCACATGTGTTAATTCATAGTTTTGATGCCTTCAGTGTGAATCTACAATTTTCATAGTCATGAAAATAAAGAAAACTCTTTGAATGAGAAGGTGTGTCCAAACTTTTGGTCTGTACTGTATATATACTGGAGCGAGCAGATGTATCTGGAGAGACCGGCCAATGTACAGTGCAGGGAGCAGGTATACATACATATACTGGAGCGAGGAGATGTATCCGGAGAGACCAGCCAATGTACAGTGTGGGGAGCAGGTATAAATATATATACTGGAGCGAGGAGATGTATCCGGAGAGACCGGCCAATGTACAGTGCGGGGAGGAGGTATACATATATATACTGGAGCGAGGAGATGTATCCAGAGAGACCGGCCAATGTTCAGTGCGGGGAGCAGGTATACATATATATATATATATACTGGAGTGAGGAAATGTATCCAGAGAGATCGGCCAATGTACAGTGCAGGGAGCAGGTATACATATATATACTGGAGCGAGGAGATGTAACTGGAGAGACCAGCCAATGTACAGTGCGGGGGGGAGGTATACATATATATATACTGGAGCGAGGAGATGTATCCGGAGAGACCGGCCAATGTACAGTGCAGGGAGGAGGTATACATATATATACTGGAGCGAGGAGATGTATCCAGAGAGACCGGCCAATGTACAGTGCGGGGAGCAGGTATAAATATATACTGGAGCGAGGAGATGTACTCGGAGAGACCGGCCAATGTACAGTGCAGGGAGAAGGTATACATATATATATACTGGAGCAAGGAGATGTATCTGGAGAGACCGGCCAATGTACAGTGCGGGGAGGAGGTATACATATATATACTGGAGTGAGGAGATGTATCCGGAGAGACCGGCCAATGTACAGTGCAGGGAGCAGGTATACATATATATACTGGAGCGAGGAGATGTATCCAGAGAGACCGGCCAATGTACAGTGCGGGGAGCAGGATTAAATATATATACTGGAGCGAGGAGATGTATCTGGAGAGACCGGCCAATGTACAGTGCGGGGAGCAGGTATAAATATATATACTAGAGCGAGGAGATGTACCCGGAGAGACCGGCCAATGTACAGTGCGGGGAGCAGGTATACATATATATACTGGAGCGAGGAGATGTATCCAGAGAGACCGGCCAATGTACAGTGCGGGGAGCAGGTATACATATATATACTGGAGCGAGGAGATGTATCCGGAGAGACCGGCCAATGTACAGTGCGGGGAGTAGGTATACATATATATACTGGAGTGAGGAAATGTATCTAGAGAGATCGGCCAATGTACAGTGCGGGGAGCATGTATACATATATATACTGGAGCGAGGAGATGTATCCGGAGAGACCGGCCAATGTACAGTGCGGGGAGCAGGTATACATATATATACTGGAGTGAGGAAATGTATCTAGAGAGATCGGCCAATGTACAGTGCGGGGAGCAGGTATACATATATATACTGGAGCGAGGAGATGTATCCGGAGAGACCGGCCAATGTACAGTGCGGGGAGCAGGTATACATATATATACTGGAGTGAGGAAATGTATCTAGAGAGATCGGCCAATGTACAGTGCGGGGAGCAGGTATACATATATATACTGGAGCGAGGAGATGTATCCGGAGAGACCGGCCAATGTACAGTGCGGGGAGCAGGTATACATATATATACTGGAGCGAGGAGAGATGTATCCGGAGATATCAGCCAATGTACAGTGCGGGGAGCAGGTATACATATATATACTGGAGCGAGGAGATGTATCCGGAGAGACCGGCCAATGTACAGTGCGGGGAGCAGGTATACATATATATATACTGGAGTGAGGAAATGTATCTAGAGAGATCGGCCAATGTACAGTGCGGGGAGCAGGTATACATATATATACTGGAGCGAGGAGATGTATCCGGAGAGACCGGCCAATGTACAGTGCGGGGAGCAGGTATACATATATATACTGGAGCGAGGAGAGATGTATCTGGAGATATCAGCCAATGTACAGTGCGGGGAGCAGGTATGCATACATATACTGGAGCGAGGAGATGTATCCGGAGATATCAGCCAATGTACAGTGCGGGGAGCAGGTATACATATATATACTGGAGCGAGGAGAGATGTATCCGGAGAGACCGGCCAATGTACAGTGCGGGGAGCAGGTATAAAACACAGAATTACTAGGCAACTTTTATTTTTGAGGATTAATTGTTGCTGTTGGTCAATCTAAAATGTTAATAAAGTTCAAACCTGAAAATATAAGAAAATGAAAATGAGATTTTGGATTTCTACGATATTTTCACGTGCAGAATTATTATGTAAGTAAATTAAAAAGGAACATTTTCCATCTCACTTGTTTATTTTTATCGGATATAGTGAGAAAAATAAGCAAATAACTTGGATTACAAATTAACATTTCTGAAATAAAAAAATAAAAAAAATCTGCGCCCCATACAGCGACCCCCCCACCCCCTTCCTTTCTATACCATAAGAAAGCCATCCATGGAGTCTGTTAGGTCCTTCATCTGCTCTGAGAGGTGGTCTTTTCTCCTTCACTATAAATCTCCTGTTTAAGAAGGACCCACAAGTTCTCAGTAGGGTTCAGGTCAGGGGAAGAAGAGGCCATGTCATTACTCTTTACCGGCTAGACATGCAGTGGAGAACTTCGAGAAATGTGATGGAGCTTTGTCCGTCAAGACTTTTTCCTGAACCACTGCTTGAAGAAAGTGTCTTCTAAAAACTGGCAGTAGGTTTAAGAGTTGATTTTCAGTCCATCTTCAACACAAAAAGGTCCATCAACTTCCACCGTGCTGGAATCTGAGTGATAGGGGAGCTCTGTGCCTCGTACTGATCCACCACCGGACCATTCAACAGGTCTGTCAAGAGTCCCTCTTATCTCATCTGTCCATAAAACCTTTGAATCTGTCTTCAGATATTTCTTGGCCCACTCTTGACGTCTTATTAAGTGGTGGTCGGGTTTCAGGCTTCCTTACCTCGGCCAAGTCTCTGAGCCCTGGACACCTTGAACTTCTGGGCACTCTGGGGAGGTTGCAGTTCTGGAAAATGACAGCTCTGGAGGACGATGAGTTCCTGGTTGGTTCATGTTTGATTCTTCTCAAATCAAAATGACTTCTCTACACATGTAGCAGAGCTTCCATTAGTCAATGGTTATGGTATAAATTACTGTGCACTGAGCTCCCCGTAGTGGTGGACACAGGCAGACAGTTACAGAATATAATGTGTGAAGGGAAGCAGGAGGTATATGGGGAGATTTATCAGTATCTGTAGAGACAATGTAGTAGATTTTACCTGCAGTCCTATGTAACACCACTGATAATACAGTAATGACGCAGTATAGATAATGTAGTAGATGTCACCTATAGTCCTATGTAACACCACAGATAACAGTGATAACTATCTTAGTACAGATAATGTAGTAGATGTCACCTGCAGTCCTATGTAACACCACAGATAACAGTGATAACTATCTTAGTACAGATAATGTAGTAGATGTCACCTGCAGTCCTATGTAACACCACAGATAACACAGTGATAACTCTCTGAGTACAGATAATGTAGTAGATGTCACCTGCAGTCCTATGTAACACCACAGATAACAGTGATAACTATCTTAGTACAGATAATGTAGTAGATGTCACATGCAGTCCTATGTAACATCACAGATAACACAGTGATAACTGAGTACATATAATGTAGTAGATGTCACCTGCAGTCCTATGTAACACCACAAATAACAGTGATAACTATCTTAGTACAGATAATGTAGTAGATGTCATCTGCAGTCCTATGTAACATCACAGATAACACAGTGATAACTGAGTACAGATAATGTAGTAGATGTCACCTGCAGTCCTATGTAACACCACAGATAACACAGTGATAACTCTCTGAGTACAGATAATGTAGTAGATGTCACCTGCAGTCCTATGTAACACCACAGATAACACAGTGATAACTCTCTGAGTACAGATAATATAGTAGATTTCACCTGCAGTCCTATGTAACACCACAGATAACACAGTGATAACCCTCTGAGTACAGATAATGCAGTAGACGTTTCCTGCAGTCCTATGTAACACCACAGATAACACAATAATGACTCCCTGAGTACAGATAATGTAGTAGATGTCACCTGCAGTCCTATGTAACATCACAGATAACACAATAATGACTCCCTGAGTACAGATAATGTAGTAGATGTCACCTGCAGTCCTATGTAACATCATAGATAACACAGTGATAACTCTCTAAGTACAGATAATGTAGTAGATGTCACCTGCAGTCCTATGTAACACCTCAGATAACACAGTGATAATTCTCTGAGTACAGGTAATGTAGTAGATGTCACCTGCAGTCCTATGTAACACCACAGATAACACAATGATAACTCTCTGAGTACAGATAATGCAGTAGATGTCACCTGCAGTCCTATGTAACACCACAGATAACACAGTAATAGCTCTGAGTACAGATAATGTAGTAGATGTCACCTGCAGTCCTATGTAACACCACAGATAACACAGTGATAACCCTCTGAGTACAGATAATGTAGTAGACGTTTCCTGCAGTCCTATGTAACACCACAGATAACACAATAACTCACTAAGTACAGATAATGTAGTAGACGTCACCTGCAGTCCTATGTAACACCACAGATAACACAATGACAACTCACTAAGTACAGATAATGTAGTAGACAACACCTGCAGTCCTATGTAACACCACAAATAACACAGTGACAACTCTCTGAGTACAGATAATGTAGTTTACGTTG
This sequence comes from Bufo bufo, assembly GCF_905171765.1. Lineage (NCBI taxonomy): Eukaryota > Metazoa > Chordata > Amphibia > Anura > Bufonidae > Bufo > Bufo bufo. Next base: position 226,614,679 of record NC_053396.1, read on the forward strand.
CTTGCAGTCCTATGTAACACCACAGATAACACAGCGATAACTCTCTGAGTACAGATAATGTAGTAGATGTCACCTGCAGTCCTATGTAACACCACAGATAACACAGTGATGACTCTCTGAGTACAGATAATGTAGTAGATGTCACCTGCAGTCCTATGTAACACCACAGATAACACAGTGATACCTCTCTGAGTACAGGTAATGTGGTAGATGTCACCTGCAGTCCTATGTAACACCACTGATAACACAGCGATAACTCTCTGAGTACAGATAATGAAGTAGATGTCCCCTGCAGTCCTATGTAACACCACAGATAACACAGTGATAACTCTCTGAGTACAGGTAATGTGGTAGATGTCACCTGCAGTCCTATGTAACATCACAGATAACACAGTGATAACCCTCTGAGTACAGATAAAATAGTATATGTCACGTGCAGTCCTATGTAACACCTCAGATAACACAGTGATAATTCTCTGAGTACAGATAATGTAGTAGACGTTTCCTGCAGTCCTATGTAACACCACAGATAACACAATAACTCACTAAGTACAGATAATGTAGTAGACGTCACCTGCAGTCCTATGTAACACCACAGATAACACAATGATAACTCACTGAGTACAGATAATGTAGTAGGTGTCACCTGCAGTCCTATGTAACACCACAGATAACACAATAATGACTCCCTGAGTACAGATAATGTAGTAGATGTCACCTGCAGTCCTATGTAACATCATAGATAACACAGTGATAACTCTCTGAGTACAGATAAAATAGTATATGTCACCTGCAGTCCTATGTAACACCACAGATAACACAGTGATAACCCTCTGAGTACAGATAGTGTAGTAGATGTCACCTGCAGTCCTATGTAACACCACAGATAACACAGTGATAACTCTCTGAGTGCAGATAATATAGTAGATGTCACCTGCAGTCCTATGTAACACCACAGATAACACAGTGATAAGCCTCTGAGTACAGATAATGTAGAATACGTTTCCTGCAGTCCTATGTAACACCACAGATAACACAGTGATAACTCACTAAGTACAGATAATGTAGTAGACGTCACCTGCAGTCCTATGTAACACCACAGATAACACAATGATAACTCACCAAGTACAGATAATGTAGTAGACGTCACCTGCAGTCCTATATAACACCACAGATAACACAGTGATGACTCCCTGAGTACAGATAATGTAGTAGATGTCACCTGCAGTCCTATGTAACATCATAGATAACACAGTGATAGCTCTCTGAGTACAGATAATGTAGTAGATGTCACCTGCAGTCCTATGTAACACCACAGATAATACAGTGATAACTCTCTGAGTACAGATAATGTAGTAGATGTCACCTGCAGTCCTATGTAACACCACAGATAACACAGTGATAACTCTGTGTACAGATAATGTAGTAGATGTCACCTGCAGTCCTATGTAACAACACAGATAACACAGTGATCACTCTCTGAGTACAGATAATGTAGTAGATGTCACCTGCAGTCCTATGTAACACCACAGATAACACAGTGATAACTCTCTGAGTACAGATAATGTAGTAGATGTCACCTGCAGTCCTATGTCACATCACAGATAACACAGTGATGACTCTCTGAGTACAGATAATATAGTAGATGTCACCTGCAGTCCTATGTAACACCACAGATAACACAGTGATAACCCTCTGAGTACAGATAATGTAGTAGACGTTTCCTGCAGTCCTATGTAACACCACAGATAACACAATAACTCACTAAGTACAGATAATGTAGTAGACGTCACCTGCAGTCCTATGTAACACCACAGATAACACAATGACAACTCACTAAGTACAGATAATGTAGTAGACGTCAACTGCAGTCCTATGTAACACCACAAATAACACAGTGACAACTCTCTGAGTACAGATAATGTAGTTTACGTTGCTTGCAGTCCTATGTAACACCACAGATAACACAGCGATAACTCTCTGAGTACAGATAATGTAGTAGATGTCACCTGCAGTCCTATGTAACACCACAGATAATACAGTAATAACTCTCTGAGTACAGATAATGTAGTAGATGTCACCTGCAGTCCTATGTAACACCACAGATAACACAGTGATACCTCTCTGAGTACAGATAATGTAGTAGATGTCACCTGCAGTCCTATGTAACACCACAGATAACACAGTGATAACTCTCTGAGTACAGATAATATAGTAGATATCACCTGCAGTCCTATGTAACACCACAGATAACACATCGATAACTCTCTGAGTACAGGTAATGTAGTAGATGTCACCTGCAGTCCTATGTAACGCCACAAATAACACAGTGACAACTCTCTGAGTACAGATAATGTAGTTTACGTTGCTTGCAGTCCTATGTAACACCACAGATAACACAGTGATAACTCTCCTTGTACAGATAATGCAATGGATCACACCTGCAGTCCTATGTAACACTAAGGCTACTTTCACACTTGTGGCAGAGTGATCCGGCGGGCAGTTCCATCGTCGGAACTGCCCACCGGATCCGCCGATCTGCATGCGACTGAAAGCATTTGTGAGACGGATCCGTCTTGTATTTTTTTTCACATTTTCACCGGTCTGCGCCTGCGCAGGCTGGAAGGACGGATCCGGCACTAATACATTCCTATGGGGAAAAATGCCGGATCCGGCATTAAAAGGCTTCTGTCACCCCCCAAAAACAATTTTTTTATTTTTGGGCATATTAAAATCCTTATTGGACAACTATTCCCTCTAAACCCGAAAGAGAAGACGTCATCGGCAGGCGCACTGAGGGAGTGCTGAGGAAGCGAGCGTCCTTCTCTCAGAGCGCCTGCGCCGAATGAAGACACGTAAGGAGGAGGAGAGCGCTCGCTGGCTCTGTCAATCAACTGGAGGAGGGGGCGTTTTTTTAAAAGGAGGATGCGGCGGCTACCAGCAAGTAACCGCCCTACTTGCTGGTAGTGAAGTCATTTGCATATTTTAAAAGCTCGATTTTTAATGAAACGAAGCCACAGAACAAGGTAAGAGCCCTATATAGGGAATAGTCGCCCAATAAGGATTTTAATATGCCCAAAAAGGAAAAATGAGTTTTGGGGGGTGACAGAAGCCCTTTAAGGCATGTCTTCAGTTTTTTTCGCCGGAGATAAAACCGGAGCATGCTACGGTTTTATCATTTGCCTGATCAGTCAAAACGACTGAACTGAAGACGTCCTGATGCATCCTGATCGGATTACTCTCCATTCAGAATGCATTAGGATAAAACTGATCAGTACTTTTCCGATCTTGAGCCCCTGTGACGGAACCAATACCGGAAATGAAAACCGCTAGTGTGAAAGCAGCCTAGGACCTAAGACTACTTTCACACTTGCGTTGTTTAATTCCGGCAGGCAGACAAACTGTATGCAAACGCATGTCATTTTTTCTGACTGATCAGGCATTTTTCTTACTTATCAGGATCCTGATCAGTCAGAAAAGTGTACTGCAATACCGGATCCGTTTTGCCGGTGTCCGGTATTTGTTTTTTTAACATTTTTAAAGGTCTGCACATGCGCAGACCAGAATACCGGATCCGTCCATGCGGAAATTTGAATGCCGGATCTGGCACTAATACAAATGCAAAAAAATGCATTTTGGCAAATGTTCCGTTTTTTTGGCTGGAGATAAATCTGCAGCACTCTGCGGTATTATCTGCGTCCTGAAAAGTCAAAAAGACTGAACTGAAGACATCCTGATGCATCCTGATCGGATCACTCTCCATTCAGAATGCATTAGGATATACCTGATCAGTTCTTTTCCGGTATTGAGCCCCGAGGACGGAACTCAGTGCCGGAAAAGAAAAACGCTAGTGTGAAAGTAGCCTTAGTACATATGCATGTTGTTACCTGCAGTCCTAGGTAAAAATGCAGCTATAATGAGTGACTGTATCTTAGAATCCTCTGTTTTATCAGATTCTCAGATTGCTGCTTTGACTCTCCCCCATTCTTTACAGTGCAGCTCCACCTGTATAGATCGGATGCACTGTATAAGGACAGAACAGATGTAGGAAACATTAACTTGATACTTACAAAGTTATATAGAAAGTTGCAGCAAACCTTGACTTTTTTAATGGATTCTGCTGCGGCTAGGCTCGCACTTGCGTTCAGGAGTTCCGGCAGGCTGTTCCGGCAGGGACCGACGGAAATCCGGCCGCAACCCAGCAAACCGCTAAAATCCCTGCTGGAACAGCCCGCCAGATCCAGTGAACGCTATGGCGAAACTATCCAAAAGTGTCAATTTCGGGATTGATGCAACCGTGTATTTAGCGATGCGTCATGTGAAGGTTTGCTGCATCTGTAGACGGAGCTCATCACATCAGGAGATAAAGCGCTGGTGCCGATCATCAGGAAGGTGCTGCCGCAGAGGGGAATGAGCCCCCTAATAGGCCCCTCTGCGGGCACCTGGCCCTGGGTGGGACGCGGGGAGGAAGTGATTCATGCAGATTCTGGGATGTGGATTGCTTCTTATTAATTACTGTAGCAGACGTGTTTTGTTGCTGGCGCTCCTCCGGAGACTTCTACGCCACCGAGCATATGCTGGATTCTGGCAATCTTGTGTTTACAGAAGTTTAAGGAATACTTTTGCGCAGTTGTGCATGAAATTATTTAATATCTCTCCTGAGAGGAAGCGCTAACAATGTTTAAGCCGTGTTCCTCTGCTTTCTATGAATTCATATCTCGTGAGAACATGCCTGACCCGGGAGCAGTTTCCACCGCTGCAGCCTGGAGAGGGAAGACAATGCGGCCGTGTGCGCCGCGTATAAATAGACCAAAGCCCCAAACAATTCAAATAGTTCAATTAACGGGGTCGTAAATCTCCCCGAAAAAATATAAATGTTCCAAACTTCTTGTCTCCTTGACTGCGTCTTATGTCACGGTGTAATTAGGCTCCTGGGGGTGGGGGTGGGGGTATAAGGTGGGCGCGGGGCGGCTGATTACATGGTGTCACCGACCATGGCAGACCGGCCAGGATTTGCTGCATTGTCAGAGCTTTTATTTCCTACTTAGCCTAGTGAGGGGCGCTAAGATTTTTGCAAAACAGTAAAACTGTTACATTCATTAATTTTACATAATACGTGTCACATAAGGTGCAGCTTTCCTTTATGGGGAATGTCTATGGAAAAACCTGACACTCTGATAACGCTACACTAGAGGGCGCCACTTAACTGCCTCCATATATTAGTGGTCTCACATACCCCATGTCTCTGATTAGTAAAGCTGAGGGGTCCATATCCTTGACAGGAGGGGGCAGCGCTCTCCTCACTTGTCATATTGGGGGTCCTTCAGTCCCAGTATAATCGGTGCCCATGAAGAGGTCGGATCTGAGGGGTCCAGTCTAATACATGCTGGAGGATCTCATGGGAATCTCTCCAGACTGGATCATAGGGGATCACGACAGACAAAGGACTGCATGTGTCTTCTAGTGATGTCACTGCTGTAAATATCTGAGGAGCCGTGATGTCATTCTGGAATGTGTTGGAAAGGGAGGGCAGTGATGTCACTGCTGTATAATAGGACACCAAGGAAGGGGACATCCAACTAGAGCTGACAATACTGTAAAGTACAGAACCAGTCGTTGTGGAGCAGAACATTCTGTATGTACAACAACCACTAAACTATCCACATAATATGTAATTATATGTCATAAAGGCAATAATAACATAGTAACAGTGACAAGATACAAGTGACTGAGCAGCATGAAACATTTACTAAATATAAACATAGGAGCAGTATTATAGCAGTTATATTCTTGCACATAGGAGCAGTATTATAGCAGTTATATTCTTGTACATAGGAGCAGTATTATAGTAGTTATATTCTTGTACATAGGAGCAGTATTATAGTAGATATATTCTTGTACATAGGAGCAGTATTATAGTAGTTATATTCTTGTACATAGGAGCAGTATTATAGTAGTTATATTCTTGTACATAGGAGCAGTATTATAGTAGTTATATTCTTGTATATAGGAGGCAGTATTATAGTAGTTATATTCTTGTACACAGGAGGCAGTATTATAGTAGTTATATTCTTGTACATAGGAGCAGTATTATAGTGGTTATATTCTTGTACATAGGAGGCAGTATTATAGTAGTTATATTCTTGTACACAGGAGGCAGTATTATAGTAGTTATATTCTTGTACATAGGAGCAGTATTATAGTAGTTATATTCTTGTACATAGGAGCAGTATTATAGTAGTTATATTCTTGTACATAGGAGCAGTATTATAGTAGTTATATTCTTGTACATAGGAGCAGTATTATAGTAGTTATATTCTTGTACATAGGAGCAGTATTATAGTAGTTATATTCTTGTACATAGGAGCAGTATTATAGTAGTTATATTCATGTACAAAGGAGCAGTATTATAGTAGTTATATTCCTGTACATAGGAGCAGTATTATAGTAGTTATATTCTTGTACATAGGAGCAGTATTATAGTAGTTATATTCTTGTACATAGGAGCAGTATTATAGTAGTTATATTCTTGTACATAGGAGACAGTATTATAGTAGTTATATTCTTGTACATAGGAGCAGTATTATGGTAGTTATATTCTTGTACATAGGAGCAGTATTATAGTAGTTATATTCCAGTACATAGGAGCAGTATTATAGTAGTTATATTCCAGTACATAGGAGGCAGTATTATGGTAGTTATAGTCTTGTACATAGGAGCAGTATTATAGTAGTTACATTCTTGTACATAGGAGACAGTATTATAGTAGTTATATTCTTGTACATAGGAGACAGTATTATAGTAGTTATATTCCAGTACATAGGAGGCAGTATTATAGTAGCTATATTCTTGTACATAGGAGCAGTATTATAGTAGTTACATTCTTGTACATAGGAGACAGTATTATAGTAGTTATATTCTTGTACATAGGAGACAGTATTATAGTAGTTATATTCTTGTACATAGGAGGCAGTATTATAGTAGTTATATTCTTGTACATAGGAGCAGTATTATAGTAGTTATATTCTTGTACATAGGAGGCAGTATTATAGTAGTTATATTCCTGTACATAGGAGCAGTATTATAGTAGTTATATTCTTGTACATAGGAGGCAGTATTATAGTAGTTATATTCTTGTACATAGGAGCAGTATTATAGTAGTTATATTCTTGTACATAGGGGGCAGTATTATAGTAGTTATATTCTTGTACATAGGAGCAGTATTATAGTAGTTATATTCTTGTACATTGGAGGCAGTATTATGGTAGTTATATTCCTGTACATAGGAGCAGTATTATAGTAGTTATATTCTTGTACATAGGAGCAGTATTATAGTAGTTATATTCTTGTACATAGGAGCAGTATTATAGTAGTTATATTCTTGTACATAGGAGCAGTATTATAGTAGTTATATTCCTGTACATAAGAGCAGTATTATAGTAGTTATATTCTTGTACATAGGAGGCAGTATTATGGTAGTTATATTCCTGTACATAGGAGCAGTATTATAGTAGTTATATTCTTGTACATAGGGGCAGTATTATAGTAGTTATATTCTTGTACATAGGAGGCAGTATTATAGTAGTTATATTCTTGTACATAGGAGCAGTATTATAGTAGTTATATTCTTGTACATAGGAGGCAGTATTATGGTAGTTATATTCCTGTACATAGGAGCAGTATTATAGTAGTTATATTCTTGTACATAGGAGCAGTATTATAGTAGTTATATTCTTGTACATAGGAGGCAGTATTATAGCAGTTATATTCTTGTACATAGGAGCAGTATTATAGTAGTTATATTCTTGTACATAGGAGCAGTATTATAGCAGTTATATTCTTGTACATAGGAGCAGTATTATAGTAGTTATATTCTTGTACATAGGAGCTGTATTATAGTAGGTATATTCTTGTACATAGGAGGCAGTATTATGGTAGTTATATTCCTGTACATAGGAGCAGTATTATAGTAGTTATATTCTTGTACATAGGAGCAGTATTATAGTAGTTATATTCTTGTACATAGGAGCAGTATTAATAGCTATTTTCAGTTTTCTCATTATTTATTTTGAACATTCTGTATTATTCTTGTTTTCTCTTCAGTGAGAGGAGTTGCCCTTTAAGACTGGGAGGATTTCTTCTATCAGTACATATTGTTTTGCAGATTTTGGATCACACCCTTATATAATTCTGTAGAGGAAAAGAACAACAGGAACTATTTATTGTCCTGGATTGATAGGAATTCCAGGCTCTGTAAGGAGCAGGTCTTTCCCTGAGGTCCCATCATGGAGATGAATATGTCTTTACAATACATTGAGGTTATCCCATTTGCAGAGTCAGTGTGCTGCCCTCCAGTCACACATTTACGTTGTCTGAATCTGAGCACAACCTTTCCTTCATGTTCTGAGGAGAAGGAGCTGCAGGGAAGATAAAAGCATTCACATACAGATTATCTGCGCAGAGTTGGGATACGGCTCCCAGCGCAGGCTGAATGTGACTGGGCGGTGGAGCTTTCATCCCATCGCAGCGCCATAAACCACGTGGATGGGATATTCATAGCAGTAAAATGTCCCCATTACAAGATGCAAACGGTGAAGACATAAGCTGAGTATTGTGATGTAATCTGCTTCACGCTGCCGTACTGTAGGATCGGCTGTACTTTATATTCTGTTATATATCGAGTCCCATTATTCTGAGCAGCAGCTAATCTCCGGAATAACCACCGTGCGCTGCACAGACAGCAGCTAGAGGGGACCGGAGTGACTCCATAAGGTCCTGGTAGGTGGTCACAGGTCTCTGGGGCCATGCTGACTGCAGTGCATCCCACAGCTTCTAGAGGGGGCGTAGGGGGGATCCATAGAGCGAGCACGGCCATCAAAGGGGTCCCACAGCTGCTGGAGGGGCGTAGGGGGGATCCATAGAGCGAGCACGGCCATCAAAGGGGTCCCACAGCTGCTGGAGGGGCGTAGGGGCGATCCATAGAGCGAGCACGGCCATCAAAGGGGTCCCACAGCTGCTGGAGGGGCGTAGGGGGGATCCATAGAGCGAGCACGGCCATCAAAGGGGTCCCACAGGTGCTGGAGGGGCGTAGGGGGGATCCATAGAGCGAGCACGGCCATCAAAGGGGTCCTACAGCTTCTGGAGGGGCGTAGGGGGGATCCATAGAGCGAGCACGGCCATCAAAGGGGTCCCACAGCTGCTGGAGGGGGCGTAGGGGGGATCCATAGGGCGAGCACGGCCATCAAAGGGGTCCCACAGCTTCTGGAGGGGGCGTAGGGGGGATCCATAGAGCGAGCACGGCCATCAAAGGGGTCCCACAGCTTCTGGAGGGGGCGTAGGGAAGATCAATAGAGCGAGCACAGCCATCAAAGGGGTCCTACAGCTGCTGGAGGGGCGTAGGGGGGATCCATAGAGCGAGCACGGCCATCAAAGGGGTCCCACAGCTGCTGGAGGGGCGTAGGGGGGATCCATAGAGCGAGCACGGCCATCAAAGGGGTCCCACAGCTTCTGGAGGGGCGTAGGGGGGATCCATAGAGCGAGCACGGCCATCAAAGGGGTCCCACAGCTGCTGGAGGGGCGTAGGGGGGATCCATAGAGCGAGCACGGCCATCAAAGGGGTCCCACAGCTGCTGGAGGGGACGTAGGGGGGATCCATAGAGCGAGCACGGCCATCAAAGGGGTCCCACAGCTGCTGGAGGGGCGTAGGGGGGATCCATAGAGCGAGCACGGCCATCAAAGGGGTCCCACAGCTGCTGGAGGGGCGTAGGGGGGATCCATAGAGCGAGCACGGCCATCAAAGGGGTCCCACAGCTGCTCGAGGGGCGTAGGGGGGATCCATAGAGCGAGCACAGCCATCAAAGGGGTCCCACAGCTGCTGGAGGGGTGTAGGGGGGATCCATAGAGCGAGCACGGCCATCAAAGGGGTCCCACAGCTGCTCGAGGGGCGTAGGGGGGATCCATAGAGCGAGCACGGCCATCAAAGGGGTCCCACAGCTGCTGGAGGGGCGTAGGGGGGATCCATAGAGCGAGCACGGCCATCAAAGGGGTCCCACAGCTGCTGGAGGGGCGTAGGGGGGATCCATAGAGCGAGCACGGCCATCAAAGGGGTCCCACAGGTGCTGGAAGGGGCGTAGGGGGGATCCATAGAGCCAGGGCCGTCTTTAATATTGATTGGACCCTTGGCAAGAATTTACTTGGGCCCCCTGGATCCCCCCCCCCCCCCCCCCCCCCCGCACTTTGCTGTACTTGCTATACAGCAGCACTTACCTGTCGCGTCCAGGGCCTCCAGGTGACGTCTCCTCTCTGTCATCATCCTCTCTGTAGATCTTCTCTGTAGATCTTCTCCACTCGGTCCGGACACTTCTCTGAGCCGCCTCGTCTCTGCAGAGTGTGACACACGGACATCTTAGCTTCCTCACATTCTATCATTATCCCCCAACTGGAGCCCCCACAGTGTTATCCTGCTGCTTGCTGTGCCCCCCACCCAGGGGCGTAGCTATAGGGGGTGCAGAGGTAGCAGTCGCTACCGGGCCCAGGAGCATGAAGGGGCCCAAAGACCCTTGTGCTGCATAAGAAGACACACAAAGTACTGAGGGAAGGGGGGCCCAAGCTGAACTCTTGCACCGGAGCCCATGAGCCTTTAGTTACGCCCCTGCCCCCCCCCCCAATACCCCCAAATACTATCCTGAAGAAACATTACTGCCCCCATAGTAATAGTGCTCCTCATAGTCCCACCAATAGTAATTCCCTTCTAGAATGCCCTCATTAGTAACACTGCCCCAACCGTGATAATGCTCCTCAACAATGCCCCCATTATTAGAAGAGCCCTCCCATATTAATAATACCCTCACAGAGCCCCCAGTAGAAATAAGGCCCCCTATTGTTCCCCCAGTGGTAATAAAGCTCCCTACAGACCCATCAGTAGTAATAAGACCCCCATAGTGCGCTGAGTAGAAATAAGGCAGATCTATAAGACCCTCCTATAGAGCCCCCAGTAGTAATAAGACCACCTATAATGTCCCCTGGATCTGCAGTGCCCCCTGCAGTTATAATCCTCCCTCCACCATACAGTCCCATGTAAATAACATCACCTCCAACGCACAGTCCCATGTAAACATCACCCCCTAAGGCTACTTTCACACTTGCGTTCGTGCGGATCTGTCCTGTACTTGTACAGGACGGATCCGCACCGATAATACAAACTAATGCATCCGTTCAGGACCGATTCGTTTGTATTAGATTTGAATTTCTAAGTCCCAATACGGATCCGTCCTGACTGACATTGAAAGTCAATGGGGGACGGATCCGTTTACAATTGCACCATTTTGTGTCAATGCAAAGGGATCCGTCCCCATTTACTTACATTGTAAGTCAGGACGGATCCGTTTGGCTCCGCATCGCCAGGCGGACACAAAAACGCTGCTTGCGTACGGAGCCGAACAAATGCATTCTGAATGGAACCGCATCCATTCAGAATGCATTGGGGTTAAACTGATGCATTTGGGGCTGCTTGTGAAAGCCTTGAAACGGATCTCATAAGCGGATCCCCAAACACAAGTGTGAACGTAGCCTAAACATTAAGTCCCATGTACATAAACATCACTCCCCCCCACCATCCACTTTCAACATACAGTCCCATGTAAATAACATCACTCCCTCCCCCAGCCACCTCAAGCACACAGTTCCATGTCAATAACATCCCTCCCTTCAGCCCTAACATACATCCCAGTAAATAACTACAACTCCCAGCATTGCTCTGCCTCTCCCTTCACTTACCTCTCCTCATGTACAGACATCAGCATTAGGCTCCTTCTCCTCTTCACTCCACTCCAATCCTGCACTGGTCACATGATGGTGACATCATCCAGGTCATCCTATCACAGCCTGCTTTGCTGATCACATGACCTGTGATGTCACCACAGGTCCTTCACCTCTTCCCAGTGTATTAGATTCAATTGTATTGCCGTTCTGTGTACGGCCTAGCAGGCAGGCAGGACATTCGGGGCTTGGGACAAAACATCAGGGGCCCAGGCCCCGAAAGTTTTAACCTAGCGACGCCCCTGGACTAGTGAATGGGAGTCGGGAAACGGAGCTCCCTTGGGCCCCCAGGAGCAACTGGGCCCGGGGCAGCTGCCCCTTTTGCCCTGCGGCAAAGACGGCCCTGCATAGAGCGAGCACGGCCATCAAAGCGGTCCCACAACTGCTAGAGGGGGTGTGGGGGGGATCCATAGAGTGAACATGACCATCGAGGCAATGCTCCATTGGGTTCAAGTCTCGACAATTAGGGGCCAGGGTAGTACTTGGAAGTCTTGGTCATGCTCTTTCAACCAATTTCGGACATTTCTAGCCGTGTGGTATGTTGCATTGTCTTGCTGGAAGATCCTATCCGCCCCAGGGGAAGACAAGCGGAGGTCCAATTCCGATACTGCCGCGAGAATTGGAGTCATTTTCTGCCGATGCAACTTCACTACCAGAGGAGCAGTGACGTCCGTCTGCTCCGGAGCCCCATGTGCAGTAGGTTCTGTGTACTGTTGTGGTAGACACATGTCTGGTGACCCCTGGGTCATTTTGGGGGTGAGCTGCTCCTCTGTAGGGTGTCTGTCCGCCCTCGCACACCTTCATAGCCGACGTTCACCTCTCACATCGATTGCATACGGTGCTCTGCAGTTTCCATTATTCATAATGGAGCCATTTGTCTGATCACCATACACTTTCACCACAGCAGCAGGAGAACCGTTCACACTGCGCAGTGTAAGAAATATCTGCACCCGGGGCCAGAAAGTCAATAATCATCTCTTTCTGCATCTCTGATAAATCGCCCCTTTTACCCATGACCGTAACGAGTGATATATACCCACCAAGCCAGCTCACTACACCTAATATACCCACCAAGCCAGCTCACTACACCTAATATACCCACCAAGCCAGCTCACTACACCTTATATACCCACCAAGCCAGCTCACTACACCTTATATACCCACCAAGCCAGCTCACTACACCTAATATACCCACCAAGCCAGCTCACTACACCTAATATACCCACCAAGCCAGCTCACTACACCTTATATACCCACCAAGCCAGCTCACTACACCTTATATCCCCACTAAGCCAGCTCAGCACACCTTACATACCCACCAAGCCAGCTCACTACACCTAATATACCCACCAAGCCAGCTCACTACACCTTACATACCCACCAAGCCAGCTCACTACACCTTACATACCCACCAAGCAAGTTCACTACACCTTATATACCCACCAAGCCAGCTCACTACACCTAATATACGCACCAAGCCAGCTCACTACACCTTACATACCCACCAAGCCAGCTCACTACACCTTATATACCCACCAAGCCAGCTCACTACACCTTACATACCCACCAAGCCAGCTCACTACACCTTACATACCCACCAAGCCAGCTCAGCACACCTTACATACCCACCAAGCCAGCTCACTACACCTTACATACCCACCAAGCCAGCTCACTACACCTTACATACCCACCAAGCCAGCTCACTACACCTTACATACCCACCAAGCGAGCTCACTACACCTTATATACCCACAAAGCGAGCTCACTACACCTTATATACCCACCAAGCCAGCTCACTACACCTTACATACCCACCAAGCCAGCTCACTACACCTTACATACCCACCAAGCCAGCTCACTACACCTTACATACCCACCAAGCCAGCTCACTACACCTTACATACCCACCAAGCCAGCTCACTACACCTAATATACCCACCAAGCCAGCTCACTACACCTTACATACCCACCAAGCCAGATCACTACACCTTACATACCCACCAAGCCAGTTCAGCACACGGGGCTTCCTTCATGATCTACACGCTGCCAATGTGGAAAGTAGGAAGTTGCCAGAAAAATGGGACTGGACTGTGTTTTACTGCAGAGAATCCTTCAACCAACAGGTGGCAGTGTAGAGAAAATAATGGGCTCATTAGCACACCAGGTGGTCATATTTGGTATTTCAAGCAGAAATTAATATTGTTGATATATAAATGTATTTTTGATATAGCAAACTATTATGTGAAGATTCATGAAGCTTTTTTTTAGTAAGTTCCCCCAATGTTGGCAGGATGCTGTCTGTTCCAATTCTCATGCCAGCCCTAAAACTGGTTCATGGCCAATATAGAGAACTCATCTTTAGGACTATGCGCATTTCTCACCGAGTCTCTTTCTGCCTGGCAGCAATGAGGACGGCTCCTTTGTTTTAGCTGCCATGGAACTCTCCTCCCGGAGCGCTCTCCACACTTTGCACTGGTGTCTCTTCACGCTGGGGTATCTCCTTCCTCACGACTGACTGCACACACTTTCTACTGTCTCTTTGCAGTCCCAGCATCTTTCCTTGCAGCACACTATTGCGGCTCACACTGCGGCAGACTGGCTGGTCTTTGTGGTTCCGACCTGGCTTCTCCAAAGGTATCTAACTCCTTCATGGTGTGGGGGCTAGGACGCACAGGTCAGACACCTATGCTGCAGACTATCCCTGCTCCACTGCGATGCTCAGCTGCTCTGCAGCAACATCTACAGCAACATTCACCTTCACTTGCTAGCTAACTACTCGCAGGATTCAGCTGGTTTTCTAGCTCTCCAGCTCAGCAGGCTTGCAGGCTTTTCTCCATCCCCACTACCTATTACCAACTCTGCTATTACTGCTATTTATCTCACAGACATGAGCTTGAGGACCCTTATAGTTTGATCATGTGATCAAAAGGTCCTTTGCCCCAAAATATTATCCAACAGCAATACCACAATCAGACACTAGGTGGCAGCATTACCACAGTGTTAACATGCAGCTATACAGTGTTTTATGTCTATATTGCGGGGCAGTACAATGTCAGTGGTGCATGTCTCACTGTCCCTGGTGCAGGTCACCTGCAAAGCCCATCACAAGGCAACATGACTCTGCTCAGAGTGCCGAAACGCTGTCGCCGGTTGCCCACTTTAGTGCAATACGTCTTTTAGAGCACCCGCACTGGCATTCAATAGCACTGTACAACCCACACTGGCATGTTACTCCTAACATGGCACACTAATGTGCGGGAAAATAGAATAGCATGACAACGAGGTCAAGTGGTAACCCATAGCAGCAAGTTAACCTTAAAGGATACGTGGTTTTCCTGTAAGGCTGCTTCCAGCCCTCTTACAGGTGTGAACACTTTTGCAACCATGTTTTATTGCTCTACGTGAATTATTTTAATAGTCTCGATTAAAGTCCGTTACCATTTTGTGTCTGCAGCCCCCCTGCAGAGCTATGTATCTCCATGGTTACGGACTACAAACAAATCCTGTGTAGTCTGATCCTGCGCTCGTTGTAAACTCCTGCGTCTCTGCTCCTCACCCACAGGTCTGAGCAAGCGGCATGAGACATAGGCCCACATGGGAGCTGTGTGCAGGAAATACGGCGGGAGACTTTCACCTTCTAAGAACGGGCCGAGGGGCTTCTGTCTCTGTTTCCATTCACTGCCAGCAAGCAGAGATTTTCAATGTGATATGGAATTGTAAGACACTGTGTACACCTACAGTGATGTGGGGGCCATTTAATGCTGCAGTTTTCATGCGGCTGATGATTAGCGGTTCGTCGGCGATGACTGTGCTTCTTCCAGCGCTTCTCCTCGATCTGTGAATCTTCCTCAGATGTGTTGATTTGCCGAACATTTCTCGGGCATTTTGTGCCAACAGGAAGGTCACAGGAGTGAAGGCCATAAAATCTAGAGAAGAAAATCGGAAGGTTTGAACGTGCGCCAGCCATTGTGCGGCTCCCCTGCCTATGACACGGCGCTGGCAGCTGGACGAGCGCAGGAGGAGAGGAGGGTTCGGTAATCAGCAGAACAAAGTCCTGGAATCTCTGCAGGAAACGCAGAACAACGTTTCCTCTGCCGCTTGTGAGAGAAGATTTTTCCGTTGGCACCAAAAACCTTTGTGTAAACCGGTGGAGACACTTTCACCGAGAGAGCGACGAAGGCAGCAGGTGGCAGCACCCGCCGAGGCAAGATGCCCACCCATGAGGTGCTGGACAAGGGGTCAGAACAGATCAGGAGATTCTCACCCCTATTGTGGGTTCTGCTCTCCATGTCATATTCATGGCACTGACTGTTCTAGACTAGGAGGGTTCTGGATTTAGATTCTAGATGGCATCTTTTAGGTTCTGGTTGGTGGTATCATTTGGGTTCTGTACACTTGCAATACTTAGGTTTTGGGTGTTGGACCTGTTATTAGGTTCTGGTTGGTGGCATTCTTTACTTTCTGGATGGTTCTGGATGGAGGTACTATATTGATTCTAGGTGGTGGTATCTTTTAGGTTCTCGTTGGTAGTATAAGTTGGGTTCTTCATGGTGGTACTTAGGTTTTGGGTGATGGACCTAGTATTAGGTTCTAGAGGGAGGTATAATATTATATAGATTCTAGATGGTGGTACATTTTAGGTCCTGGTTGGTAGTATCATTTGGGTTCTACATGGTGGTGATATTTAGGTTTTGGGTGGAGGACCTAGTATTAGGTTCTGGATGGTGGTACCTTTTAGGTTCTTCATGGTGGTGATATTTAGGTTTTGGGTGGAGGACCTAGTATTAGGTTCTTCATGGTGGTATTTAGGCTCTGGATGATGGTATTATTTAGATTTTTCATAGTGTTATTATTGGGTATTGTATGGAAGTATTATGCATACTCTCTATGGTGACATAGTTTGAGTTTTCTATTACAGTAATATTTGGGCTCTGCCCGGTATTATTGTATGGTCTCTGTATGGTGACATTACTTGAGTTTTCTATGTGGTGTTATATGGGTTCAGCTCAGTGTATATTGGCTTTCTTGGTGTTGCCACTTGGACTTTGGGTTTTCTATAACAGTGGTATTTGGGCTCTGTATGGCGGTTGTAACTGACCTCTGCTTGGAAAGGGTATTTTATGCTCTGTATGGTATATAGCAGTGCTATTTGGGCTCTGTATGGCGGTAGTACTGTATTTGGGTCCTGTATGGTGATGGTATTTGGCCGCTATATTACAGTGCTATTAGGGCCCTGTTTTGAGGTATTACATTTTCTCTGTAAGGCAGTTGAATCTGAGTTCTGCTTTGTAGGGGTATTTTATGTTCTGTATGGGGATTGTATTTGGACTTTATATGATGGTTTTTGGTTTATAGCAGTGGTACTTGGGCTCTGTATGGCGGTGGTATTTTCATTCTTTATAGCAGTGGTACTTGGGCTCTGTATGGCGGTGGTATTTTCATTCTTTATAGCAGTGGTACTTGGGCTCTGTATGGCGGTGGTATTTTCATTCTTTATAGCAGTGGTACTTGGGCTCTGTATGGCGGTGGTATTTGGGTCCTGCGCGGCAGTGATATTGAGGTATTACTTTGCCTCTGTATGGCGACATTATTACACCTATGTTGTGAGCACCACCTGCCACGATCTTGTCCCATCTGCCGGAGATCTCACTTGGATCCTTCTATTTTCTCCTCGTTTCTTCCAGTGGCTTCATATCACAAATCTAAAAACCCGCAGGCTACTTAATATGATATACACCGCCCGAATCTGAGGATAGGTGAATGCTACATCCAATAGGAATGCCCTTAGTCACATGATTAGCGTTATCTTTCGGTTCCACTCAATTTTCAAGATCTGTGCTTGCTGTCAGTGAATGGGAACATGCATCCTGACCTGGTGATGTATGTTGCACAGTAGCTTAGCACGTTACAATGTGTCAGTGCAGGTAAGAATTATTAGTCGGGAGTTGGGAAAGAAAAGACATTTGTGGCCCTGAATCCTACAGCTCACAGATGATTTGTAACAAACCCTCAGCTATGGGTGACATTCGGTCTGGAAAAGTTTCAACCTCTGGATATTCTGAAAATTATTCCATTCTCAGACAGCAAGCAGTGATCTTGAAGTGAGGTGGAATTGAAACCAGTATTTTAGAAAGTTGCAGATGTTTTCATTTTGGATAAAAGAAAATGTTACTTTGTTTTCCTCCGTTTTTGCTGCATTGTGCGGTTCTGTGGCGTTCAGCGACCTCCCTGTCCCCTCCTCCACATGCGGCCCCCAAACACAGATGGCCGCCTTATTGCAGCAGAGCCAGGGATGCTCCATGAATGTTAGGCAGGATTAGCGCATTTGTTACTGGTTACTGTGGAAGTGGAAGCTTCCCTGCTGCTCCACAACATGGAGCCGTTCACTGCAATCCGCAGAGCTGGAGATGTTGCGCAAAAACAACTTCACATTATCCCAAAATCACCAAAATCATGGTGGGAGAGAAAGTGGGAACCAACCCTATTCATAGAGGAGGAGAGGGGAGAGCAGGGAGCGGAGAGCGCAGGAGCGGGGCGCAGGGAGCGCAGGAGCAGGGAGCGGAGAACGCAGGACTAGGGAGCGCGGGAGCGGGGAGCGCAGGACCAGGGAGAGGGGAGCGCAGGAGCAGGGAGCGTAGAAGCAGGGAGCGGAGAGCGCAGGAGCGGGGCGCGGAGAGCGTAGGAGCAAGGAGCGGGGAGCGCAGGACCAGGGAGCGGGGAACGCAGGGAGCGCAGGAGCAGGGAGCGCAGGAGCAGGGAGCGGGGTATGCAGGAGCCGGGAGCGGGGAGTGCAGGATCAGGGAGCGGAGAGCGCAGGAGCGGGGCTCACAGGAGCAATGAGCGGGGAGCGCAGGACCAGGAAGCGGGGAGCGCAGGAGCTGGGAGCGCAGGAGCAGTGAGCGCAGGAGCAGGGAGCGGGGAACGCAGGAGCGGGGAGTGCAGGAGCAGGGAGAGGGGAGCGTAGGAGCAGGGAGCGTAGAAGCAGGGAGCGGAGAGCGCAGGAGCGGGGCGCGGAGAGCGTAGGAGCAAGGAGCGGGGAGCGCAGGACCAGGGAGCGGGGAACGCAGGGAGCGCAGGACCAGGGAGCGCAGGAGCAGGGAGCGGGGTACGCAGGAGCCGGGAGCGGGGAGTGCAGGATCAGGGAGCGGAGAGCGCAGGAGCGGGGCTCACAGGAGCAATGAGCGGGGAGCGCAGGACCAGGAAGCGGGGAGCGCAGGAGCTGGGAGCGCAGGAGCAGTGAGCGCAGGAGCAGGGAGCGGGGAACGCAGGAGCGGGGAGTGCAGGAGCAGGGAGCGCAGGAGCATGGAGCGGGGAGCACAGGAGCGGGGAGCGCATGATTCTCCAGAAAGATGTGCAATAAACCAGAAATCCAGACCTCACAATGTCAGAGCAACCCCAGATGTAGAAGAGCTGAGCTTGGCGTTACGCACAACTCTTGGTAATAGCACAATGTGTTATCTGTGGTGTTACATAGGACTGCAGGTGACATCTACTACATTATCTGTACTCAGAGGTATCACTGTGTTATCGGTGGTGTTACATAGGACTGCAGGTGACATCTACTACATTATCTGTACTCAAAGAGGTATCACTGTGTTATCTGTGGTGTTGCATAGGACTGCAGATGACATCTACTACATTATCTGTACTCAAAGAGGTATCACTGTATTATCTGTGGTGTTACATAGGACTGCAGGTGACATCTACTCCATTATCTGTACTCAGAGAGCTATCACTGTGTTATCTGTGGTGTTGCATAGGACTGCAGGTGACATCTACTAAATTATCTGTACTCAAAGAGGTATCACTGTGTAATCGGTGGTGTTACATAGGACTGCAGGTGACATCTACTACATTATCTGTACTCAGAGTGCTATTACTATGTTATCTGTGGTGTTACATAGGACTGCAGGTGACATCTACTACATTATCTGTACTCCGAGAGTTATCACAGTGTTATCTGTGGTGTTACATAGGACTGCAGGTGACATCTACTACATTATCTGTACTAAGATAGTTATCACTGTGTTATCTGTGTTGTTACATAGGACTGCAGGTGACATCTACTACATTACCTGTACTCAGAGAGTTATCACTGTGTTATCTGTGGTGTTACATAGGACTGCAGGTGACATCTACTACATTATCTGTACTCAGAGTTATCACTGTGTTATCTGTGGTGTTACATAGGACTGCAGGTGACATCTACTACATTATCTGTACTCAGAGAGTTATCACTGCGTTATCTGTGGTGTTACATAGGACTGCAGGTGACATCTACTACATTATCTGTACTCAGAGTTATCACTGTGTTATCTGTGGTGTTACATAGGACTGCAGGTGACATCTACTACATTACCTGTACTCAGAGAGTTATCACTGCGTTATCTGTGGTGTTACATAGGACTGCAGGTGACATCTACTACATTATCTGTACTCAGAGTTATCACTGTGTTATCTGTGGTGTTACATAGGACTGCAGGTGACATCTACTACATTATCTGTACTCAGAGAGTTATCACTGTGTTATCTGTGGTGTTACATAGGACTGCAGGTGACTTCCACTACATTATCTGTACTCAGAGAGTTAACACTGTGTTATCTGTGGTGTTACATAGGACTGCAGGTGACATCTACTACATTATCTGTAATCAGAGAGTTATCACTGTGTTATCTGTGGTGTTACATAGGACTGCAGGTGACATCTACTACATTATCTGTACTCAGAGTTATCACTGTGTTATCTGTGGTGTTACATAGGACTGCAGGTGACATCTACTACATTATCTGTACTCAGAGAGTTATCACTGCGTTATCTGTGGTGTTACATAGGACTGCAGGTGACATCTACTACATTATCTGTACTCAGAGTTATCACTGTGTTATCTGTGGTGTTACATAGGACTGCAGGTGACATCTACTACATTACCTGTACTCAGAGAGTTATCACTGCGTTATCTGTGGTGTTACATAGGACTGCAGGTGACATCTACTACATTATCTGTACTCAGAGTTATCACTGTGTTATCTGTGGTGTTACATAGGACTGCAGGTGACATCTACTACATTATCTGTACTCAGAGAGTTATCACTGTGTTATCTGTGGTGTTACATAGGACTGCAGGTGACTTCCACTACATTATCTGTACTCAGAGAGTTAACACTGTGTTATCTGTGGTGTTACATAGGACTGCAGGTGACATCTACTACATTATCTGTAATCAGAGAGTTATCACTGTGTTATCTGTGGTGTTACATAGGACTGGATGTTTTTATTTTATAATCTGTAATTTTTCATCTTCATATTGAGTTATTTCTATGCTTATGTTCATATTGAGTTATTTCTATGCTTATGTTCATATTGAGTTACATGCTGCTGCTTTATACTCCAGTAACATCCAGAGCTGGATTCCTAGTTCTGCTGCTGTCGGTTGTACATTGTGTTGAGCTCCTGTAGTGCGCTGCATTGCATTGTGGGAGATGTAAACAGCTGTACGCCTTACAGTGCAGACACTGAACCATCAGGGAGCAACAGAAAACCTGCAGATTTGGATGTGACTGGAGGATGGGGGTCAAATTCAGAATCGGTAGAGGATAAGGCGGCAGAATGTAAGACTCGGGTAACCGTGGGCTTTACCCGCAGAGGTTAGATGAGCACATTATTATACCGGGGCGGTCTCTTTGGACGCCCCCTCTGCCGCCGGTGACTTTGGCTTCTGTCAGTTTTGCGCAGTTTTGTTGTTTGTTTCCGGATATGATTTTTCCATCGTCTCTCCGCGTAATGTGGTTAAAAGTAGCTGCGGTGAGAAGTTTGCGCCGTCGAGGGACTCCATCCTCATTAATCCCATTTTTATAATTTGGAATTAATTTTGTGCATTTATCATTCGTCTTCGGAGGAGTCTCCGCTCTTCCCCTTCTTGGCGTAATGAACAATTTGGCTCTCGTAAGGACATTTGCAGCTACCGGATCAGGTGATTAACGCGCCGCTGCGCTCTATTATCCGTCTGATGCCTCTATCCTCTGATTAACAATTAGACGATATCAGACGAGCTCCTCGCCGCGCGAATCCCCTGCCCCCTTCTTCCAAGCGCAACTTGTGGGAGGCCCAGGAGAGGACGCTGCGCAATCGCATCATTTCATGCCCGGCGGGTGATTTTCGCCTTCAATCATCTCCGTAATTTAAGGTTTAATATCGTTTATTGGGTTTTAGTTTCGACAGAGAAATAAATCAAGAAAAATTTTCAATCTGCAAAAAAACAAAACATCAAAGTTATCACTGAGACCCAATGGAGCAGGAATGTGCCAGAATTTACCAGAATTCCGATAATCTGGCATCACCGGCGATGCTGAAGCGGCAAGTTATCAGATCTTCTGAACCATTGGTTGCCTATGTCTCAATACACACACATAAAGTGCTTTATGTCTACTTACCTGCTCCTGTACAAAGCCCAGGTATGTAGCTCTGGCGTCCATGCACGTTGTGTGGGAGAAGCAGGGCAGATTATCAGACATTTCACTGCATATCGTAGAGATAGATGCCGGTGTATTGGCGCCTCTAAGAAATTATGTTCTGCAGCTGGAGCATCATTACAAAAATGAAGTGCAACCTATAGAGACCCCAGGGGCCACTGTATGGGCCTCCTGCACACTAGAATGGGAACCTATAGAGACCCCAGGGGCCACTGTACGGGTCTCCTGCACACTAGAATGGGAACCTATAGAGACCCCAGGGGCCACTGTATGGGCCTCCTGCACACTAGAATGGGAACCTATAGAGACCCCAGGGGCCACTGTATGGGCCTCCTGCACACTAGAATGGGAACCTATAGAGACCCCAGGGGCCGCTGTACGGGCCTCCTGCCCACTAGAATGGGAACCTATAGAGACCCCAGGGGCAGCTGTACGGGCCTCCTGCACACTAGAATGGGAACCTATAGAGACCCCAGGGGCCACTGTACGAGCCTCCTGCCCACTAGAATGGGAACCTATAGAGACTCCAGGGGCCGCTGTACGGGCCTCCTGCCCACTAGAATGGGAACCTATAGAGACCCCAGGGGCCGCTGTACGGGCCTCCCGCCCACTAGAATGAGAACCTATAGAGACCCAGGGGCCACTGTACGGGCCTCCCGTCCACTAGAATAGGAACCTATAGAGACCCAGGGGCCACTGTACGGGCCTCCTGCACACTAGAATGGGAACCTATAGAGACCCCAGGGGCCACTGTACAGGCTTCCTGCACACTAGAATGGGAACCTATAGAGACCCCAGGGGCCACTGTATGGGCCTCCTGCACACTAGAATGGGAACCTATAGAGACCCCAGGGGCCACTGTACGGGCCTCCTGCCCACTAGAATGGGAACCTATAGAGACCCCAGGGGCAGCTGTACGGGCCTCCTGCACACTAGAATGGGAACCTATAGAGACCCCATGGGCCGCTGTACGGGCCTCCTGCCCACTAGAATGGGAACCTATAGAGACCCCAGGGGCCGCTGTACGGGCCTCCTGCCCACTAGAATGGGAACCTATAGAGACCCCAGGGGCAGCTGTACGGGCCTCCTGCACACTAGAATGGGAACCTATAGAGACCCCAGGGGCAGCTGTACGGGCCTCCTGCACACTAGAATGGGAACCTATAGAGACCCCAGGGGCAGCTGTACGGGCCTCCTGCACACTAGAATGGGAACCTATAGAGACCCCAGGGGCAGCTGTACGGGCCTCCTGCCCACTAGAATGGGAACCTATAGAGACCCCAGGGGCAGCTGTACGGGCCTCCTGCACACTAGAATGGGAACCTATAGAGACCCCAGGGGCAGCTGTACGGGCCTCCTGCACACTAGAATGGGAACCTATAGAGACCCCAGGGGCCACTGTACGAGCCTCCTGCCAACTAGAATGGGAACCTATAGAGACCCCAGGGGCAGCTGTACGGGCCTCCTGCACACTAGAATGGGAACCTATAGAGACCCCAGGGGCGGCTGTACGGGCCTCCTGCCCACTAGAATGGGAACCTATAGAGACCCCAGGGGCCGCTGTACGGGCCTCCTGCACACTAGAATGGGAACCTATAGAGACCCCAGGGGCAGCTGTACGGGCCTCCTGCCCACTAGAATGGGAACCTATAGAGACCCCAGGGTCCGCTGTACGTGCCTCCTGCCCACTAGAATGGGAACCTATAGAGACCCCAGGGGCAGCTGTACGGGCCTCCTGCACACTAGAATGGGAACCTATAGAGACCCCAGGGGCAGCTGTACGGGCCTCCTGCACACTAGAATGGGAACCTATAGAGACCCCAGGGGCAGCTGTACGGGCCTCCTGCACACTAGAATGGGAACCTATAGAGACCCCAGGGGCCACTATACGGGCCTCCTGCCCACTAGAATGGGAACCTATAGAGACCCCAGGGGCAGCTGTACGGGCCTCCTGCCCACTAGAATGGGAACCTATAGAGACCCCAGGGGCAGCTGTACGGGCCTCCTGCACACTAGAATGGGAACCTATAGAGACCCCAGGGGCCACTGTACGGGCCTCCTGCACACTAGAATGGGAACCTATAGAGACCCCAGGGGCCGCTGTACGGGCCTCCTGCACACTAGAATGGGAACCTATAGAGACCCCAGGGGGCGCTGAACGGGCCTCCTGCACACTAGAATGGGAACCTATAGAGACCCCAGGGGCCACTGTACGGGCCTCCTGCCCACTAGAATGGGAACCTATAGAGACCCCAGGGGCAGCTGCACGGGCCTCCTGCCCACTAGAATGGGAACCTATAGAGACCCCAGGGGCAGCTGTACGGGCCTCCTGCACACTAGAATGGGAACCTATAGAGACCCCAGGGGCCGCTGTACGGGCCTCCTGCCCACTAGAATGGGAACCTATAGAGACCCCAGGGGCAGCTGCGCGGGCCTCCTGCCCACTAGAATGGGAACCTATAGAGACCCCAGGGGCAGCTGTACGGGCCTCCTGCACACTAGAATGGGAACCTATAGAGACCCCAGGGGCAGCTGTACGGGCCTCCTGTCCACTAGAATGGGAACCTATAGAGACCCCAGGGGCAGCTGTACGGGCCTCCTGCACACTAGATTGGGAACCTATAGAGACTCCAGGGGCCACTGTACGGGCCTCCTGCACACTAGAATGGGAACCTATAGAGACCCCAGGGGCAGCTGTACGGGCCTCCTGCCCACTAGAATGGGAACCTATAGAGACTCCAGGGGCCGCTGTACGGGCCTCCTGCCCACTAGAATGGGAACCTATAGAGACCCCAGGGGCAGCTGTACGGGCCTCCTGCCCACTAGAATGGGAACCTATAGAGACCCCAGGGTCCGCTGTACGGGCCTCCTGCCCACTAGAATGGGAACCTATAGAGACCCCAGGGGCAGCTGTACGGGCCTCCTGCCCACTAGAATGGGAACCTATAGAGACTCCAGGGGCCGCTGTACGGGCCTCCTGCCCACTAGAATGGGAACCTATAGAGACCCCAGGGGCAGCTGTACGGGCCTCCTGCCCACTAGAATGGGAACCTATAGAGACCCCAGGGTCCGCTGTACGGGCCTCCTGCCCACTAGAATGGGAACCTATAGAGACCCCAGGGGCAGCTGTACGGGCCTCCTGCACACTAGAATGGGAACCTATAGAGACCCCAGGGGCCGCTGTACGGGCCTCCTGCACACTAGAATGGGAACCTATAGAGACCCCAGGGGCGGCTGTACGGGCCTCCTGCACACTAGAATGGGAACCTATAGAGACCCCAGGGGCCACTGTACGGGCCTCCTGCCCACTAGAATGGGAACCTATAGAGACCCCAGGGGCAGCTGTACGGGCCTCCTGCCCACTAGAATGGGAACCTATAGAGACCCCAGGGGCCACTGTATGGGCCTCCTGCCCACTAGAATGGGAACCTATAGAGACCCCAGGGTCCGCTGTACGGGCCTCCTGCCCACTAGAATGGGAACCTATAGAGACCCCAGGGGCCACTGTATGGGCCTCCTGCCCACTAGAATGGGAACCTATAGAGACCCCAGGGGCAGCTGTACGGGCCTCCTGCCCACTAGATTGGGAACCTATAGAGACCCCAGGGGCCACTGTACGAGCCTCCTGCACACTAGAATAGGAACCTATAGAGACCCCAGGGGCCGCTGTACGGGCCTCCTGCCCACTAGAATGGGAACCTATAGAGACCCCAGGGGCAGCTGCGCGGGCCTCCTGCCCACTAGAATGGGAACCTATAGAGACCCCAGGGTCCTGCGCACTGAAACCTGACCCCTCACACTTGTAATGAGGACACGGAGGGGGTTTTCCTCTGGGTTCTGGGATTTTTAGGGACAATAACATAAAACTAACAAAAGTGACAAATTATCCCAAAAATAGATAAATCTTGACCTCTTGTTGCTCCTCTGTTGCAGCAAATTCCTCCCGGCGTCTCTCTGGTATAGTCCTTTTCCTAGTTTTCACTTCTGTTTGGTAAAATGCACATTTTGGTGATTCCTGCTGGGGGTCAGCGATTTACCCTGCAGACATCGCCGCTTCCTCTGTAAAAGGCGGCAGTGAAGTGCATTTCCTGCGCATACAGAACCGATTAGGAAAATAACTGCAATAAAAAACAACTTCAGTCACATTCTTTTTTTCTTCTTTCTCATCAGGAAACATTTTACCATAAATGTGTATAAATCTGTGTTTTCTTTGTCAGAGACCTTCTGTGGTCTGGAGGCTTTATTTTCTGACGAGCCCCCCTCCCCCGACCTCATGCCGTACACTGACGCTAATCAATTGTTTGCCGATGGGTTTTATTTGCTCGTTTCTGGAATAATCACGTTCCGGGGAGAAGTGTTTACGGCTTTTTCACAAATCCTTCAATTCTGGATGTGAAAAGAGAGGTTTCTTTCTTCCTTAAAGCGGATCCGACCGCCTCACGTCCTAGATATGGGGCAATAAAACTAACCAAAATAATTTACTAAGAATTCAGAAAGTAGAAAAATTACCAGAATCAAAAAATATAGAAACTACTGGCATATCACTAGACCACAAGGGACCAAGCACAGACACCACTAGACCACAAGGGCCCAAGTACAGACAACGCTAGACCACCAGGGCCCAAGAACAGACAATGCTAGACCACCAGGGCCCAAGTGTAGATACTGGTGGACCACCAGGGACCAGGTGCAGTTGCCACTAGACCACCGGGGACCAGGCACAGATGACATCAGTCTACCAGGAACCAGGTGCAGACAGTGCTAGATCACCAGCGATCAGGCACAGACACCACTAGACCACCAGGAACTAGGCACAGACACCACTTCACCACCAGGGACTAGGTGCAGACACTGCTAGACCACCAAGTCATAGATGACACTAGACACACAAAGACCAGAAGCAGATGCCACTAGACCACCAGAGACCAGGATCAGACGCTACTAGACCACCGGGGTCCAGGCGAAGATGCCACTAGACCACCAGGGACCAGGTGCAGGCACTGCTAGATCACCAGCAATCAGGTACAGACACCACTAGACCACCAAGGCGCAGATGACACTAGACACCCAGAGACCAGAAGCAGATGCCACTAGACCACCAGAGACCAGGTGCAGATGCTACTAGACAACCGGGGTCCAGGCGCAGATGCCACTAGACCACCAGAAACTAGGCACAGACACCACTACACCACCAGGGACCAGGTGCAGACACTGCTAGACCACCAGCAATAAAGCACAGACACCACTAGACCATCAGGGACTGAATATTAAATATTACTTGCTCACCACAGACTATATATGCCTACAATTAGCTGGAGACTGGAACTAAATTACCATCAATAAATGTGGGTGTGAGATGTGGAAACAGCTCTCCTTGTCTGAACACTGTGTAGATTAAATTAAATGATCTGGACTGACATTCTGCTGTTTGGCCACAAGATGCCGCTGTTTTCTAAACACAGCTGCAGACTGCATATATTTCCATATTCATGAGAGGTGGGGTTACACATAGAGCCTGGAGAGAAAGAGAGCAGCCATCTTAGAGGGACCTGAGAGACTGAGGAACTGTGTCAGCAGAGGATCCGACGGCATCCAGGTGTGGGGGCATCCCTCAGTGACCAGAGCTGTAGCTAAGTGAAGCTGATCGTGTCCAAGACCCTGATCCTGTCCATAGGAAGGAAGATTGCTTCCAGTAACGCTGAAGAGAGCTGAGGAGCAAAGCGACATACATTGTGGGACCGCATGCTTGTTGGAGAGGCTTTGGTTCTGTTCAGAGTCACCAGCGGATGCAGAGCAGACCCGGGTCGGTAAGATCGTGCACGCACCTCATTACAGTGTTGGTGCCTAGAGACTGAGACCAGGCCTGTAGTTAGCTAGTTAGGGTCTCTGTTTATGTCAGGCCACAAGTGTTGCTATTGTCCATTGCAAGGACTCCATAACGTAAAGGGACATTTCACATTAGAGAGCTGATAACTTCCCACAAACTCAAGCCAGGCTGGCGTTTTGCTCAGAAGGAATACTCAGGCACGTGCTACAAGACCAGTTATAGGAGGGAGAATCCTGTAGATCTGTGTAAGATTGTAAGCTGTTGTGCTTCATCGCGGGCTAGCCCGTACTACACACCCATACAGTTATTCTTATTTTTTTAGGGTAATACCAGGTAAGGTGTGGCAGTTTATTTGTGCCCACCAGTAGGTAAATTGCCACACCTTCTTCCTGCATCCATCGGAGGGCGCCGCGCTGTGCAGCACAAGGGTCTCAGCCTTTGGGCTGGGTGTATGTAAATTTATTGTATGTTCCCAGCATTTGTGGTTGTGTCCATTACCAGGTTTAAGTAAAATTCTGTTTTGGCAAAAGCTGGTGGTGGAGTTGTTTTCCTCGTTCGTGACTTCGCTGTATCCTGGGGAGCCCACCCCGGTACACGGCTTATATCTTGGCGTAGTCGGCGGGATACAGCGACCGTTATGGATGGGAACACAGCAGGAGACCTTCCCCCGGTCACAATGGCACTGGTCCAGGACCCAGCTCAGGGTGCGCCAGTGCAAGGCCAACTTGCCCCAACACCGCTGATACAGTTTGCCCCCACCATGTCCGCCCCAGTAGGATACATCCTCGTGGGGGCGCTGTTGCGGTATCTGCCAAAATTTGATGGTAAAAACATGACGTTGCAGGATTGGACTCAAAGGGTGCAAAGTGCGGTAAGAATGTGTAACCTGACCCCCGAGTTGCAGGCAGAGGTTGCGTTGGGGGCTCTAGAGGGTGACGTCAGATGGACAGTAATGGTAAAACCCGAATCCGAGAGAGACACCCTAGAGAAAATATTCTCCCTGCTGGAGAGAGCCCAGGGGGTGCGTGCTAAAGTAGTGCAGTTGCTGAACCACTTGTTCAACCGACCACAGCGAGAGGGCGAGACCCTGATGCAGTTCTCCAATGCCCTACAGGAGATGCTAAATGAAATACAGCGGCGAGACCCAGAGGCCATGGGAGCCTTCCAGGAGGTGGACCGGCTACTACGAGACCAGTTCATAGTGGAGCTCTCCAACAAGTTCTTACAGGACAAATTGCAAGAGATGACCTGAATGACGGCCAACATGACATTCTACAGCATCTACCTAGCCGCCGTGGAGAGAGAGGAAGAGCACATGGCTGTGGCGGCGAGATAAGTGAGTAGCACCCATGCTGCAGGAGGTTGGTCTGCATCTGAAGACTCAGAGTCCTTAAAGGATGTGATCCAGGCCCTGTAGACAGAATTGAGAGAACTTCGGCTGGAAGTGTCCCAGATGAAAGCAGGATCACCCTGCCCTCTGGAAATTACCCCAGCACCCGCGCCACTCCACCCAGGATAATTCAGGTGCGGGGGCTCGTCAAAAGAGGGGCCCTCTGCTGGGCTTGTTGACAGTATGGCCATATGACCAGAGAGTGCCCAGAACAGATGAAGTCCAAGCCTCCTTCGGTGGTACACCAAAAGCTAAGCCCTATGCGTGAGGAACACGACCTGTATGCCATCAGCTCCGTTATGGAAGCCGAGTTGGAAGGCCAGAAGGTACGCTGCCTAGTTGATACAGGGTAGGAGTGCACTCTTATGCCTCTGGAGTTCTTCGAAAGACACTTTTGACATATGATGGAGCCGGAAAACGGGAGCGTCATCAGGCTGACGGCTGCCAATAACAGAGAAATAGATGTCCGAAGGATAGTCTGGATGCGGGTCCGACTGTTTGGGCAACATGTCGGCAAGAAGGGGTCGTGCTGGTGGACCATTCGTCCCGGAGAGGAATGTACGTGACACTAGGTATGAATGTGCTGAGAGACCTAAACCATCACTCTATGCCCAAAAAGGGCTGAAGTATTGGTAACTGGCCACTACACAACGGCCAACCCAGAAGGTTCAACAGCAGATGGTGAGGAGCTGTAGTCTGCAAAAGGGCAACATGTCCGGTTGGCCCATAGGACACATGAAGGTGCCGTGGAGGACCCCGGTGAAGATCCCACCTCGACGAGAACAAATATTGATGCTGCCAGTGGGGGCTGGATGACAGCTGAATGGACTGGAGGTCCTGATCGAGCCTGCTTACCAAAAGAAAACGCAGACTTGCCCACTGGTAGCCCGGGCCTTCGCTATTGTGAAGGATCGATGTGTGCATGTACGCTGCCTCAATGTTGAAGACTGCGAGTTAACCGTTCCTGGGAATACCTTGCTGGCCAAAGTTTATATGTCCGAAGGGGATATCCCTTGATGAAGGAGCTTCACGCTACAGCCAGATAGGAGATCCGCCTGGATTTATGCTGTAGAGGTCCATCAAAGGGAGACCCCGACAGCAGAGTGGAACCGTCGAGTGATCATGGCCCGGATGGGGGTGGACTGCAAGGCCCTGACTCCAGGACAACAGAAGTTGCTGGAAGACACCCTTTGGGAATTTCAGGAGACATTCTCGAGACATGATGAGGACTTTGGGTGTGCTTTCGCCATCGAGTACAAAATCCCCACCGGCGATGCTGCACCCATCAGGGAACGTTACCAACAAATCCCGCCTAAAATGTACCAGGAGATGAAGGACATGGTGGCCAGCATGTTGGAAAACCGGGTGATCCAGGAGACTCAGTCCTTGGGCTGCTCCAGTAGTCTTGGTGTGGAAGAAAGATGG
Organism: Bufo bufo; assembly: GCF_905171765.1. Lineage (NCBI taxonomy): Eukaryota > Metazoa > Chordata > Amphibia > Anura > Bufonidae > Bufo > Bufo bufo. The sequence goes on from NC_053396.1 coordinate 226,645,608, forward strand.
GTGTCTCCGGTTCTGCGTGGATTATCGGAAGCTGAATGCCCAGACCGTCCAGGATGCCTACCCCCTTCCTCGGATTGAGGAATCGTTGTCTGCCATGAGTCATGCGAAGTTCTTCTCGACTCTTGACCTGGCCAGAGGATGCTGTTTGGCCTGTGCAATGCCCCATGAACATTACAGAGGTTGATGGAGCACTGTCTGGGGGATCTCAACTTTGAGTCGGTATTGATATACCTGGATGACATAGTAGTGTTTGGGGCCTCCTTTGAGGATCACCTCCAGAAGCTGCGACAGGTCCTAGGATAGCTGCAAGACCATGGGCCCAGATAGAGTATTTGGGACATTTGGTCACCCAAGAGGGGGTAAAGTCAGCCCCCAGCAAGGTGGAGGCCACCCAGAAGTGGCCCCAGCCGCGTACACTACGAGAGGTGCAGGCATTCATGGGACTGGCCGGCTACTACAGGATGTTCATACCCAAATTTGCTCATTTGGTGGGCCCGTTAAACAAGTTATCAAGGGGCACTGCGAGGGGCCCAAAGAATCGTCCCATTGAGTGGGGAGCCCGGCAACAAGAGGCCTTTGAAGCAGTGAAGGAGGCGCTGACCAATGCCCTGATTCTGGCTTATGCGCGGTTCGACACCCCATTCCTGCTGTACACAGACGGAAGTCTACATGGTCTGGGGGCCGTGTTATCCCAAGTCCAGAATAGACATGAGAGAGTCCATGCCTATGGCAGCCGGTCTCTGAGGGAGTCAGAGCACAACCCTGACAACTATAGCTCCTTTAAATTGGAACTACTGGCACTGGTATGGGCCATGACCGAAAGGCCCCTGACATGCGCAGAGGTGACCGTGATGACAGACAACAACCTGTTAGCACATCTGGAGAATGCCAAGTTCGGTGTGCTTGAGCAGAGGTGGTTGGCTTGCCTTTTTTAAGTACCAATACCGCATCAAGTTCCGGTCAGGTAGGGAGAACCGCAATGCCGACGCACTCTCCAGATCCCTGTAGGGTTGTCGACTCAGAGTGCAGATGAAGAGCTAGAGGACACTGAAACTCATGACCTTGGTCGATTACCCATGTTCCAGGACGTGGCACATTCAAGTGGGGTGGCGTCCAGGATGCCCATGATGCTGGGAAAGATGTTGGCTGATTGTGATAGTCCAGAATAGCTGTCCGGACCTGTGGAAAGTGATAGAATGGGTCCAGACCAAGATCTGGCCTCGGCCAGAAGAGTGGGCCCGTCTGACTCTAGAGGACCAAAAGTTGTTGAGGCAGTGGGACAAGCTGACTGTTACCCAGGGCCTCCTGTGTCGGACCATATACTTGCAGTCAGAGCTGCAGTACCAGCAACAGATTGTCATTCCCATGTCATTGGGATCAGAGGACGCCTGGGAAGCACATGAGAGGGGTGCCCATTTCGGGAGCGTCAAAACGTTCAAGTGGCTCCAACGGCTGGTATACTGTCCAGATCTGGCAAACATGGTGGCCGAGGCATGTCTTAAGAGTACTTAACAGCGGACTCCTGTCCAGGCTATCTAGACCTCAGTGCCCCTAGAGTTCCTTATGATCGATTATGTAGAGATTGGGTACTCTACCTCCGGACACTCGTACTGTCTAGTCATGACAGATCATTTCACAAAGTATGCGGTGGCTGTACCCATCAGAGACCAGACGGCAGAGTCGGCCGCTGAAGCAGTCTGCAAACACTTTATACAGGTGTTCGGGTGTCCACGGAGGATATATTCGGACCAGGGGGCATGTTTTCAGGGTATTCTAATGAGCGGTACCGACTGTATGGGATCGAATGTTCACGCACCACCCCATATCACCCCCAGGGAAACGGGGCATGCGAGCGGTTCAACTGCACCTTGCTCCAGATGCTGCGGACTCTGGAGGACAGCCAAAAGGCTCGGAGGCCCGAGTACCTACCTGAACTGATGTGGGCCTATAACAACAGGGCACACAGTACCACCGGATACTCCTCACATATGCTCATGTTTGGGAGAGCCTGACGGGAGATTGAAGACCTCCACATGCCTGATCCGATGGAGCCACCGAGAAGTACCACCGCATGGGTGCATTAGCACCGCTGCCGGCTGAGAGCGATCCACAAGGTTGTGGGGGAGCGCCTGGGACAAGTGGTACCCCCTAACCCGAGACCAGTGCAGAGGGATGGGTATGCCCCGGGTGATCGAGTCATGGTCAATGCCAAACGACCGTCTGGGAAGTTGGATGGGCGGTGGGAGGCAGTCCCATACACGGTGAACAGGAGGGTAGACCCTGCCATCCCGGTCTATGAGGACTGGGGGGCCCTCACCAGGGAGGAAATGCTATTAAATGCTGGGATCAATCACCCAGAGATGTGAGATCTGAATTTCATTTCTCGGTTTCGATGTTGTCCTCTGACTCCCGGTCCCGTCTGTAGGAGCAGGAACCTAATATCTGCAGCACCGTGGTCCGTGCTGACTGTAGTGTGAACGCAGACTTAGTATAAAATGTCATATACTTGGTATCTCCACAGCCGGGACAATAACTGTGATGACCGCGACCACATGGATGATGCCTGATGGCGGCGGGCGTGATGTGACCGCTAATATGGCTGCCAATGACTGATGGATTAACTTGACAGGGACAGTTGCGGATGAGTTTGCGCCTTGGGATAAATACACCATTTTACATAAATTGCGCCATCAATAATCAGATGCAGGCGCGGTTCTTGGCCATGTTGTAGCTGCTCCCCGGATACCCGGAGGCCATTACGTGCGGCTTTGTCCTAAAACACCTCCAGCCGGTCGCTGTCCGATTAGTACCTGCGAGGAGATGACCGGATATTGTGCGTTCTCGTATACAAGGCTTCACCAGACGCGGAGTCACTGCGATCTCATTGACTCACACAGAACGTTCTATTCCTTCTACATCCTGGAGATTCTTGATACCAACAGCTGCGAGAATACGGCGAATAGACAAGATAAAGAAGCGACCATCACTTATATCCGGGAGCGTTCTCCTGCTGTCCACCATCAGCCATGATCGGCAGCCAATAAGGATTGATCTCATTGACCATGTCATGGACAGAAAATAATAGTAATGATAGTCAGCTGAGGGTTTGTTACAATGTATGTAACTGTTTACCGACCCTCTCCTGAAATACTCTGAGCTGCTGTGGACGCTGCTCCTTCTCCTATGTAAGGGCTCATGCACACGGCCATACTCGGTCTGCATCCAATCCGCATTCATCTCAATGGGCCGCAAAAGACGTGGACAGCAAAAAAATAGAACACGTCCTACACTGCGTGCAGAATTATTAGGCAATTGAGTATTTTGACCACATCATCCTCTTTATGCATGTTGTCTTACTCCAAGCTGTATAGGCTCGAAAGCCTACTACCAATTAAGCTTATTAGGTGATGTGCATCTCTGTAATGAGAAGGGGTGTGGTCTAATGACATCAACATCCTATATCAGGTGTGCATAATTATTAGGCAACTTCCTTTCCTTTGGCAAAATGGGTCAAAAGAAGGACTTGACAGGCTCAGAAAAGTCAAAAATAATGATGCAGAGGGATGCAGCACTCTTAAAATTGCAAAGCTTCTGAAGCGTGATCATCGAACAATCAAGCGTTTCATTCAAAATAGTCAACAGGGTCGCAAGAAGCGTGTGGAAAAACCAAGGCGCAAAATAACTGCCCATGAACTGAGAAAAGTCAAGCGTGCAGCTGCCAAGATGCCACTTGCCACCAGTTTGGCCATATTTCAGAGCTGCAACATCACTGGAGTGCCCAAAAGCACAAGGTGTGCAATACTCAGAGACATGGCCAAGGTAAGAAAGGCTGAAAGACGACCACCACTGAACAAGACACACAAGCTGAAACGTCAAGACTGGGCCAAGAAATATCTCAAGACTGATTTTTCTAAGGTTTTATGGACTGATGAAATGAGAGTGAGTCTTGATGGGCCAGATGGATGGGCCCGTGGCTGGATTGGTAAAGGGCAGAGAGCTCCAGTCCGACTCAGACGCCAGCAAGGTGGAGGTGGAGTACTGGTTTGGGCTGGTATCATCAAAGATGAGCTTGTGGGGCCTTTTCGGGTTGAGGATGGAGTCAAGCTCAACTCCCAGTCCTACTGCCAGTTTCTGGAAGACACCTTCTTCAAGCAGTGGTACAGGAAGAAGTCTGCATCCTTCAAGAAAAACATGATTTTCATGCAGGACAATGCTCCATCACACGCGTCCAAGTACTCCACAGCGTGGCTGGCAAGAAAGGGTATAAAAGAAGAAAAATCTAATGACATGGCCTCCTTGTTCACCTGATCTGAACCCCATTGAGAACCTGTGGTCCATCATCAAATGTGAGATTTACAAGGAGGGAAAACAGTACACCTCTCTGAACAGTGTCTGGGGAGGCTGTGGTTGCTGCTTGCACGCAATGTTGATGGTGAACAGATCAAAACACTGACAGAATCCATGGATGCAGGCTTTTGAGTGTCCTTGCAAAGAAAGGTGGCTATATTGGTCACTGATTTGTTTTTGTTTGTTTTTGAATGTCAGAAATGTATATTTGTGAATGTTGAGATGTTATATTGGTTTCACTGGTAAAAATAAATAATTGAAATGGGTATATATTGTTTTTTGTTAAGTTGCCTAATAATTATGCACAGTAATAGTCACCTGCACACACAGATATCCCCCTAAAATAGCTAAAACTAAAAACAAACTAAAAACTACTTCCAAAAATATTCAGCTTTGATATTAATGAGTTTTTTGGGTTCATTGAGAACATGGTTGTTGTTCAATAATAAAATTAATCCTCAAAAATACAACTTGCCTAATAATTCTGCACTCCCTGTATAAAGGAAAGGACATTTCTACAGAAGTAAAATAACAATGTGTGTGGCGGATCCGCGATTTGCGGACCACAAAACACTTACAACTGTGCGCATGAGCCCATAATTTCCACAAGATCAGCACACTCTTCTCCTGAAATCCTCTGTGCTTCTGGGACCCTGCTCCTTCCACTATGTAAGGGCTCATGCACACGAACGTATTTTCTTTCCGCTTCCGTTCCGTTTTTTTTTTTGCGGACCATATGGGGAACCATTCCCTTCAATGGCGCTGTAGAAAATACGTAAGTTACTCCGTGTGCATTCCGTTTACGTTTGTCCGCATGGCCGTTCCGCAAAAAAAGTAGTGCATGTCCTATTATTGTCCGCAAATCATGGTCCGAGGCCCCATTCAAGTCAATGGGTCCGCAATAAAATACGTAACGCACACGGAAACACATCCGTATGTCCTCAGTATTTTGTGGATCCATACTGTAGAAATGCTATGTCCAGCCCATATTGCTCGTGTGTTTGAGGATTAATAAATTACTGTTTCCGTTTCCGATCTGCAAAAAACGGATCAAATACGGAAACCGTACGGATATGTTTTGTGCAATAAGAAGAGGACTTAAATCAGAGAAAATAAAACCTCAGATACAGAACGGATCTGTGAAAAACGGATCGCAAAACAACAACGGTCGTGTGCATGAGCCCTAACTCTTAGTCTGTGACCTCCACAAGATCAGCACATGCCTCTCCTGACATCCTCTGTGCTGCTGTGACCCTACTCCTTCCACTATGTAACTCTCATCCTGTGACCTGCACAAGATCAGCGCACTCCTCTCCTGAAATCCTCTGTGCTGCTGGGGACCCTGCGCCTTCCATTATGTAACTCTCATCCTGTGACCTCCAAAAGATCAGCACACCGCTCTCCTGAAATCCTCTGTGCTGCTGGGACCCTGTTCCTCCCACTATATAACTCTCATCCTGTGACCTCCACAAGATCAGCACACTCCTCTCCTGAAATCCTCTGTGCTGCTGGGACCGTGCTCCTTCCACTATGTAGCCATCATCCTGTGACCTCCACAAGATCTGCACACTCCTCTCCTGAAATCCTCTGCGCTGCTGAGGACCCTGCTCCTTCCACTATGTAACTCTCATCCTGTGACCTCCACAAGATCAGCACACTCCTTTCCTGAAATCCTCTGCGCTGCTGATGACCCTGCTCCTTCCACTATGTAGCCATCATCCTGTGACCTCCACACGATCAGTACACTCCTCTCCTGAAATCCTCTGTGCTGCTGGGGATGCTGCACCTTTCACTATTATTTTTACCTGCTCATCATCTTGGAGGAAGCGCAGAGTAATGAAGTGCGGAGAGATAAGTGTGTTCGCCTCGGCTGGAGAATATCACATCCCGGAATCCAGAGAAGGAGGAGAGGCGCCACGAGGCCCCAGACCAGGGATCTGACCCTCCGCCATATTGTGTCCGGGGTGATGGGATACGATGATGCATCTGCAGAGCTACGGATTACATTGTATGGCCTGGGAAGCAACAATGTTTCCAAATCCCCACAGTCCCCAATAAATAGTGTAACCCCCAATCCTGCGATGGGTCTGAGGTCCTTGATGGACGACAACCCCAAATTCTGAAGTCATCACTGGATAAGCGGCGCCAGATGTGTCTGCAGACGCTCATCCTCCTACTTTGAATGTTACTGGGACAGTGGTTCTCTTCATCCTATGTCTGATTTAAAGGGATTTTCCAGTTCTTCAGATCTTGTGTTTCAATTCCTCACCTTTTTTAAAGATCTCCCCTTGCTGTCAGTGAATCCAAAATCCATCCTGTCCTAATACTTCTCACAGCTAAGTCCAATCTAGACAACTTGGTTGTATGAGACATTTCCCCTTTAAAAGGTTTTCTGTCAGTGAATAGAAACATTCTTGCTTATATTCAGAGGGTAAAACAATCCTGTTCGCCTAGTGACGCTAACCTCCGGCACTCCAGCTGTGGTAAAACTACGACTCCCAAGATGCACACCTGCTTGGCTGTTCTCAGAACTGATGGAGCATGTTGGGAGTCGTAGTTTCACCACAGCTGGAGTGCCGGAGGTTAGCTATTACTGCCCGAGTGGTTTGTTACAGTGCCAGCCTCTGTGAGCTGAACACAGCAGCCCAAAATCTCCCCTGCCCCAGGCTGACACCTGATACACTGTGACAAACTGCAGCTGTGTAAGAGCAGGGCTAGTCTAGGTGCTTATTTTAGGGGGTGAAAGCAAGCAGAGATTTTGAAAATGCAAGAAAGTTGTAGAACTTTGGAAGACCAGAAACTAGGGTTGTCCCGATACCGATACTAGTTATCGGTATCGGGACCGATTCCGAGTTTTCTCGGCGGTACTCAGCCGCCGATACCCCGCCCCGATACATAAATAGAATACTTTTTTTTTTCCCGCAATGAATATTTTTGCGGCCCGGCAAAGATGCAGCATCGGAGAGAGGAGGGGCTGGAGTCCGTAACTAGGGGCGGGGCCCGGTGCAGTCACTGTACTCTTACACCGGGCCCCGCCGCTCACCAAAGTATTTATAAACGTGAATCCTTATCCTGTTATTAAGTTGAACTAACGCTTGCGCTCTCCCATGTTCCCATGTTCCCCTGTATCCCCCCTGTAAGCTCCCATAGCAGGCAGAGCGGACGGCAAGCAGTAACGTCACTCACTGACGTAGAGCGCCTGCTCCGCCCACTTTATGAGTGAAGCAGGCGGAGCAGACGCGCGACGTCAGTGAGTGACGTTACTGGTGCCGTCCGCTCTGCCTGCTATGGAAGCGTGTTCGTAAGTGCTGTGGGGATACAGGGGGATACAGGGGAACATGGGAGTGGGCAGCGTTAGTTCAACTTAATAACAGGATAAGGATTCACGTTTATAAATACTTCGGTGAGCGGCGGGGCCCGGTGTATTGGGGGACACTGTTATGAGGGGATCTGTGGATGACATATAGCAGTGTCATCCACAGATCCTCCCCATAACAGTGCCATCCACAGATCCCTATAACAGCACCATCCACAGATCCCCCACCAAATAACAATGCCATCCTCAGATCCCCCCACCCCATAACAATGCCATCCACAGATATCCCACCCCATAGCAGTACCATCCACAGATCCCCATAACAGTGCATCCACAAATCCCCATAACAGTGCCATCCACAGATCCCCCATAACAGTGCCATCCACAGATCCCCATAACAGTGCCATCCACAGATCCCCATAACAGTGCCATCCACAGATCCCCCATAACAGTGTCATCCACAGATCCTCTCCATAACAGTACCATCCACAGATCCCCCATAACAGTGTCATCCACAGATCCTCCCCATAACAGTTCCATCCACAGATCCCCCACCAAATAACAATGCCATCCTCAGATCCCCCCACCCCATAACAATGCCATCCACAGATATCCCACCCCATAGCAGTACCATCCACAGATCCCCATAGCAGTACCATCCACAGATCCCCATAACAGTGCCATCCACAGATCCCCCATAACAGTGCCATCCACAGATCCCCATAACAGTGCCATCCACAGATCCCCATAACAGTGCCATCCACAGATCCCCATAACAGTGCCATCCACAGATCCCCCATAACAGCACCATCCACAGATCCCCATAACAGTGCCATCCACAGATCCCCCATAACAGTGCCATCCACAGATCCCCCATAACAGTGCCATCCACAGATCCCCCATAACAGTGCCATCCACAGATCCCCCATAACAGTGCCATCCACAGATCCCCATAACAGTGCCATCCACAGATCCCCCATAACAGTGCCATCCACAGATCCCCCATAACAGTGCCATCCACAGATCCCCCACATGACAGTGCGTCATCCACAGATCCCCCAAAACGGTCACATGACATTTAAAAAAAGTATCGGTATTCGGTATCGGTGACTACTTGAAAAAAAGTATCGGTACTTGTACTCGGTCCTAAAAAAGTGGTATCGGGACAACCCTACCAGAAACCCTTTTGAGGGATTGGTCCTAATGTGCAGCGCCCCTAGTGGTCACACTGGAGAATACAAGTTGGGATTTTGTTCCCAGGTTGATACTTGGTTTCAATAATGACATGACAGTAAAGGGTTAAGAACTGGGGGGGGGGGGGGGGGTGTAGAGTTTCACCTTTTTGACTGCTTTACGTGGAAGGGATTAGATATTAATGCAGTAAAGAGGGAGGCCAATGTTTTATGAATTGGGCGCATAAATTATAAATGCGCCGCTTACCGTCTTTGTTGCGTTCTCCTTGGTGTTTTGTTTACAGAGCGTCTCAGATGGCCACCGCCGCCGCTCACAAGAACTCCGAGAAGATTCTGTAAAAACCAGAAACCGCGTCTGAAAACAAAAATAACCAAACGCTGATTATAATGGGCGGCGGGAATGGAGTCCGTGATTCAGTTTGTCCCCAGAGCTGCGCTCTCCTTTTCATACGTAATTATTCCGGGGGTGCGTTAGATAAATCTGCGGCTCCCACATCTATAAATCATTAATGAGGCCGTGAACGATAAAAGATCTGCGTTACGCCGCGCAACCGGCGCTTAATTGACTTCCAGTTCTTTACAATTAATATTTCCATTCGCAGTAACGATTGGACGCCGCGCGCTTTCTTGCTTCCTTAGGAGAGGACGTCGCCGCTTTGCCGATTCATCACATTGGCATCTGTGAGTCTCAGCGCCGAAAGTACACGTCATACCAGACTCTGCGGAGAATGTGCACTCTGCAGCACAGAGTATTTCAGGAGAGGAGTCATAATACAGTCCTGATAAAAAGTTTAAGACCACTTGAAAAATGGCAAACAATCATATTTTACATGGCTGGATCTTCACAAGGTTCCAAGTAGAGCTTCACCATGCAACAAGAAGAGATGGGAGGGAGACTAAACATTTTTTGAGCATTCAATTTAATAAAAACAACGAATAAACTGAAACAGGCTGTTTTTCAGCTGATCCAAAGTTTAGGACCACACGCCTTTAAAAGGCCAAATCTGTGCAAAGATGTGGATTCATTGTCCTTCTCTGTCAGGTAGTCACACGTTGTGATGGTAAAGGCAAAAAAACTCCCTTTTTGAAGGTGGTCGGGTTGTTGAACTGCAGAAGCAGGGTCTCTCACAGCCGCCATCGCTGCTGAGGTGGGAATTTCTTAAATGATCCTGAGGGAGTTATGGAACAAAAAAAGTCAAGTGGAAGACCCAAAAAAATTTCACCAGCACTGAGCGGGAGGATCCAATTGGCTGTCCGTCAAGACACTGGAGGATCCTCGGCCAAAATGAAGGCCCTTACTGGTGCTGACTGCAGGCCCCATAACCATCAGACGGCATCTGAGACTGAAGGGCTTCAAAAACAAAAAACGTCTTCAAGACCTCGTCTCCTCGAAACGCCACAGAACTGCTCGTTTGGACTTTGCAAGAGAGCACCAAACATGGGACATTCAAAGGTGAAGAAAGTTTTATTATCTGATGAGAAAAAATTTAACCTTGATGGTCCTGATGGTTTCCACCGTTACTGGCATGACAAGCAGATCCCACCTGAGATGTTTTCTACGCGCCACAGTGGAGGGGGCGCCATAATGGTCCTGGGGGGCTTTTTCCTTCAGTGGAACAATGGAGCTTCAGGAAGTGCAGAGGCGTCAAACGGCCGCTGGCCATGTCCAGATGTGGCAGAGAGCATTCCTCATGACTGAGGACCCTCGTCTGTGTGGTAACAGGACAACGCTAGCAGTACACAATGCCCGCAGGACAAGGGACTTCTTCCAGAACATCACTCTTTTGGCCCATCCTGCGTGTTCCCCTGATCCAAATCCAATTGAGAACCTTTGGGGATGGATGGCAAGGGACGTTTACAAAAATGCACACCAGTTCCAGACAGTAGATGGCCTTCGTGCGGCCGTCTTCACCACTTGGAGAAATGTTCTCACTCACCTCATGGAAACGCTTGCATCAAGCATGCCGAAACAATAACGGCGGAGCTACTCATTACTGAGCTCATGTTTGGAAGTTGGATTTCTGTTTTGGGGGGGTTTTCTTTTTTTTGGAGGTGTGGTCCTAAACTTTGATTTCAGTTTATTCGTTGTTTTCATTAAATTAAATTAAATGCTCAAAAAATGTTTCTGTCTCACTCCATCTCTTCTTGTTGCATGTTGAAGCTCCACTTGGGAACCTTGTGAAGATCCAGCCATGATGCATAGGATTTTTTTGCCATTTTCAAGTGGTCTTAAACTTTTGATCAGGACTGTATGAGGCAAGAGAAGCGCGTGCCGACCTTCAGGTATGTTTATACAGTAGATTTTGGGGTGTTTTTTTTTGGGAAAATTTGCAGGAAATCTGTGTGTATTCCGCCTCCCAGGGAATCCACGCCATAGTTCATACACGCACGGATTTGAGATCCGAGGTGCATTATCTTGCACTTATCCACTGAAATTTAATGTGGATAAGTGCAAGATAATGCACCTGGGGCGTAAAAACCCAAGGGCAGAATATAGAATATTTGACACAGTCCTGACCTCAGTATCTGAGGAAAGGGATTTAGGAGTAATTATTTCAGAAGACTAAAAGGTGGGAAGACAATGTAATAGAGCAGCACGAAATGCCAGCAGAATGCTTGGATGTATAGGGAGAGGTATAAGCAGTAGAAAGAGTGAAGTGCTTATGCCGCTGTACAGAACACTGGTGAGACCTCACTTGGAGTATTGTGCTCATACTGGAGACCATATCTCCAGAAGGATACTGATACTCTAGAGAGAGTTCAGAGAAGAGCTACTAAACTAGTACATGGATTGCAGGATAAAACTTACCAGGAAAGGTTAAAGGACCTTAACATGTAGAGCTTGGAAGAAAGATGAGACAGAGGGGAGATGAGAGAAACTGCTAAATACATAAAGGGAATCAACAAGGTGAAAGAGGAGAGAAGATTTAAAAGAAGAAAAACTACCCACAAGAGGACACAGTTTTAAATTAGAGGGGCAAAGGGTTAACAGTAATATCAGGAAGTATTACTTTACTGAGAGAGTAGTGGATGCATGGAATAGCCTTCCTGCAGAAGTGGTAGCTGCAAATACAGTGAAGGAGGTTAAGCATGCATGGGATAGGCATAAGGCCATCCTTCATATAAGATAGGGCCGGGGGCTATCCATAGTACTCAGTATATTGGGCAGACTAGATGGGCCAGATGGTTCTTATCTGCCGACACATTCTATGTTTCTATGTTTCTATGCAATGGACATGTTACGGCATGGTTTCCACGTGAAAAGCATGGCGGGTGGCCACACACAGATTCCCTAAATTGAACGGGCAGATATGCAGCAGAACATACCCTTACACAGTGGAAGGAGCAGGGTCTCCCAGCAGCACAGAGGATTTAAGTTCAGGCCCCTCAATGATGTCCATCTGCCCTAATAGGAAACATATTTAAAGGGGTTCTCCTTCTGAGCTTATCTGCGCTCTGACACGGCACTTGGCTATCTCCACTGACAGCGGATATAGTGGGGGTCACACGCCCTCCGTCTTTAAGGTCTCTTTAAAGGAATATTCTATTTTCTGCCAATAAATGTCCTTATTTATGAAATGAAATGTTAAAATTGTTGCAGTTTTCTGTTCTGTATCAATTCCTGACGATTCTGATGTCCTGGTGCGTGATGGACGCATCGCTCTGATAACGGTAAGGGGGCGTGCCCCTGCGTGCCCGTCACATGACCAAGGAATCCAGGAGCCGATACAAATATACTGGAAAATGGGACAATGTTTCATTCTACAAAGATGTATTTCTTCTGCTAATTCGATGACACATTGGGCCAGATTTATCATTAGCTCAGGTCAGAATAATGGAGTGAAAAAGTCCCCAAAAAAGTCCCAAACGCTAAAACTGCGCACAAATTTGCGACTTTTTTCTGCTCTGCACTATGCTCGCCAGTTTTCTGAAAGTGGGCGTGTTTTCTTATGTAAATGAATCTCTAGACAGATTTACTATTGGGACTATTTAAAAAGTCGCAAAAAAGTCGCAATTTCACTCCAGTGAGGACCATGCTTATCTTATGAGACTTTTTAATAGAACATGCGACTTTTTCATAAAAACGTGCGACTTTTTCGTAAAGATGTGCGACTTTTGTAAAGCTGCTTACTGACGGATAAACTGCTACCGTCAAACCACATTTATTACAGTCTTAAAGGGCCGATCATAAATCTGACTTGGCTAAAACTGACTTTAGCCATATGTGAAAGTGGAGTGAGCTGTCAGAGGAATGATAAATCTGGCCCCTTGTCTGTGGAGGTAACGCACGGCCGCTCCTTTCCGGGGCTTTTTTTGCAGTCACTATTCCCTCTGCACTGACCGACGCGTTTCTGTGCTTAAAAGGGTTTTCTCATCTCAGACAATGGGGGCATATCGCTAGGATATGCCCCCATTGTCTTATAGGTGCGGGTCCCACCTATATCGAGAACGGAACCCCGAAAGTGAAGGAGAGCGCACTGCGCATGCGCAGCCGCCCTCCATTGATTTCTATGGGGCCGCCGAAAATAGCCGAGCGCTGGCTCGGCTATTGCCGTCTGCCCCACAGAAATGAATGGGAGTATGGGCCGCGCATGCGCGGCACGCTCCCATTCACTTCTATGGGAGAGGCAGGGATTAGCGCTTGGTGGTGGATGGACCCCGGGAAATCTGGGGTCCTCCAGTCGCTGCGCTCCCCGCTCCGTTCTCGATATAGGTGGGACCCGCACCTATCAGACAATGGGGGCATATCCTAGCGATATGCCCCCATTGTCTAAGATGGGAATACCCCTTTAACGCGTCATGCACACAAACGTATTTTGTTTCCGTGTCCGTTCCGTTTTTTTTTTCGGATAGGATGTGGGCCCATTCATTTCAATAAATCTGCATCCGTATGTCCGTTCCGTAGCCCTGCAAAAAAAATATAACATGTCCTATTATTGTCCATTTTAGGCATTGTTACAATGGATCCGCAAAAAAAAAAAAAAACGGATGGCATATGGATGTCATCCGTTTTTTTTTTGCGGATTCGCAATTTGCGGGCCACAAAACACATTCAGTCGTGTGCATGTAGCCTAAGATTGCAATGAGACCCTGTTGCACAGTAGATCCTGTCAGTGAATCAGATGCGTGCAGGAGACTTGCACTATTTTGGCGCGCAATGCGAACCAAACAAGCCCATTGAAGTCTATGGGTCCGTGAAAACTACTGACACAACATGGATGGCCACTGGCAGGCATCATGGACGTGTGCAGGGGGCAGAGAAGGGCGCGGGGGGCGGTCCTGGTACCTGCTGCTGCAGACGAGTTCATTTATTAACGGAGAAGAAAAACCTTAAAATCCTTCATTAAAATCAGATCAGATTTCAAAAGTCAAACAAAAAAAAAAGTTTTAATACTGAATCTTAGCAAGAACATCTTAACAAAGTTATACTTTAACTTAATATGATACAACAGAGAAACCGGACGGCGACGCTTCCATCGCCTAACGCTCTACCGGAGCCGCATTTCCAAACAGTATAAAGGCCGTGTGCGCATCCGCCCTGATGATGATGGTGGTGGTGGTCCGGGGGTGGGCTCCGTTGCTCATCATCCGTCATCTCATTCTCAGATTTTTACAGTATTGTAATTTTCTTTTTAAAAAAATGTACACACATCTTAGTCCGAAATGTCATACGTAATGAATCTCTGCTCCGGGAAAGCGCCATTTTTATAAACGCAATGACATTGTTCTGTGGTCAACGGAGAGAAAAGAGACTCAAATCCAGGCAGTGGGGAGGAGGGGGGATAGGAAAAAAATATATTCTGTGCTGCAGCCAGAAAAGTAAAAAAAGTAAAATAAACAAAAAAATAAAATAATAAAAAAATAAATAATGACATAATACAGGGGGTCGGTCGGGTCAGGAGGGGCGTTATTAAATAGAACTAAAATGTCTCTTTTTTTCTTCCCATGATTGGATCTATGATCGGCCGCCATTGTGATCGGGAAGCCTCGCGGGAATCGCTCCGTGTCGTCACGTTGCTGGGGCAGTTGTTGATGCAGCAACTGCGGGAACAGCTCAGAGAAATCCTTCCTCGTTCATGCTTGTTTTTTTTGTTTTTTTCACCATCTTTACTTTCATACCAAAGGCAGCGAAAGGCGGAAAAGATTCCTCGCGTGATGCGCATCCTGGCTGGACGGCGTCCTCTCCCTCAGTACATGAGCGGAGGCTTTATGTACGCTCTGTTTTCTGGAACAAGAAGAAAAATTAAGTTGAAAAATTTACATTTTTAACAAAAACATTTCATCACATTTTGTAACAAAGTGGAATTCTGAGTCAATATCGGCCGCTTTCAGACAAGCGTATGTGCAATGCGTATAAAGTCCGGATTTTATGTTCCAGGATCCGCTGCTAATGTGAATGAATAGAGCTATTCACATTAGCGTATAATTTCCGTCAGTCTTTGAAATCCGCAGTATGTCCGAGTTTTGTGCACATTATAGTCTGTGCATAAATAATGAAGGAAGGAAGAAATCCTGATGACAATGCTGATGGTCAATCATCAGGATCCTGAGTCACAATACGGACCGATCTGAAAGCGGCCATTCAGTGACATTTGGCGCGACGACCGTTTCCTGCTCGGACTGACGGCGGATTCACTCTACGTGTAACACAAGAGTCGGGGACGTCACTTCCCGCTGATTGATTGCGCCCAGTTTCTGCAGTGCTGCACTTTGCTGTTACAATCCACGGTCGTTACCGGGGGTAATGCAGCAATGATTGATGCGCCATTTACATTAAGGGCCGCGGCGGCAGCAGATGTACACGTCGCCATATTACGCCAAGAACAAAGAGGATGGACATTAATAATAACAGGGAGGAAAGTGAATTACAGGCGGATCTGCCATCCTGTGACTGACGCGGTCGTGTTCCTCCAGCAGTAAGGAGGCGGCATTAAATATTTCACATGCAGGAGCATCAGCGGCGCCGGCTCCGGGTCATGCAATATTCAGGGACAGGGCGCCGCTCATCACTTCACAATTACTGCACAGTCAGGGAACATGAATCACATCAGCATGCTCAGAAAACACATGTACTCTACATACATGACCTATACATGACCAGCTGCAACCCAACCTGATCATACACATCCTACACATTACTGTACATTCATGACCTATACATGACCGGCTGCAACCCAACCTGATCATACACATTCTACACATGTACTCTACATACATGACCTATACTTGACCGGCTGCAACCCAACCTGATGCATTACACTCCTACACATACTGTACATACATGACCTATACATGACCAGCTGCAACCCAACCTGCTCATACACATCATAATTCTACATGTACATGATATATACACACATACAGGGACACTCACATACATACATACATGTGCACACCTACATCCATACAGATATAGACCTAACCACACTAATTCTACACATACGAGCAGGCATGTCCTACATACTCATACATACACGCTTAGAGACACCAGTACAAAGCTACTCATACAGTACATACCGTATCCTATAGCGGCACACACGTGTCCTACTTATACATACACTTACACGTGTCCAGGCACATTCACCCCCACTAGTCCATTAATATTATTTTTCCTGGAAAACTCTTTTTGAAAAACTTCCTGTGAGATCAGATTATTATTGCATCATGCGATCAGCGGATCACGTGCGGAGGTATTCTTTATAGGTGTATATAGGGTTAAGTTAAAGGGACACACAGCCTGCAGAATCTATTGTTCCCGGTTATCAGACATAACTATAAAGGGGACATGACCTCACACTCCTGACTTAGGTTTATTGTTACTTTAGATGTCGGTACAAACAGGGTTAATGAGATATTAATGTCGTGCAGCGAATGTGTGTGTTTTCTTTCCTCGCATTACATACACTGCGTGCAGAAATATTAGGCAAATGAGTATTTTGACCACATCATCCTCTTTATGCATGTTGTCTTACTCCAAGCTGTATAGGCTCGAAAGCCTACTACCAAGTTAGCTGATTAGGTGATGTGCATCTCTGTAATGAGAAGGGTGTGGTCTAATGACATCAACATCCTATATCAGGTGTGCATAATTATTAGGCAACTTCCTTTCCTTTGGGCAAAATGGGTCAAAAGAAGGACTTGACAGGCTCAGAAAAGTCAAAAATAGTGAGATATCTTGCTGAGGGATGCATGCACTCTTAATATTGCATAGCTTTGAAGCGTGATCATCGAACAATCAAGCGTTCATTCAAAATAGTCAACAGGGTCGCAAGATGCGTGTGGAAAAACCAAGGCGCAAAATAACTGCCCATGAACTGAGAAAAGTCAAGCGTGCAGCTGCCAAGATGCCACTTGCCACCAGTTTGGCCATATTTCAGAGCTGCAACATCACTGGAGTGCCCAAAAGCACAAGGTGTGCAATACTCAGAGACATGGCCAAGGTAAGAAGGCTGAAAGACGACCACCACTGAACAAGACACACAAGCTGAAACGTCAAGACTGGGCCAAGAAAGAGCTTAAGACTGATTTTCTAAGGTTTTATGGACTGATGAAATGAGAGTGAGTCTTGATGGGCCAGATGGATGGGCCCGTGGCTGGATTGGTAAAGGGCAGAGAGCACCAGTCCGACTCAGACGCCAGCAAGGTGGGAGGTGGAGTACTGGTTTGGGCTGGTATCATCAAAGATGAGCTGTGTGGGGCCTGTTTCGGGTTGAGGATGGAGTCAAGCTCAACTCCCAGTCCTACTGCCAGTTTCTGGAAGACACCTTCTTCAAGCAGTGGTACAGGAAGAAGTCGGCAGTCTTCAAGAAAAACATGATTTTCATGCAGGACAATGCTCCATCACACGCGTCCAAGTACTCCACAGCGTGGCTGGCAAGAAAGGGGATAAAAGAAGAAAATCTAATGACATGGCCTCCTTGTTCACCTGATCTGAACCCCATTGAGAACCTGTGGTCCATCATCAAATGTGAGATTTACAAGGAGGGAAAACAGTACACCTCTCTGAAGAGTGTCTGGAGGCTGTGGTTGCTGCTGCACTGCAATGTTGATGGTGAACAGATCAGAACACTGACAGAATCCATGGATGGCAGGCTTTTGAGTGTCCTTGCAAAGAAAGGTGGCTATATTGGTCACTGATTTGTTTTGTTTTGTTTTTGAATGTCAGAAATGTATATTTGTGAAGTTGAGATGTTATATTGGTTTCACTGGTAAAAATAATAATTGAAATGGGTATATATTAGTTTTTGTTAAGTTGCCTAATAATTATGCACAGTAATAGTCACCTGCACACACAGATATCCCCCTAAAATAGCTACAACTAAAAACAAACTAAAAACTACTTCAAAAAATATTCAGCTTTGATATTAATGAGTTTTTTGGTTCATTGAGAACATGGTTGTTGTTCAATAATAAAATGAATCCTCAAAATACAACTTGCCTAATAATTCTGCACTCCCTGTACTTCATGCTGGTCCCAGAAGGAAACCCCAGGTTACAATGACCTCCAGGTGACGCTGTTCTTGGATTGACCCCCCAGGTGACGCTGGTCCAGATTGACCCCCCAGGTGACGCTGGTCCCTGACTGACCCCCAGGAGACGCTGGTCCCGGGCTGACCCCCCAGGAGACGCTGGTCCCGGATTGACCCCCCCAGGTGACGCTGGTCCCGGACTGACCCCCCAGGTGACGCTGGTCCCGGACTGACCCCCCAGGTGACGCTGGTCCCGGACTGACCCCCCCAGGTGATGCTGTTCCCCGGGCTGACCCCCCCAGGTGACGCTGGTCCCGGGCTGACCCCCCAGGTGACGCTGGTCCCGGGCTGACCCCCCAGGTGACGCTGGTCCCGGGCTGACCCCCCAGGAGACGCTGTCCGGGCTGACCCCCCCGGTGAAGCTGGGTCCCGGGCTGACCCCCCTAGGTGACGCTGGTCCCGGGCTGACCCCCCAGGTGACGCTGGTCCGGGCTGACCCCCCAGGAGATGCTGGTCCCGGACTACCCCCCCCAGGTGACGCTGGTCCCGGGCTGACCCCCCAGGTGACGCTGGTCCCGGGCTGACCCCCCCAGGTGACGCTGGTCCCGGGCTGACCCCCCAGGTGACGCTGGTCCCGGGCTGACCCCCCCAGGTGACGCTGGTCCTGGGCTGACCCCCCCCAGGAGATGCTGGGTCCCGGACGTATCCCCCAGGAGACGCTGGTCCCGGGATGACCCCCCAGGTGACGCTAGTCCCGGACTGACCCCCCCAGGTGACGCTAGTCCCGGACTGACCCCCCCAGGTGACGCTAGTCCCGGACTGACCCCCCCAGGTGACGCTAGTCCCGGACTGACCCCCCCAGGTGACGCTGGTCCCGGACTGACCCCCCAGGTGACGCTGGTCCCGGACTGACCACCCCAGGTGACGCTGGTCCCGGGCTGACCCCCCAGGTGACGCTGGTCCCGGGCAGACCCCCCAGGTGACGCTAGTCCCGACTGACCCCCCCCAGGTGACGCTGGTCCCGACTGACCACCCCAGGTGACGCTGGGTCCCGGGCTGACCCCCCAGGTGACGCTGGTCCCGGGCTGACCCCCCAGGTGACGCTGGTCCCCGGGCTGACCCCCCAGGTGAGGCTGGTCCCGGACTGACCCCCCCAGGTGACGCTGGTCCCGGGCGGACCCCCCAGGTGACGCTGGTCCTTGGAGCGCTTTTCAGACTCCTGCCACATTCTAATTTCAGGATGCATTTCAGCCGTAATATGAGAGATCTATCATTTAGCTGGGAGCTGTCAGGAGTCGCAGCGCAGATGCAGCCAAAACATCTGGAAGCACAAACAAAGGAGCGCGGCGACCTGCATGTTAATCCAGAGCTGCCAGCGCTTCATTAGGGGCAGGAAGGCGATAATTAGCAGCATATAACTGAGCCCCCCCCCCGTATGGACCCTACACAGTGCAGGCGGCATTATCTGTCATCTCTATGTGACATCAGGTCATAGCATCAGCAATAGGCTGCAACCCAGAAAAAAACTGCTTACAGCAGAGGGTTTGTTACACTCTCTCTCTAGACAATCCAGTGTGCGGTGAACAGTCTGCGCTCCAGCCTCAGACATCGAAACCAACTATCAGGATAAGAGAGTTGTCCTGGATACATCGCAACAATGTATGAGAACAGGACTACATCAGGGCTGTTTGCTAGCTGTCAGTGAATGGAATGATTACTTGTAGACTCTTTACCCATCCACAAACAGAACCATATATCTCAGCTGCCTGGATCCTGGAGAGTATGGGAAGGATTATAAGAGGAGGCTCCAGACCCCGGACCCCAAGATCGGCACCAGGTGTAGAGGGCACTGGATTTAGGAGAACGGTCACCTGCAAGCCTCTTCCCCCATCTCCTCTATAAGGAATTCTGATAAATACTTCATGTAAAAAGTACAACATGAATTTTCCTGAAAAATCGCAATTTATCATTAATTTATCAGAGGAGTAAACAAAGCGCTGACTTTCTCTATAATTTATGAAGATGGAAAAAGTGGAAACAATTTATTATTTAAGGTTTCCATGTAGAAGCGTCTCCTGATTCCTGCAAATCTGCTGCGTAGTCCAGAACCAAGGCACAGGGGGCAGACACAGGGGAGCTGGTATCCACGGCGTGTCCTGAAATCCTCTGTGCGCTGGGACCCTGCTCCTTCCACTATGTAACTATCATCCTGTGACCTCCATAAGATCAGCACACTGCTCTCCTGAAATCATCTGTGCTGCTGGGAGGACCCTGCTCCTTCCACTATGTAAGGGTCCATTCACACGTCCGTTGTTTCTTTCCTGATCTGTTCCGTTTTTTGCTGAACAGATCTGGACCAGATCTGGACCCATTCATTTTCAATGGGTCCTGAAAAAAAATCAGACATTGAGCTGTCCGTTTTTTTTCAGGACCCATTGAAAATGAATGGGTCCAGATCTGTTCAGCAAAAAACGGAACAGATCAGGAAAGAAACAACGGACGTGTGAATAAGGCAGCCTGTGACCTCCACAAGATAAGGCACACTCCTCTCCTGAAATCCTCTGTGCTGCTGGTGACACTGCTCCTTCCACTATGTAACTCTCAGCCTGTGACCTCCACAAGATCAGCACATCCTCTCCTGAAATCCTCTGTGCTGCTGGTGACACTGCTCCTTCCACTATGTAACTCTCATCCTGTGACCTCCATAAGATCAGCGCACTGCTCTCCTGAAATCCTCTGTGCTGCTGGGAGGGACCCCTGCTCCTTCACTGTGAAAGGCCTCATGCAGATGACCGTTTTTCGGGTCCACATCCGAGCCGCAGTTTTTGCGGCTCGGGTGCGGGACCCATTCACTTCAATGTTCTCACTGTTCCGTGGCCGGGCAAAAAAAATATAGAATGTCCTATTCTTGTCCGTTTTGTGGACAAGAATAGGTATTTCTACAATGGGCCGCCTGTTCGTTAATGGCAGGCACACGGGTGGCTTCCGTTTGTGGCGGATTCCGCGGTTTGCGGACTGCAAAAAACGGAACGGTCGTGTGCATGTAGCCTAACTCTCATCCTGTGACATGCACAAGATCAGCACACTCCTCTCCTGAAATCCTCTGTGCTGCTGGGACCCTGCTCCTTCTACTTTGTAACTCTCAGCCTGTGGACCTCCACAAGATCAGCACACTTCTCTCCTGAAATCCTCTGTGGCTGCTGGGAGGATCCTGCTCCTCCCACTGTGTAACTCTCAGCCTGTAACCTCCACAAGATCAGCACACTCCTCTCCTGAAATCCTCTGTGCTGCTGGGAGGACCCTGTTCCTTCTACTTTTGTAACTCTCAACCTGTGACCTCCACAAGATCAGCACACTCCTCTCCTGAAATCCTCTGTGCTGCTGGGACCCTGTTCCTTCTACTTTGTAACTCTCAACCTGTGACCTCCACAGATCAGCACACTCCTCTCCTGAAATCCTCTGTGCTGCTAGGACCCTGCTCCTTCTACTTTGTAACTCTCAGCCTGTGACCTCCACAAGATCAGCACACTCCTCTCCTGAAATCCTCTGTGCTGCTGGGACCATGCTCCTTTCACTATGTAAATCTCACCCTGTGACCTCCACAAGATCAGCGCACTCCTCTCCTGAAATCCTCTGTGCTGCTGGGACCCTGCTCCTTCCACTATGTTACTCTAAGTGTGAGAGGGGGCCCATCAGACGCCCAATGATTGATCCCTCTCCTTCCTTGCAGCTGAGGGTCAGGGGCCCGCTGTGGGGGCTCCTCCAGATGCGCAGGAGAGCATTTAGCTGTGTGAGCGATCTGCAGCTTTATGGCGTTCCGGCGCGGCGCGTCTGTGCTCAGTAACTGCTTTCATTTATTGTTTTTTTTTGCTCTAATCAAATATTCATTTCCACGGGTTTCATCCCATTAAATGGCGCATTATAGAAGGTGAGCAAAACGGGAGATTTAGGAGGCGGCGTAATCCGCCTCTCCGGGGGCGATATCACTATATAAAGGCAGTCGGAATGATATTGTGTACAGTAAAAGCTGCTGATGGCCCCCCGGTGCCCCGCTCGCCCGCTTTACAGCCGCTGCCCGCGATGCATGACTGGCTTAATAAGCGGCGCATTTGGAAAGGATTTTACACAAAGTGAAGATCTCACAAATTCTCCGAGAGCCGAAAATCCTTCAATAATAGGAATTCTCCCTCAGGACGCGCGGTTTACAGCAGAAGCTGCGGCTAAATCACCGCGCGGCGCGGAGAGAACGAGCGCCTGCCGCATCAATCTCAATGCTGCGCTGCTGTTACATTGTGTCAAGGAGGCTTTACCCCGGAGAAATGGCGCCAATGGATTTACGATGTCACCGGTGCGGGTCACGGTCGCCCGCAATCCATAATCCAAAAGGAAGCGGAAAGCAAAACCTGGGGCGGAGATCGCCGGCCGTATTAGCGAACAGCTCTGACGCTTTCTAGTTGTTTCTGTCCTTCGACATTGACAAGATCATTGATTGCTGTCAGTGAATGGAAACAATCATTAATATACAGAAGCTGAAAACCCTTGCACATCTATTACAGCTGGGGTTTGTTACAATTGCAGCCAATCTTCTATGAGGTAAACACATAGTTTGGGCTGTTTTATCTCACACAAGGTGTCTAGACTGGACACAAATGCAGCAAACCCTCAGCTGTGAGAAGTATTAGGTCAGTACAGCTTTTCAGCTTCTGAAAACACACCCGTCTCACAGCTGGGAGTTTGCTACAATTGGGGCTGGGGGTACATGGGAACAGGACATCGCATCTAATGATTGTCGACGACGCGGCAGTCACAACACATTCGACATAACTCCGCCATCGCAGACCACAAGGAAAGTCATGAGAAGGCGACGCTTCTGCCGTTTACGGCTCTAAAATAGTCACATGACGGCACGGGGCTCACATTTTTGGGTTACGTGACTTTTTGAAACCTGCTAGCCCCAGTCTTAAAGGGTAGGCCAGGACTGTACTGAAGGCCTGGAATAGGACATCGATGTCCGACACACCGCACCCCGCCGATCAGCATCGTCTGAAGATGGAGCGCGACGGATTTACATCAATGGCCGCAGCGCAGCAGAAACCGGCTACATGCAGAGTCAAAGCTACGACAGGACAGTGGGGGGTGCGGGGGTTCCCTGCCAATGACATATTCATACTATCTGACCTCCACAAGATCAGAACACTCCCCTCCTGAAATCCTCTGTGCTGCTGGGAGGACCTTGCTCCTTCCACTATGTAAACTCTCAGCCTGTGACCTCCACAAGATCAGAACACTCCCCTCCTAAAATCCTTTGTGCTGCTGGAACCTGCTCCTCCACTATGTAACTCTCAGCCTGTGACCTCCACAAGATCAGCACACTCCTCTCCTGAAATCCTCTGTGCTGCTGGGAGGACCCTGCTCCTCCACTATGTAACTCTCAGCCTGTGACCTCCACAAGATCAGCACACTCCTCTCCTGAAATACTCTGTGCTGCTGGGACCCTGCTCCTTCCACTATGTAACTCTCAGCCTGTGACCTCCACAAGATCAGCACACGCCTCTCCTGAAATCATCTGTGCTGCTGAGAGGACCCTGCTCCTTCCTCTATGTAACTCTCATCCTGTGACCTCCCACAAGATCAGAACACTCCTCTCCTGAAATACTCTGTGCTGCTGGGACCCTGCTTCTTCACTATGTAACTCTCATCCTGTGACCCCCTACAAGATCAGCACACTCCTCTCCTGAAATCCTCTGTGCTGCTGGAACCCTGCTCCCTCCACTATGTAACTCTCATCCTGTGACCCCCTACAAGATCGGCACACTGCTCTCCTCAAATCCTCTGTGCTGCTGGGGGGACCCTTCTCCTTCCACTATAACTCTCAGCCTGTGATCCCCACAAGATCAGCACACTCCTCTCCTGAAATCCTCTGTGCTGCTGGGCACCCTGCTCCTCTTACTATGTAACTCTCATCCTGTGACCTCCACAAGATCAGCACACTCCTCTCCTGAAATACTCTGTGCTGCTGGGAACCCTGCTCCTTCCACTATGTAACTCTCAGCCTGTGACCTCCCACATATGGATGTCCTATCCTGAGGATAAGAACTCAGCATTAATATGCTGGGAGACGCCTTTAATCGAGAGGAGATAATGAGAGCTGAATGGTCTGGAGACCAGACACACTTCACCTGCACTGATACATTGTAACAAGACCCTTAGCTGTGCAGCTGCACACGTTCAGGACAGATTTTTGTGCTTTTGTTTTTATACACTGACAAGAAGCAGAGATTTTGGAAATGGTGAGAAACAAAGTCTGAGAAAGTTGTAGGACTTTTCCTTACACAATAATGAGACTTTATAGAAGTCTGATCGTATCCTGCGCGATTACGGCTCCACGGCGACTTTGGTCACATGACACTTGTGCTACATAGTAATAAAATGCACATTCATCATTATGTTGCCATGTAGCATCACAATTCCGCCGTCATCCCTGCGTAGCCATAGTCGCCGTGTGCCCCGACCAGGGACCCTCCCACGCTGACGTTACTGCTTACAATCCTCTATGGTGGAGTCCCCCTTTAGTACAGAAATCTCTATCCCCTGACAAGCGTCCCGTATACGCAGATCTGCCGACAACCGCGATAACGCCATATCTTGTAAGGACGCCTGAGACATCTGATAAATGCCACCGCAGACGGGAATGACAGAAGCTGCTCAATAATTCACCAGGCGGGCGCTGGCGGAGATGCTGACTGGCAGAACACGATCTCCAGGCTTACAAGCCTCCGGAGCGCTGTACACGTGCATTACATTACGTGAAGGAGATGGAGATGCAGCTTTAAACATGTTCCCTACACTAACTGCGCAGATCGCCTATCACCAGAACATTGGCGGAGACGAGCGGCGGCGGCATCCCCTTATCATTCTGTACAGAGAGCCGAGGGGGTACATACAGTACAGTACCCGAGACTGAGAAAGGGGCACTACTGGGGCTCTGTGCGCCCATGATGGGGCACAGACTGATATTCTATTGGCACTGCGAGGAATTATCTGGGCACTGTATATACGAGTACTGTATGGCAGTATTTATCAGAGTACTGTATGGCACTATTTATCCAGACCCTGTATGGCTCTATTTATCTGGGCACTGTATATTCGAGTACTGTATGGCAGTATTTATCTGAGTACTGTATGGCAGTATTTATCTGAGTACTGTATGGTAATATTTATCCGAGTACCGTATGGCACTATTTATTTGGGCACCTTATGGCACTATTTATCCAGACCCTGTATGGGCTCTATTTATCTGGGAACTGTATATTCGAGTACTGTATGGCAGTATTTATCTGAGTACTGTATGGCTCTATTATCCAAATCCTGTATGGCTCTATTTATCTGGGCACTGTATGGCACTATTTATTTGAGTACTGTATGGCACTATTTATTTGAGTACTGTATGGCACTATTTATTTGAGTACTGTATGGCACTATTTATTTGAGTACTGTATGGCACTATTTATCCAGACCCTGTATGGCTCTATTTATCTGGGCACTGTATGGCACCATTTATCTGGGCACTGTATGGCACCACATATCTGGGCACTGTATGGCACCATTTATATGGGCACTGTATGGCACCATTTATATGGGCACTGTATGGCACCATTTATCTGGGCACTGTATGGCACCATTTATCTGGGCACTGTAGAACACTTTATCAGGTAAAGGACCTGATAAGCTATAACAGAGTGACTGAGGGAAACCAACAACAGGGACCCCAACAAGGTACAGAACAGGGGCCTCTGATTGTAGCGGAGATGTAGTCCTGCCTGTGCAGTCACTTTCCTTCAAACTGAATGGTAGATGGGGCAGAGGGTTGGAACATTATTTATGGGAATCCTAAAGGTCCTTGGCGGGTAAAACCCCTTTATATAGAAAAGTCAAAGGAAGCTGGACGGGCTGGGTCAAGGGATAGGAACTCCGATAGCAGTGTGTTAGGGTGGCATCTGCAGAACGTTGGACTTTCCTAAGAATTGGCTACAAAAGCAGAAGACCAGAGCGGGCATCAATCCAGCCAACTATGAACCGGTCCCTGAGACTACAGTGGGCACATGCAGACAAGACCAGGCAGAGGAGGACTGGAAGGATGTCTTCTGGTTGGGGTTGGGTCTGATTTTGGAGTAAATCACAGGAATTCACGGATCCATTATGCTTCTAGTCATTTGTTCAGGCAGGTGGTTGCAGTTCTGAGGACCCTCAATGCCAGGTGAACATGGATTATCCGCTCAGCCCTCTGGAGTATTGGCGCTGAGGTATATGTATCTCACCTAGCATCTACTGGTTACTTTCCAGCAAAAACCATCTCAAGAGGGTCCATGGACATGAAAATGAGGTCTAATGAGGTATATGGCTCTACTAGAGGTCCTCGGGGGCGGGGTTAAAAGGCAGACCAATCACATGAATGTGCAGCCGTCCAATGAGGGGATCTCTAAGGAAGGGGTCAGATTATCAGGTCATTGGGGGGGAAACTTCCCAGAAATAGGAAGTGGACACGTCTTCCCAAGCCCTGGGTGAACACTGGACACTTGCTCCCGTCTCTTCCCCCTCCTCAGCGCCTCCATGTTTTTACACTTTATATCCAATGCAGATTGCACCAATAAAACAAAACCAAAACTTAACTAAAGGTATAACGGGCGGGAAGAAAAGACGGAAATTCTCTCCGCGATCATAAAAGCAAGTTATTTTCTGTTCAGCAGTTCATGTTACTGCTGTTCATACTAATTAATTAAAGGAGCTGTTCCACTAATGTGCAAACAGGGAATCGGGGAAACTGAACAGGCTTTTAGGGCTCGGCGAGAAGTTCAGTCAATCCGGGCGCGAGCAATCAAATGTAATGAATTCACTTGTCAGTGCTAAGCTTGCAAAAACGGCGAAGTTTGACTGGGGAGTAAAAGGTTTATAATTAGATTTCCAATAGGATAATAACTAAATGGCAGCGAGCAGTAAAGAGGAAATATTACGCTCCGGCTAATGGCTGCCGCTCGCTTTCTTTAGACTTGTGGAAGATTCTCTAATTTAATTTGCTTTTTACCAGCAAAAAAGAAAAAAAAATTTTTTTAAAAAGTCTTCTGCCGCTCCTGCAATTGTGCTTCAAAGTCATTTACAAAATCCATTGATTTGGGTGGTAAATGCCGTGACGCCCACTGTTTACATTATGCAAAGTGGGGATAAAAAGGGTCGGGAGCGCGGGCGCTGCCAGCTATGAACGGGACCCATTGTCACACACCCTAGTGGGGGATCCTGGGTGAATACTGGGGGTCCTCATCTCGTCTCTCGCTCAGGAGGTCCCGTCCACTGATGGGAATGGACATTGTGTAATGCTTCATTTCTCCTGCGGGGGCGCTGCAGGGAAACTGAACACTCGCCGCCCATAGATTGCAGCTGATTGTTCTGACAGGACTGCGCTTTGTGATCAGATTATTGTGAAGGAACCCTTCTCACAAATACGGATTGTCCAAACTGAGACCCCTTTCATGGAAAACCAGGTAAAAACTGAAAGTGGATCGTTAGACGGGTTGTCCAGGATTAGAAAAATGATGATTACTTACCGGTAATTTGATTTTCCGAAGTCCATGACGGCACCAGGAGAGAGGATCCTCCGCGCAGGACAGGAAACCCACAGGTATAAAACGGAGCCTCTGCCTCATTCAGTGGTTTCCAGTCGAGAGACCACCTTCGATCCATTCATTCCGCTTGGGCCAACCCAACCTTCTTTTTTCGGTTAGCGTTAAATTATTTTTATTTTCTTTATGCACACCTTGTGAAAGTAGAAGCTCAGACCCATCACCAATACTTTAGGAAGAGGAAAGGAAGGTAAAAATGGGGGGAATTAGAAGGGTGCGGTCATGGACTTCGGAAAACCAAATTACCGGTAAGTAATTCTCATTTATCCCTACGTCCTATGACAGCACCAGGAGATATCCCTGAGAGTGGAAAATTAGGGGGGGGGGGACCACAGCCTGAAAGGGCCTTACGCCCAAAAGAAAGATCAGACACCGCCGAGAAATTCAATCTATAGCGCCTGTAGAACGTTAAAGCAGAAGACCAAGTCGCCGCTTTGCTTATGTCCTGTATGGAGGCCTCTGCTTTTTCTGCCAATGAGGTAGAGACTGCTCTGGTAGAATGGGCCGACCACCCGGAAGGAACAGGTTTCTGCAGAGAAAGATAAGCTAGAGAAATAGCCTGTTGCTAAAGCTCCCTTCCTAGGCGATCTTCCCTTGTTCTGACCGGAATACAGAACGAATAAGAACTT
Organism: Bufo bufo; assembly: GCF_905171765.1. Taxonomy (NCBI): domain Eukaryota; kingdom Metazoa; phylum Chordata; class Amphibia; order Anura; family Bufonidae; genus Bufo; species Bufo bufo. Next base: position 226,674,237 of record NC_053396.1, read on the forward strand.
TCTCCAGTCTTTTGTAGCCTCCATATATTCTAGAACACATTTCCTAACATCCAGACAGTGAAACTCTGCCTCCCTCGGATTTTTGGACTCTGCACAGAAAGATGGGAGAATCACCCCCTGGGCTTTATGGAAGTCCGATACCACTTTTGGGAGGAACGCTGGATTGGGTCTAAGACAAATTCTATGGAGGACTTATGGAGAGGGCCTGAAGCTCGCCTATCCTTCTAGAAGTCAGCATTTTGATCGGCAAGGTGTCTATAGGCTCGAAAGGGTGTTTAACCATTGCCTGTAATACTAGACTGAGATCCCAAGGGGGCGTCCTAAGCATCCTAGAAGGGAGACTCCTGGATACTGACTTACAGAACCTAATAATCCAAGGATGACAAGATAATCTGTAGTCAAACAACACACTAAGGGCCGCCACTTTTAACGCACTTAATGCTAAACCCTTCTCTACACTTCGCTGGAGAAAATCTAGAACCTTAGTGAGCCGGAGCTGACAGGAAGTAGAGGGAGAAGCACCCAAGAACTTAAAAAACGCCCACCAAGTTCTGGCATAGATTTTGGTGGTTACTGGTTTTCTACTTAGCAATATGGTAGAAGCAACAGACTCGGATAACCCTTTGTCCAACAACAAGCACCGCTCAAAGCCACGCCGTCAAATGAGTCCCTTCACTGGGGGATGAGAAGGGACTCCATAAGAAGATCCGGGATCTCCGGCGGGACCCAGGGATCGGCTATAGACACGATCCTCAGCCAGGAAAACCATGCTCGCTGGGGCCAGAAAGGGGCTATGAGTATTATCTTTGCCTTGTCCTCTCTGACCTTCTTCAGAACCCTAGGGATAATCTGAAGAGGGGGAAAGACATATAACATACCTGGCTCCACGGCTGAAGCAAGGCGTCCACCGCGTTCGGAAGGTCAGCTGGTGACAGGCAGACAAAATTCTCCACCTTCCCGTTTGCTCTGGTGGCAAACAAATCTATTAGTGGTAATCCCCAGAGTCTGACTATCCTGGAAAAAAACTGATTGATAGAGGGACCATTCCGGACGGCTCAAATAATCCGCCTTCCAATTGTCCACCCCTCTGATGTGAAGGGCCGACAAGGACAAGGCTCTCCCCTCTACTAGGGAAAAATCTGAACCGCCAGAGCTCCCAGAGACTCGGACCGCGTTCCGCCTTGATGGTTCAGATATAATACAATGGAGCCATTGTCGGATAATATCTTCACATGTCGGTCTTTGATTAGGGGAAGAATTCCCTGTAGGGATCGAAGGACAGCCATGAGCTCTTTCAGATTTAAAGAATTGTCCAAAATCGGGCAATCCCATAATCCCTGGAGTAAAGTTTCCCCCACATGAGCCCCCCATCCCCGCGGGCTGGCACCTGTGGTTATCACAAGGGGGTTTACAATTCTCCAAGGGTTAGATTGTCCAGAGAAAGCCACCAATCTAGGGCCTGACATGTCTGAGCTGAGACTAAAACTTACTTCTCTAGGTCTCTTGCCTCGCCCGACCAAGCCCCTAAGATCTCCCACTGAAGAGCTCTGCAATGTACCTGGGCCCATAGCACAGCCGGGGTACAGGCGGTCAGGGCTCCCAACACTGACATCCCTTTCCTTATAGAAACTCGAGGGTTGTCTATCAGGGAGTGAACCACTGACCTTACCTTCTGGGTTTTTTCTGGAGTTAAAAAGGATCTGAACCACTGAGTTCAGCATTATCCCCAGGAATCATTGCTTCCTCTCTGGGACTAGCCTCGACTTCTCCTCGTTTAGGATCCAACCCAAGGTCAACATGATCTGTGTCACCTGCTGAACATGATATAAACATTTTTGACTTGATGGGGCTAGAATCAGGAAGTCATCCAGATATGGTACGAACAGGATGTCCTTCTCCCTTGCACGGGCTGCCATCTCTGAGACCAGTTTCGTAAATATTCTCGGGGCCATTGATATCCCAAAGGGTAATACCTGGAATTGAAAATGTCTTGATCTCCCCTGAAATCTCAGTGCCACTCGGAGGTACAGTTGCAAGAAAAAGTATGTGAACCCTTTGGAATGATATGGATTTCTGCACAAATTGGTCATAAAATGTGATCTGATCTTCATCTAAGTCACAACAATAGACAATCACAGTCGGCTTAAACTAATAACACACAAAGAATTAAATGTTACCATGTTTTTATTGAACACACCATGTAAACATTCACAGTGCAGGTGGAAAAAGTATGTGAACCCCTAGACTAATGACATCTCCAAGAGCTAATTGGAGTGAGGTGTCAGCCAACTGGAGTCCAATCAATGAGATGAGATTGGAGGTGTTGGTTACAGCTGCCCTGCCCTAAAAAAAAAAGAAGCATTGCCTGATGTGAATGATGCCTCGCACAAAAGAGCTCTCAGAAGACCTACGATTAAGAATTGTTGACTTGCATAAAGCTGGAAAGGGTTATAAAAGTATCTCCAAAAGCCTTGCTGTTCATCAGTCCACGGTAAGACAAATGGTCTATAAATGGAGGACGTTCAGCACTGCTGCTACTCTCCCTAGGAGTGGCCGTCCTGTAAAGATGACTGCAAGAGCACAGCGCAGACTGCTCAATGAGGTGAAGAAGAATCCTAGAGTGTCAGCTAAAGACTTACAAAAGTCTCTGGCATATGCTAACATCCCTGTTAGCGAATCTACGATACGTAAAACACTAAACAAGAATGGATTTCATGGGAGGATACCACAGAGGAAGCCACTGCTGTCCAAAAAAACATTGCTGCACGTTTACAGTTTGCACAAGAGCACCTGGATGTTCCACAGCAGTACTGGCAAAATATTCTGTGGACAGATGAAACCAAAGTGGAGTTGTTTGGAAGAAAAACACAGCACTATGTGTGGAGAAAAAGAGGCACAACACACCAACCTCAAAACCTCATCCCAACTGTGAAGTATGGTGGTGGGGGGGGGCATCATGGTTTGGGGCTGCTTTGCTGTGTCAGGGCCTGGACGGATTGCTATCATCGAAGGAAAAATGAATTCCCAAGTTTATCAAGACATTTTGCAGGAGAACTTAAGGCCATCTGTCCACCAGCTGAAGCTCAACAGAAGATGGGTGCTGCAACAGGACAACGACCCAAAGCATAGAAGTAAATCAACAACAGAATGGCTTAAACAGAAGAAATACACCTTCTGGAGTGGCCCAGTCAGAGTCCGGACCTCAACCCGATTGAGATGCTGTGACCTCAAGAAAGCGATTCACACCAGACATCCCAAGAATATTGCTGAACTGAAACAGTTCTGTAAAGAGGAATGGTGTAGAATTACTCCTGACCGTTGTGCACGTCTGATCTGCAACTACAGGAAACGTTTGGTGGAAGTTATTGCTGCCAAAGGAGGTTCAACCAGTTATTAAATCCAAGGGTTCACATACTTTTTCCACCTGCACTGTGAATGGTTACATGGTGTGTTCAATAAAAACATGGTAACATTTAACTCTTTGTGTGTTATTAGTTTAAGCCGACTGTGATTGTCTATTGTTGTGACTTAGATGAAGATCAGATCACATTTTATGACCAATTTGTGCAGAAATCCATATCATTCCAAAGGGTTCACATACTTTATCCTGTATTTCTGGTGTTCCGGAAAAATTGGAAGATGGTAATAGGCAATCATCTTTGATGTCCAATACCGCCATAAAGCAGTCCTTGTAGAGGAGCTCCACTACTGATTTCATTGTCTCCATCTTGAACTGTCTGTATTGTAGATACTCGTCTAGAGACTTTGGGTTTATAATCGTCCTGTAGTCTCCACAGTGGAATAGTATCCCGTCTCTTCTTCTCTTTCTGGACATGGAATAAGCGCTGCCTTCTGAAGAAGATGGAAAACCTCTAAGGAGGCCTGAACTGAGCGTCCTTTTCCTGGAGGGGAACACTTTAAATCTATCCTCAATCCCTCTTTTAACGATCGAAGGATCCAGTCGCTGTTTGTTATTTTTGTCCAGGCTGGGAGGACATTTTTGAATCTTCCTCCCACCCTGGCGTCATTGTGGATTATCTTTTCTGGTAGGATCTGAGGGCTGATTCCTGAACAAAAAACCCCCTTGCTCTGGATCTGGAAAATTTCCACTTATCGTTCTTTTTCCCCGCGCTTTTTTCCCTATCCTTAAACCGCCTGCCCCTTTCTGTCTACAAAAGAAAGAAGGAAGAAAGGAAGATGGAAAACACTTTTTTCTATCTCCCGCTTTCTCTAGGATGTCGTCTAAAGCTGAGCCAAACAGATATTAACCCTCACACGGGATGCTACAAAGGCGACTTGTAGAGGCCACATCGCCCGACCAGTTTTTCAGCCATAATGCTCGACGAGCAGAATTAGCCCCAGATGCGGCCCTAGCAGATAGTCTAACTACATCAGCCCAAAGAGATGGCCGGAAGGGATCATAATAATTTATCTCTGGGGGTTTTATCCCTTATCTGAGCCTCCAGCTGTTTAATCCACAGAATTTGTGCTCTCGCCGAAGAAGTAGAAGCGATATTAGGCTTAAATGCCGCCCCAATGGACTCCCAAGTTCTTCTTAAAAAACTATCCGCCTTCCTATCCATCGCCTCCTTGAGTTGACCGCGATCATCAAAAGGCAGCGAGGATCTCCGAGTGACTTTGGCTTTGGGGGCTTCATCCCATAAAGAACAATCACCTTCTTTAAAAGGGATATTTTCTCTTAACCGACCCTGGGATGAAACTGCGTTTATCCGGATGTTTCCATTCCCTGTTAATCGTGGCCTCAATGTTTTTATGGATAAAAAAACGCTCTTTTCTTTTTTGTTTGTAGCCCCTCAAACATGATGTCCTGAACAGATCGGACTTCTTTAGCATTTTGATGATCTACATCCTGAATGGGGAAAACTGGTCGACCGCCACCTTCGTCATCCTCGGATGATGCATCTACTTCCCCGCTTTCTAGGAATTCTTCAGAACTGGAAACATCAGAATCTGGCAAAGCTAAAGCGGACTTTTCTCCAGAACCTCTCTGTCTGTGGTGACGGTGTTATTTTTTAGAGAGCGAGATACCGAACGCCACGAGGTGAAGCAGGGATCGCTCTACCGCATCTCCGAGCCTGCTGCGCCTCCGGTGGGTACCGCCGCGTCCTCTACTTGCGTCCCCGCTCGCCATCCGCCCTTGTATTTAAACACATTTTCTGCCCGCCGCCGCTTTCCATCGCTGCCCCCGCCATCAGATGCAGTGTGCCGTCTTCAAGGTGTGCGTAGCGGGGAACTCGCCCGGCGCACACCTCTGCCCAGCCCAATCCAGGGAGAAACTACTCCCCATAATACAAAAACCTGCAGGTTATCCTCCCAGGACAGAAACCACTGAATGAGGGAGAGGCTCCTTTTAATTGGTACCTGTGGGTGTCCTGTCCTGGGCGGCGGATCCTGGTGCGGTCATAGGACATAGGGATAAACATGGTCTATAGGTTACTGCTCAGTTCTATTGAAGTGAATGGAGCCGAGCTGCAGTACCAGACACGACCTGTGGATTGGGGTGGTGCTGTTTGTCTAATCCTGGACAACCCCTTTTAATACAGTGCGTGGGTCACTGTGGTCACGGATACAATTTGGTTCCTACATTGTAGCAGCTCGGAGCCATTGGAATCTCCATGACAACTGTATTTACATAGAAGCAAGGCGTTGTCAGGCTCCGTTTTCTAATTATATTATTTGCAGGTGACCATGTGACAATGAAGCTCCGCCCAGGATGGTAAAAGCTTATAATAGGGCAGCTGACAATGGTGCATTAGGGGCTACAATGAAATAAAACGGATTTTCTACCACTTGCTTTCTGACTTTTCTCCCCGAGCGGGTCGGAGAGTTCCTTTAATTTGGTCGTATCTGCGGTTCCTCCGATCTGACGGGCACTAGGCGCACACGTCAGGATTGCTCCGTAATATTAGGGATATGTTCTGCCATAAATCACCTGATGTGACACAATTATTACAACACTGCAACAATGTAGCCAGAGAAGGATACATTATAACTGCTGTGTCCCTTCCTTCTCTAGACTAGTACCCAATTACTCTGTGTACTGTGCCTTTAAGTGTGACTGAATACAGAAATGCGCCACTCTGTGCCCGCGTTGGCACTCTGCGGTATAATTAACACTCGTGATCGCCCTACATCCCATCTCACGAATCTTCTCTGTATGCAAAAGGTCAAATAAAAAAACAACAACAAAAAAAACTGACACATTGCGACGACGATCGGCCGCTCGTGACGAGGATGGCTGAGCCGCAGTCACCGGCAGACCAGTAAATTATTGAGCTTTCTGCTGAGCTGAAGACACAAAGCAATAAAAGAGACCATGACAAGCTCAATCCCGGGGGTTTAAGGGACATGGCGGGTAATCCTGCGTTATGGCGGCACAGGCGGCGCGGTCATCTGTTACCTTGCATGGGCGGGCTGTCGTGCTGGGAGCCATTGTGCTCTGTTTCCATTTCGGGGATACAAGCGTCTGAAAGACAAATGGAATAATGTCATAACAATGTATCAATCAAACCCAATTCTGACCCAATACTTCTCACAGCTGAGGGGTTGTTACAATTGTATCCAGTTCAACCTTCTGTGAGCTGAACCTGAACCACTGATACATTGTAACAGACAAAGAGATAGATTTGTGCTGCCAATATGTGTACCTCAGAGGATGGTCTGTAACAAAACCTCTGCTGTGTGAGAGCAGGATGGGTTGTCAGCCTCTACATGTTCCTAATGACTGACAGTAAGCAGAGATCTTATAAAGGATGAGCAATATGAATACAAAGTCTATTAGAAAGCTGCAGAACTTGTCATTGTACAAGTTTTACGGCTAGATGGCGACTTTGGCTGCGGATGATGGCAGTACGCCACCCCGTAACATAACGAAGGGAAGTGTGGCCGTGTTGTGAGCCGCAAGTTGGCGCGAATACGGCCTGTAAATCGCCACAAATCCAAACCTCCTATTACCTGATTCTAAACTGCGCTGGATCGCAAACTCGACTCTGCTACATCTGTTTATACTTCCAGGTATCATGGTAATTAATAGAACCCCCCCTCCCCCATCCCGGCTCCTGACTCGTTTCGTGCCGGCCCATTCATCGAGCTCGTTACCGTTCAGCATCCGGAGGCCGTCTCCCGCCGTGGCTTGTTTAAGTGCCTGCTCTACTTGTTCTCGCCGCTTCGACTCGAATTCCAGGGCTTCTTGTAATTTTCTCTTCGCTTTCTTCTCTTTTTTCAAGCGCTTCTGAATTGTTGCTGTAAGAGAGAAGAATTGCAGGCGTTACGGTCATCCCCGTCCCCCAGGAATATTGCTGTGAGTCAGACACGCGCGTTTCAGCGACAAAAGCCTCCGCTCGCTTCACGGCGATAATCACTTTCCCCGGGTAATAGCTGCAGGATATGGAGGTTGTGACTGTAATCCATTTACCGCTCCCAACTCCGAGCCGCTGACTAAATCCATACAGTAAAGGCTCCGCTGCGTACAGTACGGGAAATTGTGTTTATCCAAAACTGGCAACAACACCTGAGAACTGCAACAATGTAACAACTTATCCCCCCGGCCCCCTCCCCCTTGTATGAGCCATGAGCACCCATGTTTCTGGCTGAAATCCATGTGTAAGGTTTGTACGTTCTGCTAGAATCTACTCTGTTCACATCCAAAGCAGAAGCCATAAAGTAAATGACTGCATCTACCACCATGCAAAGGCAGCAGTAGAATCATGGATGCAGCTTTGGATGTGACTGGAGTTTATGGATGGGTATAAGTAAAGTGGAACTCCACCATCCACATTCTGTGACTACTCCCTAACTAATATCTTTTGCTGTATTTTGGGTGGTGTTAACTTTTAAGCTTGTAGACCTGAGCAGCTCCTTAAGGGGGCCTCCGCTTTTAGTAGTCCTCAGACCCCTTCTCATACAAGAATTTATGTACCCCCACAGATCCCCCAAAAAAGCAGTGTACCTCCATGAGGCACCTTTTGGTAATGGATGGGGATTTTTATTTTTTATTGGGAGGGCCCCCGATTTAAATGGCGTCACAAGGGGAAATGATCCAGTGAAGCTAAGAGCCGCCATGTTGGAAATCCCAGGAATCCTGGAATTCTGTGGGGTCCCCGGTGATAACTTCTGACCTATGAGACGTGGATCCGTCGCTGCCCCCGGTGGTTATAAATATTCCTCGCAGTGCGTGCAATTAAGACTAATGCTCTGGTGATGAGATCTGCGCTCGCTGCCGCCGCCGTATTTCACTGCAGTCGTTTTACTGCGTGTCGATGATATATACAAATGGAAGGAAATGAGACTTTATATCGGAGACAATCCTCAGAAATAAATATATGGAGAGAAGGAAATGAGTCTGTAAATTCCTGCACTTTATGAATCATAGCGAGCAGATACTGGGACGAGGCGGCCGCCGAGCGATCCGGGAAGACTGCGCAGACATGAGGGTGGTCCAGGACACGTGGAGCTGCCCCGGACTGAACACCCCCCCCCCCCAGAATCTGCATGAAGATAACAGATCAGAAGAGGAGGGGGCAAAAGTCTGAATTTTCTCTTAAATACGCTATTAAATATTACCGCCACATAATATATATGGTCATGTAATGCACTTGCTCATATAGTACCGCAATACAGTACTCACATAAGATCCATAGTGGTACAATAGAGCGCTGGGATAGTGAATAAGGGGGCAAAGGTCTAGAAAACATCAGGAACATGAGTTTAGCCTTGCAGACGCCTTTATATATGACCGCCATACAGTGCAATACTGCGTCAGCGGTACCGCCCTGCATCATATGCCGCCTGGAGCGTTCCATGTAGATGTAACGAGTCGCAGCAATCACCGATCATTAGCGATCATACCTCCTCGAAGCGGATTGGCTCCCGCTGACACAATGTTACTTTTCTATTGTTCTAGTGGCAAAAATTGCAACAAGTGTAATTTCCCAAAAAAGAGGATACGGAAAACTCATGGATACGAACCACGTATGACATCACAATCTAAGCTGGCTGGGCCTATGACATCACAGGCTGTATTACTCCGCTCATCCTGGCATCCCGTGGGGTCCCCCTGCACCCCCTCTTCCTGCAGATGCAGTAAAACCGCTACATGTTGTAATTAAAGCAGATTGACGGCCGATCCGCGGGAGACGCTGCGGCTGCTGACTCCGGGGATCGGGCTGTAAGTCACGCAGAGCCCACAGATGGGGCACTAACTATTTCATGTGACCAGGCACATCCCATATGGGGCGATAACTCACAGCGGATCCCAGCCAATATATCCAGTGTATACCGCTCGCTGTTAACCCCCCGTTGCCCGTGTGATCGGCAGAACCCCTAAAGCTTACAATTGTGGCCCCGAAGCTTCAGCTCAATGATTGACCTATTTAAAGGAGCGTGGGGGTAACGTTATGCCCCCCATTATCGCGGGGCTCACCTCGGCTCTGGAGCTCGGCGGTCAGCTGCCGCTCCAGGTTCTCTCTCAGCTCTCGCTCCCGGCACAGCTCCATCTTTAACTCTTTCTTTTCCTGCTGGATCTGCTTCTCTTGTACTCTGGCATTGTCCACTGCCACTTTAAGAAGGCCCTAAAAAAAAGGGGGAGCAAAAGTGTAAACCAGTACCCCAAGAGAAGACACAAGGGTCAGAGTCGGGTAATTCTCATCCTGCTAACACAGCTGAGGGGCTGTTACAATTGCATCGGCTTTAAGAATTCCTCTGAGAGGTAACAATCCCATCAGTGTGCGAGTAGCTGCTTGCTGTCAGTGAATTAAGTCATTTCAAATGAAGCAGTGAGTCCCAGAACATCCTCGTGAGAGCTGGTACCTGAATATTAGTGAGAAGGGTTTCTACGGAGGACAGCCCGTCCGCGAAGAGAAATGGCGCAGGGAATCCGGGAGGTAAGGTCTGTCCGGCCAGCTGAACCTTCTCCAAGGTCGGTTTTATGATGGGGATGGCGATTTGGATGTCGTCTGCAATAACAAAGGAAGGAAACCATTAGAAATTCAGGTGTAAACGCATCGAAACCTATGAAAAACGGTCAGAAAAACAGACAAAACGCCAAAGTAGGGGAGAAGTCACGAGTGGCCTCCGGAGGGCGCTGCGTAGACCAGATATTGGCCTCATTATCGCTGCAAGTTTTTGGTCTTTTTTTTTAGTCATTTGCAAAGTTTAAAGCTTCAGAGAAAGCTTGGAGCCCCCCGAGGTCACCGGTGCCGCCCTCGGGGGTGACTGGGGGGCGCTCAATGCCGATTAATCACAGGGTACCCCTATATCACTCCTGCTCACTGTGGGGGATGGGGAACATGTCAGTAGCCTCGGCTGGAGCAGATGTCGCACACACCGCTCACACAGCGCAGCCGCCACATTCATACACAAGAACCTCCAGATCTGGACTCATCGCTGAACATTTACCTTATGTTTCAATTCCTCACCACTTTCAAGATCTCTGGTAGACTAAATATATCTCTCTCATAGACTAAATATATCTACAGACGTAATGCTTTTTTTCCCCACAGCTGAGGGTTTGTTACAATTATAACCAGTCTAGACAATCCTACCTGATGGCGACAGCTTGCCTTCTCCCCCTCCCTGCACTAGTTACAGGAGCATGCCCACTACACCCTGCCAGTGAGGATTATAGCTGATGGTCACAGCTCATCACATAACATAACATAAGTTACAGAGCACATTCACTGCACTATTCCATAGAGATGGTCACTGCTTACCTTCTCCCCCTCCCTGCACAAGTTACAGGAGCATGCCCACTACACCCTGCCAGTGAGGATTATAGCTGATGGTCACAGCTCATCACATAACATAACATAAGCTACAGAGCACATTCACTGCACTATTTCATAGAGATGGTCACTGCTTACCTTCTCCCCCTCCCTGCACAAGTTACAGGAGCATGCCCACTACACCCTGCCAGTGATGATTATAGCTGATGGTCACAGCTCAGCTCACATAACATAAGTTACAGAGCACATTCACTGCACTATTCCATAGAGATGGTCACTGCTTACCTTCTCCCCCTCCCTGCACAAGTTACAGGAGCATGCCCACTACACCCTGCCAGTGAGGATTATAGCTGATGGTCACAGCTCATCACATAACATAACATAAGCTACAGAGCACATTCACTGCACTATTTCATAGAGATGGTCACTGCTTACCTTCTCCCCCTCCCTGCACAAGTTACAGGAGCATGCCCACTACACCCTGCCAGTGATGATTATAGCTGATGGTCACAGCTCAGCTCACATAACATAACATAAGCTACAGAGCACATTCACTGCACTATTCCATAGAGATGGTCACTGCTTACCTTCTCCCCCTCCCTGCACAAGTTACAGGAGCATGCCCACTACACCCTGCCAGTGATGATTATAGCTGATGGTCACAGCTCAGCTCACATAACATAAGTTACAGAGCACATTCACTGCACTATTCCATAGAGATGGTCACTGCTTACCTTCTCCCCCTCCCTGCACAAGTTACAGGAGCATGCCCACTACACCCTGCCAGTGATGATTATAGCTGATAGTCCCAGCTCAGCTTACATAACATAACATAAGTTACAGAGCAAATTCACTGCACTATTCCATAGAGATGGTCACTGCTTACCTTCTCCCCCTCCCTGCACAAGTTACAGGAGCATGCCCACTACACCCTGCCAGTGAGGATTATAGCCGATGGTCCCAGCTCAGCTCACATAACGTAACATAAGTTACAGAGCACATTCACTGCACTCTGCCATAGAGGTGGTCACTGCTTACCTTCTCCCCCTCCCTGCACAAGTTACAGGAGCATGCCCACTACACCCTGCCAGTGATGATTATAGCTGATGGTCACAGCTCATCACATAACATAACATAAGTTACAGAGCAAATTCACTGCACTCTGCCATAGAGATGGTCACTG